>NW_027205604.1:7248745-7776245 GCF_024711535.1 Dipodomys merriami | reverse complement strand
GGCTTGAACTCAGGACCTGGGCTCTATCCCTAAGCTCTTTTGCCCAAGGGTAGTGTTCTACCACTTTGAGCCATAGCTCCATTTCTGGTTTTTGAGGGTTTAATTGGAAACAAAGTGTCATGGGGACTTTTCTGCCTGAGTTGGCTTCAAACCTCAATTCTCAGATCTCAGCCTCCTGAGTAGCTAGGATTATAGGAGTGAGCCACCAGCACCTAGTGTTCATGAGACTCTTCTCTCCAATAAACCACCAAAAAGCCTAATATGGAGCTATGGCTCAAGTGGTAGAGTAACCCACCTTGAGCAAAAAAGCTCATTGACAGTGCCCAGGGCTTGAACTCAAGCCCTGGGATCAGCAAGCACACACACACACACACACACACACACACAGATACCTATCTATCTATCTATCTATCCATCTATCTATCCATCTATCTATCCATCTGTCTATATGAAATACATTACAGTGTCTGGCACACAGTACAAAAGCATTATAGATATCTCAGCCAAAAGCTCTCAGGGCTAAAATGTGGCCATCACACAGCTGCTGGCCTGCAGGGGGCTCCACCTGAGAAGAATGGTGGGAGAACCAATTATGTCAACAGCAGTACAGAAAACACCTTCCTGAACAATACTTTCCTAGTATAGACCATCTTCTCTGGTGGGAGGACACCAGACAGGAAGACAGTGGGTAACACTGTCCCAAAAGAAAGGTGCTCATTATCTGACTTGTGAATCTGTAACCCCCTCCGCACATCACCTTGATAATAACAATAAAAATATTTAATTAATAAAAAGAAGATCTTGGCATGTTACCTATCTCTGACCACCACAGGCCACCCTCCTCTCCATATAGACCAATGGAATCTAAACCCTTCATAGCAAGAGGGCAGCAGTCTGCCAGAGCTGCCATCAAACCGTGACTCATATAATGCTGAAGGTATTCAGAGAAGGCCTCAGCTCCTATCTGGTCGCTGACGATGCAGATGCAGACGGGAGAATGCTGACTCAAGACTGGTCCAGCTAATGGCAGAGCTGACTAAAGGAAGGCTTGCTGGTGCTAACTCCCCACCAAAGGTCCTGCCTTGCGTTCCACTCCTACGACTTCAACCACCCACTACAGAATCAAACCAGGTGGAATGGAGCCTCTTTCTGGATCCCCGGGCCCAGCCAAGCTGGTCCTCTTCTAAATCCTGCTCACTGCTGCCACCTAGGGAACTAAAATGAATTCTCCTTTGAACAATGCTGATGGCCCTCCATCTTATTCCTCCACTGCCTGTCTCCTTTTCTCTGGTCCAACTGCCTGGTGTCAGTGGCTCATGCCTGTTACCCTTGCTACTCGGGAGGCTGAGATCTGAGGATCACAGTTTAGAGCCAGCCCAGCCAGGAAAAGTCCATGAGACTCTTATCTCCAATATGGCACTAAAGAAAAACAAAAGTGTTGCCATGTCTCAAGTGGTAGAACTGTAGCCCTGAGCACTAAAGCTCAGAGACAGAGCCCAGCCTCTGAGTTTAAGCCCCAGGAAGCATTGGCTAGTTACTGAGATCTGAATTGATAGCTGATTCTTTGCATGGTGCTGGAGAGAAAAAAATCCCTAACATTGGACCCTAACATTGCTAATAGGAGAACATCTAAACTGTGCTCCAGGCATACACCTAAGTTCATTGTTGGCCATACTTTCCTTTCCCCCTGATCATTCCATTTTGTATTGTTTTCTAGCCAGACGCCAGAGTTGGCAATAAAATGGCCATTCATTCTCTCAATTGTAATTGCTTGATGACATTTAGTTCCCTGGCCATAGAGAGATGATGAAACAGGCTCCTGACAAAGTTGACTTCCTATGTAATTAAAACAAGACTGCTGGAATTTCCATTCAAAACAAGAATCAACAAAAATAATCAGAGGTGATCATTTTCCTATGCAGGGAAGGTTGGAGAGCTTTCCTATGTAAGCATTTTTTTTCCAGCTGCATCATTGTTCTATGACACATAAAAGCAGAGCTGTCCCTTCTTTACTATTATTTCAGATTTTTGAACAATCTAATGAATAGTCTTGTAATCCAGAGTAATTTTCCACAGACTTCAGACTCTTCATCATAGTTGGATTTAAAGACATACCTAGATTTAGATATGAACTTTATCAATTGCTACTTGTATTATGCTAGGCAATTTTTAAAACATTCCTAAGCTACAGCTGGTTTGTATATGGAATGGTGATTATAATAATAATAATAATCACTTCATGCTCAAGTTCTTATAAGAATTGAAAATAAGCCAGGCGTGGGTGGCTCACACCTGTAATCCTAGTTACTCAGGAGGCTGAGATCTGAGGGTCATGGTTCAAACCCTGCCCAGGAAGAAAAGTCTTTATGACTCTCATCTCCAACTAACCAGTAAAAAGTTGGAAGTACAGGTATAGTTCAAGAGGTAGAGTGCCAGCCTTGAACAAAAAAGCCAAGCAAGGGGCTGAGAAGGTGACTCAGAGGTAGAGCGCTTGCCTTGCATGCATGAAGCCCTGGGTTCAATTCCTCAGCACCACATAAGCAGAAAAAGCTGAAAGTGGTGCTGTGGCTCAAGTGATAGAGTGCTAGCCTTGAGCTGAAGAGCTGAGGGACAGCACCCAGGCCCAAAGTTCAGGCCCCATGACTGACACACACACACACACAAAAAAAGCCAAGCAAGACCAAGTTCAAGTCTCCAATACCGGCACAAGGGGAAGTGGGGGGGGGAGGGAAAGAATTGAAGATAAAGGCTTAATGTTTAGCCCGTTGTTTGGCCTGTAAGAGATCAACAAAAGTTAACTACTGTAATTTTTTACCATTATTATTCATATAATCATTGTTACTATATGATCCTTAATTAGGAGGAAAAGTCAGAGAACTGAGAGGAAAATATAAAATAATTCTGATAAGCAAGCCAGAGGTGTAGTTAAAGCAGTAGCCACCAGCCTAGCAAGCATTAAGCCCTGAGTTCAAACCTCCAAAATGCCAAAAATAAAAATAGCAAATAGCTCAGTGCCAGTGGCTCACACTTGGAATACTACCTATTTGAGAGCCTGAAGTCTGAGGATCACAGTTCAAAACCTACTCAGGCAGAAAGTCAATGAGACTCTTGTCTCCAATTAACCATCAAAAACCTAGAAGTTATGTTGTTGCTCAAGTGGCAAAATGCCAGCCTTGAGTTCAAAAGCTAAGGGACAGTGCCCAGGTCCTGAGTTTAAGCCCCAAAACCAACACACACATAAACACACAGAGAGAGAGAGAGAGAGAGAGAGAGAGAGAGAGAGAGAGAGAGAGAGAGAGAGAGAGAGAGAGAGAGAGAGAAGTTCTAGGAAAATCTTCGGAGGTTTTGTAAGCAGGACCGGAATATAAGCTAGCTTTTAACTTAGAATGTCTGACTTCAAACCCCAGATCTACATGAAGGTACCTAATTAACTTCTCTGGTCTCTGGTTCGCTCACCCTGAGAAACAGAAGTAGTTACAACAACAGTACAGATGGTTGTGAAAATTAGATGAACTGATGTCCCTGAAAAGATCAAGCCCAATGCAGGGCCACAGCTGGAAGAAGGTTTACCTCCCAGAGATGAAATAAACACAAGCGACAGATCCAGATCCAGAGAGCCTGCCATCCCAGGCCTGAACCTCACAGTCCATCACCCCAATAAAAAGCAGGCCTGGGGGGGTTCCCAGCAATCACCTGAGGGCAGAAGGCTGGTTACACAGGCTGGAGGACATGCAGACCCCGGAACCAGCAGATCCTGGTGGGAACTACAAATCACAGACTCGCAGCTGTGGGAAGGGAATGAGGACCTGGACGAGGAGTCACCTGCGGCCAGCAGCTTCAGCTTGCTGACTCAGTCTCCTGGCTTTTGGCAGCCTAAATCTGCTGTGTCACAGAAATGGAAGGTGAAATCGAAAAGCTTTCTGAAATATGGGCAGCATCTTATCTCTGGCTGCATTTGGGGCGGGGGGGGGGACATAATTTGGATACAACGTATTTTCCACTGGAAGCAAATATCCAGGCATTCCAATACTGCACTGATGGCTCCACTCCAACTCCAGCTCCTGGCTAGGTCCATCCTCACCTTGCTGCTCTACTGAAGAGAGGGGAACCCGCGCGCCCCCTCGTGGTTCACTGCTGCTACTGCACTCCCAGGCTCTTTATTTCCTTTATCAGCAGTCTGCAAACCAGCCTCAAGGGTCCAATGCAAAGACATGCAGCTTAAAGATTTAGTAGCATCTAAAACAGAATATAATACCTAACACTAATAAATAGTAGCACCTAAAAAGTAAACAGCTGCAAAGTCTTTAATTCTGTGTATTATCATCCCAGCCTTCTCTGCACGCTCCAGTCTACCTTTGTTAGTGTTCTTTTCCCCACAAATCTTGCAACGCAAGATTTGGAGGTTTGTTTGTTTATTTGTTTATTTATTTATTGTCATCATGGGACTTGAATTCAGGATCTGGGTGCTGTCCCTGAACTCTTCTGCTCAAGGCTACCATGTTTTGTTTGTTTGTTTTTGTTTTTGGGTCCGGTCATGGGGCTTAAACTCTGGGCTTGGGCGCTGTCCCTCAGCTCTTCAGCTCAAGGCTAGCGCTCTACCACTTGAGCCACAGCGCCACTTCCAGCTTTTTTCTTTTTGCTTATGTGGTGCTGAGGAATCGAACTCAGGGCCTCAGGCCTGCAAGGCAAGCGCTCTACCACTGAGCCACCTTCCCAGCCCGTCAAGGCTACCATTTTTAAGCCACAGTGCCATTTTTGGTTTTCTGGTGTTTAACTGGAGATAAAGAGTCTCACCATCTTTCCTACCTGGGCTGGCTTCGAGCCGCAATCCTCAGATCTCAGCCTCCTAAGTAGCTAGGATCATAGACATGAGCCACTAGCACCCATTGGTCTCCTCCTTCTGTTATACCCCTCACCCCAGGCTTTCTCAATTCCAAGCTCATGCTCTATTATCTCTGCCAAGCTGCTTGTCTGCCCTGACCTGTAAGTGAGAAGGAGGAAATGGTGTGGTAGAATGTGAGATAATTGTCTTGGGTGAGCAAAACCTTGGGACACTAGTAAAATCCCACTTTTGTAAATTCTGGTCCAGTTAGACTTGGCCAGAAATTCATCGTAGTGTGAAACTTTGCCATATCAAGAACATAGTTCTACCATCACCCACCCTGCTTAGATCCAGTCATGAGAACAGAGAAGCCACCATTTAAAAGGCTGAATTTGGAGTTTTTTGTTAGTGGTGGTGGTGATGGTGGTCATGGGGCTTGAATTTGAGATCTGGGTGCTGTCCCTGAGGGTTTTTTTTTTAATGTTTTTTATTGTAAAGATACTGTACAGAGGGGTTACAGTTCCATGAGTAAGGTAATGAGTACATTTCCTATCAAGCATTGTCACCTCCTCCTTTGTTTTTCCCCTACCATCCCTTCCCTTCCCACCTCTCCAATTCCTTCTGCCCCTCCCCAATTTGGAGTCTTTATTGGAGCACCAGCAGGTGGCAGGGGGGCTCCTGTCACAAAGTCCTGCCACCCAAAACCATACAAGGTATGTTGAATTAATCTTAACAAAGTAGAAAGCAAGTCACACATGAACACAAGGTAAATAAAAAAAAGTGAATACTCAAATTCTGACAAAGATGTTAAATATAAGCCAAATTAAATCAACTGTGGAGGGCTAGGAATGTGGCCTAGTAGTGCTTGCCTAGCATTCATGAAGCCCTGGGTTCGATTCCTCAATACCACTTACACAAAAAAAAGACAGAAGTGGCACTGTGGCTCAAGGGGTAGAGTGCTAGCCTTGAGCAAAAGAAGCTTAAGAACAGTGCGCAAACCCAGAGTTCAAGCTCTAGGACTGCACAAAAAAAAAAAAAAATCAAATGTGGGCACAATCAAGGGAAATCAAGACCCAATCATCTAAGGAGAGTAAGACTTTTCTGGAACTTACCAACTCAAAACACATTTGTAAACTATAGAATGCCCTCTATCATCTCAAGACCTTTTGCGGAGACCCAGTCTCCTTACTTTGGTAGGATTAAGTTCCTCAAGGTATAAACAAGACAAAAGACATTCAGAGATTTAACACTTAAATGTAGCTGTCTATTTCTAGTGCATCCCACTACCTGAAGAGCTCTGAATTCAATTTCTATCGTAGTTGCTCTATATATCAGGACTTGCAAGGGTTTTGTAAATAAATGTACAGAATCAAGTACAAAGCACAACAAATAATATAGATAACCATTTTTGACAGAGCAAGTATCATGTACTGAATTGTGTCCCCACTCTCTTGCTCAGATTGATTGATTGATTGATTGTTTTGGTTTTTTTTTTGTTTTGTTTTTGTTTTTTGTTTTGGGTCCGGTTGTGGGGCCTGAACTCTGGGCCTGGGCGCTGTCCCTCAGCTCTTCAGCTCAAGGCTAGCGCTCTACCACTTGAGCCACAGCACCACTTCTGGCTTTTTTCTTTTTGCTTATGTGGTGCTGAGGAATCGAACCCAGGGCCTCATGCATTCAAGGCAAGTGCTCTACCACTAAGCCACCTTCCCAGCCCTTGATTGATTTTTGGATGTCATTCCTGGGGCTTGAACTCAAAGCCTGAATGCTATCCTTAAGCTTCTTTTGCTCAAAGCTAGCTTGAGCCACAGTGCCATTCCTGGCTTTTTCTGAGTAGTTTATTGGAAATAAGAGTCTCACGGACTTTTCTGCCTGGGCTGGCTTTCAACTGCGATCCTCAAATCTCAGCCTCCTGAGCAGCTAGGATTTCAGGTGTGAGCCACCAACTCCCTGCTCAGATTCCTATACTGACATCCTAATCCCAAGGTGACTGTATTTGGAGACAGAATTTTAAGTATGTACTTATGAGGAAATTAAGACTCACAGCTGGGACTTCTGATAGGACTGGTGTCCTTCTATGAAGAAGAGGCACCAGAAACCCATAGATGTTCACAGAGAAGGGGCCAGGTGAACACATAGCAAGAACATGGCTTTTCAAGAAGACAGGCCTTAGCAGAAAAACAAACTGTTGGCTTCTTTGAAATATCGATAGTAGGTCCTCACCGCCATCTTGGCATCCTAATAGATGATGGGAACTAGGCGCTGGTGGCTCATACCTGTAATTCTAGTTACTCAAGAGGCTGAAATCTGAGGGTTGCAGTTCAAAATCAGCTCAGGCAAGAAAGTCTATAAGACTCTTATCTCCAATAAAGTACTCAGAAAAAGCTGGAAGTGCCACTGTGGCTCAAGTGGTAGAGTACTAGACTTGAGCACAAAAAGGTTCAGGGACAGTGCCTAGACACCTTGATCCTGGTCTTCTAGCTTCCAGAATTGTAAGAACATAAATTACTATGGTTTCCTCCCTCAATCTGTGGTATTTTGTTTAGGAAAGCTTAGTAAGTGAACCAAAAGGAAGAATGCCTACATCCAAATGCTGTAGTTAAAACCTAATCCAAATGCCGTAGTTAAAACCTAATCCCCAAATTCATATGATAATGAGATTTGGAGGCGGGCCTTTGGAAGGTAATTAGATTAGATGAAGCCAAGAGTGTAGTGGCTTTATAAAAGGAAGCATCTTTCAGGCACCAGTGGCTCAGGCCTGTAATCCTAGCTACTCAGAAGGCTGCTATCTGAGGATCGTGGTTCAAAGCCAGCCCAGGCAGGAATGTCTGTGAGACTCTTATCCCCAATTAACCACCAGAAACCAGAAGTGGTGCTGTGGCTCAAGTGGTAGAGCGCTAGCCTTGAACTGAAGAGCTGAGGGACAGCAGCCAATCCCAGAGTTCAATCCCCACCACCAACAAAAAATAAATAAATAAATAAAAGCATCTTGTAATCCTATGACTGACAAAAATAAATAATACAAAAAGAAATAAAAGGAAGCATCTTATAAACCTTGCTCAGTCTAAACATGGTACCCCTTCACTGTGGTGACATGTCAAGATCTTCCTTCCTTCCTCCCTTCTTCCTTCCTTCCTTTTCCTTTCTCTTTCTTTTTGCCTTTCTTTCTTTTTGTTGCTAGACATAGGACTTCAACTAATAGTCTGTAAACCGTTCCTTAATTTTTCTGCTTAAGGCTGGCACTCTACAACTTAAGCCATACCTCCACTGCAGTTTTTTGGTGATTAATTTTCCACTTGGGCTGGCTTCTAACTACAATCCTCAGATCTCAGCATCTTGAGTAGCTAGGGTTACAGGCATGAGCCACTGGTGCCTTGTTTATGTCATCAGAGACAGAGCAGATGCCCTTGGACTACCCAGCCTTCTGAGCCCTGAGTTTAAAGAAAAAAAAAATTCCCCTACCCCCCCCCCCCCAGACCTGGGGCTTGGAACTGAGGGCCTGGGCACTGTCCCTGAACTTCTTCTTCTTCTTTTTTTTTTTTTTTTGGTCGGTCATGGGACTTGAACTCTGGGCCTGGGCACTGTCCCTCAGCTCTTCAGCTCAAGGCCAGCGCTCTACCACTTGAGCTACAGTGCCACTTCCGGTTTTCTAGTGGTTTATTGGAGATAGGAGTCTCACGGTCTTTCCTGCCCGGGCTGGCTTTGAACCGCGATTCTCAGATCTCAGCCTCCTGAGTAGCTAGGATTACGGGCGTGAGCCACCGGCGCCCGGCTCCCTGAACTTCTTTTGCTCAAGGCTAGCACTCTACCACTTGTGCCACAGCGCCACTTCCAGCTTTTTCTCTTTATGTGGTATGCGTGATAGGCAAGCACTCTACCACTAAACCACATCTCCAGCCCTAAACAAATCTATTCTATATTGATTAGATGGATCAGAGCGTCACAGCTGGAGGGAGGAGAGAAAAGTAGGACTGGGCCAGCTGTTTCTTAAAGAACTTCACCAATTGTTTTCTTCCCTTTCTGCTGACAGACCAGAACGGGAAGACCAGGACTTGAACACAGTACCTGACCCTTTGCTCATTGGCTGGTGCTCTACTGAGCCACGCCTCCAACCCCAAGGATTGGTTGTTCCTCTTCCTCCTGCCCTCTCCCATCGTTCCCTTATCAAATGCAGGTGGAATGCCTATGTGGGCCCGCCCATCCCAGAGCTGGGGTCTCCCTGTGCTGGTCTCCCCGCTGGAGCATTTCACTTCCCCTGCGCAGGCTTTATGTGCTCCCCCGGGAAGGGAGCTGGAGGTCAACTTTGCACGGGGGATTAGATGAAATCTGTCATCTCTCCTGCCTGCCCCTGAAAGCATCCATAAATCTCTACAAGCACGCAGGGATGGATGTCGTATTTCTCATCCTGAGTTGGGTTTTATGGACTTCACTACATTTTGACCAACAAGATTGAATGAGGGAAAACGGGCTTCCTGCGAAGAATAAACCAAAGCCAGTGTTAGGTTCTCATCACCAAGCTCATCTTACCCTTAAATAACAGACATCCGACCACCTGCAAAAACATTACCAAAGACTTTGTTTAGCAAAACTAAATAGCTACTACTGATATGTAAGGAAGAGAAGACTGTTAACCTTGGATTTAACCTGACACCGAAAATGTTCGGACCTTTGATCATGTCAGTAATGCATGTTGGTAAGAATACAGAGTCCTGTGTTTAGACCATCAATATGGCAGACACATCTTTGTTTCTCTCGCTCTCATTTTAAAAATTCTGGTCCTGGGGATTAAACTCAAAGCTTGAGTTTTGCCCCTGAGCTTTTATGCTAAAGGCTAGTACTCTACTACCTGAGACACATCTCCTTTTCCCATTTTTTGGTGGTTAATTGGGGAGAAGAGTCTTGTACACATTCCTGCCAGGGCTGGCATTGAGCCACAATCCTAAAATCTCAGCCTCCTGAGTAGTCTGGATTACAACCAGTTGAAAGTTATTTCAATAGGAGCAAAGGAAGAAGGACTCCTTTACTGATTACTGGCTGACAAGCATGATACAACTCCAGATGTTCAGATCCAGAAATACAATGCCTCTAAAATTTAATTCTGGGGGAAAATCATTTTTTAAAATGCTTTTAAAAACATTTAAATAGGGTTGGCTTGAGATATATGACAACATAAAAGGACACATAACCAACTACTTTTCTTCGTGAGACTTGAAGTTTTCACGATTTTAAACATTTGAGAGTTAGTTCAGTCTAATGGAATTGTGAATTTAAGACTTCAGGGCTGGAACTTGTCACCTGCCTCCTGAGTACAGGGAGTTGTGGGTATATACCCTTGTGACTGGAATAAGGAATTAAACCTTGAAAAGATTCTAGAAAAAAATAGATTTAACAATCTATCCTTGCTGTGCACAGGTGGATCACACCTGTAACCCTAGCTATTAAGGAGACTGAGATCTGAGAATCACAGGTCAAAGTCAGCACTGGCAAGAAAGTCCATGAGACTCTTATCTAATTCACCACCAGAAAACCGGAAGTGGCTCTGTGGCTTGAAAAGTGGAACAGAGCTCAAGTCACAGAATAGAAGAAAAAACTACTACTCCAGCTTCAAATATTGTCTCCAGTTTTGGGGAGACTGCAAATGGCTACTTTTTCCTTTAAACAAAAACACCCCAGCAATAAAAAATTAGCCTAACTCCCTAGTTGCTGAACTCAATGAACTGAATGAAGCCTTTAGGCCATCTGCTACCTGTAGGCTCTCTGTGTACCCCAAAATACTTGTACAGCACGTGTGATATTAAGAAACTGAACACTATGGTGTCATACTTACTAGTTAGACATTCTCCACTAAAACACACTGCTAGCCTGTATCCTGACTAATATAGGAGATATAGCAGCCGCAAAACCGGAATGAACCAATCACTAAATCACACTTCTTTCTTTGTACATTCGATAAAGGAAACCACTCAGAATGTGTTCTTTCCCTCTCACTTCTCACAAAGGAGAAGAAGAACGATCATCAATGGCAAGTGGCAGATGTCTTGGGACACCACCAAATGCCGGCTTCACGCTCAGGAGAGAACACTGTACCTCCTCCTCGTGGTTTCCGGTGCTCTACACGATCAGTGAGATTTCTCTAGTAACGAACTATAGAAATGATCCCTGAAAGTATAGTCTTAACGTATGCCCCTTAGTGCTTCCTTAGTGGATGAAATTCACACACATTCTACTGATGGTGAGTTTCTTTTTCTTTTTTTTTTTTTTTTTTTTTTTAATTAGATCATTTGCCCAAATATATGTTCACACATATTTTCAACTACATCTTTGATGATCATATTTATGGATCAATTTGAACACTTAAAGGTTTTTTGAAGACACTTCACACTTTCACATTAATTAGCATAGAGCTTCAAAGCAGCCAATCATCGACCAGTTCTCTCTACAGCCTCCGCCCTCACTTTCTCGAAACCATGTTATTTCCTCCCTAATCTGGTGAAGTAGTCGTTTCCAAAAGATCTCTCTCCACCCTCAGCTGGGGATCGTGTGTTAGAGCTTGTGTGAACTGGAGGCTTGACTAAGGTGGTGTATTCCAGGTGAGTCAGCAAGCAGGTCCTGAGTTCAAGGCCCAATGTCAGTAGTGTGATTGGAACACTCCTAGCTTCCCACTTTCCACCCCAAACCACAGATCCTTGAGATGGACCCATGAAAAGAATTTCAAAATGTCTGGCAAAAAGGAGAGTTTTGCAAGGTGAAAGTTTTACCACAAATTATAACAAAGATAAAGAGAGAGAAACATTTCCTGTTCTCCTAGCTGGGGGAGGAACCCTAGATACCCCCAACCCCTAGGCAGTGATTCTGGGTGGCCACAATGCATATTATTTCTTTTTCTAAAATGCAGAGACTTGTTACAACCTACCTGAAATTTAGGGACAATAGGTGAGCTGTAGGCCTTTCTCACTCCTCTCTAACCATTCACAGAGATTGTGGAGTTTTTACCACTCAAAGGAGAGGGTAGTTTTAGGTGGCTAGCCCCTCTGCCTCCCAGTGCTTTGTAAGGCATCATTTACATACAGAAGGAAGTTTAACTCTTTTGTTGCTTCCTACACAGTTCTTAATAAAGTCTGGGGTTTTTTTGTTTTGTTTTGTTTTGATTTTTTCTTCTGTCAGTTGGGTTGCGGGGCTTGAACTTTGGGTCTGGGTGCTGTCCCTCAGCTCTTCAGCTCAAGGCGAGCACTCTACCACTTGGGCCACAGCTCCACTTCCGGTTGCCTGAGTGGCTTATTGGAGATAAGAATCTCACAGACTTTCCTGCCCAGACTGGCTTTGAACCTTGATCCTCAGATTTCAGCCTCCTGACTAGCTAGGATTACAGGCATGAGCCACCAGCACCCAGCTAGTCTGGTGCTTTTTATACTTACTAAAAATCATACAGCCAGGTATGGAGGCTCAAGCCTGTGATCATAGCTATTCAGGAGCTGAGATCTGATGTGTGAATGTGTGTGTGTGTGTGTGTGTCCTGAGCCTGGAATTCAGGGCCTTAGTGTTGTCCTTGAGTTCTTTTGCTCAAAGATATGGCACCACAGACTAGGAAAGTGGCTTAGTGGTAGAGTGTTTGCCTACCATGCATGAAGCCCTAGGTTCAATTCCTCAGTATACATAGACAAAAAAAAGGCCGGAAATGGTGCTGTGGGTCAAGTGGTAGAGTGCTAACTCCATTTCGTTTTGTTTTTGTTTTGTTTCTTGGCAGTTAGTTTGGAAATAAGAGTCTCACAGACTTTCCTACATGGAGTGGCTTTGAACCACAATCCTCAGATCTCAGTCTCCTGACTAGATAGAATTACAGCTGTGAGCCACTGGTATCCAGCTCCTATTTCTGTTTGAAGCCTAAAATTCTGAGGATTTTGTTGTTGTTGTTGTGGTCATCGGTGGTGGAGCTTGAACTCTGGGCCTGGGCGCTGTCCCTCAGCTCTTTAGCTCAAGGCTATCACTCTACCACTTGAGCCACAGCGCCACTTCTGGCTTTTTCTGCTTATGTGGTGCTGATGAATCAAACCCAGGGCCTCATGCATGTAAGGCAAGCACTCTACCACTGAGCCACCTTCCCAGCCTGGAATCAGAATGGAAATAGAATGTTAGAGGATTTTCTTAAGAAACCCTATGGAGGGGCTGGGAAGGTGGCTCAGTGTACAGTGCATGAGACCCTGGGTTCAATTCCTCAGCACCACATAAGCAGAAAAAGCTGGAAGTACCGCTGTGGTTCAAGTGGTAGAGCGCTAGCCTTGAGCTGAAGAGCTGAGGGACAGCACCCACCCAGGCCCAGAGTTCAGGCCCTGGGACTGACAAAAAAGAAAAAGAAACTCCCATGGAATTTCATTGTAAAAAGCTATAAACTTTTTTGGCCAGTCATGGGGCTTCAACTTAGGGCCTGGGAGCTGTTCTTGAGCCTCTTTGTGTTCAAGGCTAGCACTCTACCACATGAGCCATAGCACCACTTCCAGCTTTTTTGAGTAATTTATTGAAGAGTCTCAGGGACTTTCCTAACTGGGCTGACTTTGAATTGGCGATCCTCAGATCTCAGCCTCCTGAGTAGCTAGGATTACAGGCATAAGCCAGTGGATGCCTAGCTGGAAGATACTTTTTGAAAACGTGAATAAAAGTCTCCTCTCTAGGGCTGGGAAGGTGGCTCAGTGGTAGAGTGCTTGCCTTGCATGCATGAGGCCCTGGGTTCAATTCCTAAGCACCACATAAGCAGAAAAAAACCAGAAGTGGCATTGTGGCTCAAGTGGTAGTGTTAGCCTTGAACTGAAGAGCTAAGGGTCAGCACCCAGGCCCAGAGTTCAGGCCCATGACTGACAAAAAAAAACAACAAAAAACTCCTCTCTGAAGGTCTATTTTGTTTGTTTGCTTTGTTGATTGATTGAATGCCAGAAATGGGACTGGGTCCTGTCCATTCGCTTATTCTCTCAAGATTAGAAGTGCCAAGTTGAGCCACAGCTCTACTTCTGGCTTTTTGGTGGGTGGATAAGTGGAGATGAGTCTTTCCTGCCTGGGCTGGCCTGCAACCATTCTGGCTCAATCTCAGCCTGCTTTGTAGCTAGGATTACAGGTTTGAGCCACCAAGCCCTAGCTTGACCCTAACTTTAAATGAGCAGCTGAGAAAAGATAAAGGAAAGGAAAACAAACAAATGCTGGAGCAGGCCACTGTGGAACTAAACCATCTAAGGCAAGGCCTCCTTCCCCTCTGGCCATTGACCCTGCAGCTTGTGTCAGGCTGAAGGAAGCTTCTCCATCCATCCATGTGTTGTTGCAACACAGCTGTTTCTTCTCTCCTATCATTGCAATAAAAGGGTCCACAGGGTGACCTGCAGCTCAGCACTCCTCTGCTGTGGAGACACTGTGTTACTTAATATTTGTCTCAGCTGGAGGATAAGTATTGGGTGTGCCAGTTGTAATACCAGGCACCACCCTCCCTGCCAGCCACGCCTCTCTGGGATCACTGATGTCTCAATCATGAGCCAACCTTTGGTTCAGGATTTGGCCCACCCTTCTTGACCCTTGGGATTTCATTGCCAGCGCTTCAAAGATCTGAAACACATTGAAAAGAAACAACTGCATTCCAAACCACTCCTTTGGATAAAGTTTCCTTTCAAACAGTTTTAGCAAGTTTCATCAATATTTATAAAGTGATGACTGCACACCACCACATTCCTCCTAGACCAGGGCTGGAACCCACCCGGAGTACCCGATCAATGACAACACACAAGCTGATTGCCTTGATATTAAAAAAAAAAAAAAAAAAAAGAATGTAGAAGCTGGGTGCCAATGGCTCATGCCTGAAATCCTAGCTATTCAGGAGGCTGAGATCTGAGGATTGCGGTTCAAAGCCAGCCTGGGCGGGAAAGTCTGTGAGACTCTTATTTCCAATGAACCACCAGAAAACCAGAAGTGGTACTGTGGCTCCATTGGTAAAGTGCTCACCTTGAGCTGAAGAGCTCAGGGACAGCACCCAGGCCCAGAGTTCAAGCCCCATGACCCACAAAATCAATCAATTAATAGAATGTAGACCTGGTGCTGGTGGCTCACGCCTGTAATTCTAGCTACTCACGAAGCTGAGGCTGAGATCTGAGGAACATGGTTGGAAGCCAACCAAGGCAAGAAAATCCATGTGACTCTTATCTCCAATTAGCCACTAAAAAGGCCAGAAGCAGAGCTGGGGTTCAAGTAGTATAGCATTAACCTTGAGCACTTTTGCTTAAGAACTTGCCTCTTCCTTTCTCTCCCTGACTCGTTTTAGGGGTACAGTGGATCCAGGGTGCTTCAGGCTTCCTCTCTTGTGTGTCACTTGTGTCCCTGGGGGCATGGCTGAGGAACTGTCAGTTGAAACTTAGAAACTTGAAACTTAAAAGAAAAATGACTTGTAGATTCTCCCTCCTTGGGTTTTCAGTTGGTGTCTGTGATCAGACCTCTGTGGTTCCTCGTTCAGGCTGCAGTGTGAGCTCATCTGCGAACTTTGTAAACAAACTGAAAATATGGCCAAGCTCTGGTGGCTCATGCCTGTAATCCTAACTGTGCAGGAGGCTGAGATCTGAGGATTGTGGTTGAAAGCCAACCTAGGCAAGAAACTCTGTGAGACTTTTATCTCCAATTAAGCACCAAAACGCTGGAAGTGGAGCTGTGGCTCAAGTGGTAGTGTGATAGCCTTGAGCAAAAAAGCTAAAGGACAGTGCCCAGGACCTGAGTTCAAGCCCCAGAACACACAAAAGTGGTAGACATAGCACTTAACAGATAATATGTGGCCCAGCATGGTGCTTTTTATTCCCATAGTACCTTGAACTCCTGCTCAAATGCTTCTTGCTCCCATAATGCTCTGAGTGCTCTCACAGCCAATGTAAAGAGCCCAATGTTACATACACAAGCATTCTGTGTAAAGCCCAGGGAAAGAGATATGAAAGGAGACCTGTACTAAGAGAACCACCCTCTGAGAGGACCCCACTGGTCCTCTCTTTGGTCCTGTCTCCAGATAGACGAAGAGTCTTGCAACTTTCACAGTTTCTCTTTCATTCTCAAGTAAATGTACTCTGTTTACCTTAAACACTCTCCTGCCTTCTAATTCTTTCATGAGCAGAGAAGTCTGTACTTCAAGATGGTGTACCTGTATCTTCTTCAAAGATCAACCTTAAATGATTAAAAAGCCTGTTCCACTATGACACCTAACTTCTCTTGCTGTGGTACTGTGGGATCACTCAGCTCACCATTGTTAGTCTGGGGACCCAGACTTTATGGACTTCCAACCCTATGGGGAAGGATGTTATACCAGGAGACAGATGTAAATAGGCAGAGGCAAAGGGAAACAAATGACAACTGATTTGCAAGAAAACCAAAATATTTGATTCACAAGTTTTTCTCAGTACTAGAATTCAGTTTATCCGTGGGTGTGAAAAACAACAACAACAACAAAAACAAACAAACAAAAAAGAGGAACATAGAAAGAGCAAAAACTTAGCAGAAGAAAAAAATGAAAAGAAATAGAAGCTGGATGCAGGTAGCTCATGCCTGTCATCCTAGCTACTCAGGAGGTTGAGAGCTGAGGATCAAGGTTCAAAGCCAGACAGGGCAGGAAAGTCTGGGAAACTGATCATCAGTGAACCACCCAAATGCTGGAAGTAGATCTGTGGCTCAAGTGTTAGAGTACTAGCCTTGAGGGAAAAAGCTCAGGGACAGTGCCCAGGCCCTGAGTTCAAGTCCCAGGATTGGAGAGGGGAAAGGAAATGGAGAATGAGGAAGGGAAAAAGCCAACAATTCCAGGTGGGCTTGCAGGAGGAATTTCAAACTCCCCAGTCAACTACAGAATCTATTTCAGGCCTCCAGAGCTGTAGCCATGAGGAATCCATGTGAAATGTACAACGTGGTCTCTTTCTGGGTGAACCAGCCTGAAGATGTGGCTCACTTGCTGACATGTTGTTTCTGTTCCAGAATCAGCCTGCATACAGACCCAGTCACATTTTGGGGGGCCACATTTTCCCACTATATAAGCATACTTTTTCCCTCCAGCCACGAAGTCCAACCTCCAACAACTCTCTGGAGACCACGCCCATCCTCACCGTTAGGCCCAGACACCAGTTCCAAGTCCAACCTTCTCAGCCTTTCTAATCTGATGTACTTTTCTCTATTTGAAAAACTTTTTTAAAAAGATGGGAGGTGGAGGAGGCCTGCTGTTTCTTTTGAAGTTTTGTTTGTTTATTTATTTACTTATTTATTGTGCCAGTTCTAGGGCCTGGATGTTGTTCCTGGAGTATTTTACTCAATGCTAGTGCTCTTATCACTTGAGCACAGCTCCACTTCTGGATTTTGGGGGTAGTTAACTGGAGACAAGAGTCTCAGGAAGCCAGGTACCAGTGGCTCACACCTGTAATCCTAGCTACTCAGGAGGCTGAGATCTGAGGATCGTAGTTCAAAGCCAGCCCAAGCAGGAAAGTCCGTGAGACGCTTATCTCCAATAAACTAATCAGAAAAAGCTGGAAGTGGTGCTGTGGCTCAAGTGATAGAACACTAGCCTTGACTGCAAAGAGGCCCAGAGTTCAAGCCCCAGTACCAGGAAAAACAAAAACAAAACAAAATAAAAAAAACAAAACTCACAGTTTTCCTATATGGGCTGGCTTTGAATTATGATTCTCAGATCTCAGCATCTTGAGTAGATAAGGATTACAAGCACGAGCCACTGGCACACAGCTAAAGAGTTATTGTTTTATCATCCATTGATTAAGGCCAATTATGAAGACCAAACTACTATGAATTCCAAACAGATTTTCTTTTTTTCTTTTTTGGGTGCCAGTCCTGGGTCTTGAATTCAGGGTCTGAGTACTGTTCCTGAACTTTTTGCTTAAGGTTAATACTCTAGGAGCCGGGAATGTGGCTTAGTAGAAGAGTGCTTGCCTAGCATACATGACATCCTGGGTTCAATATCCTCAGTACCACAGAATCAGAAAAAGCTAGAAGTAGTGCTGTGGCTCAAGTAGTAGAATGCTAGCCTTGAGCAAAAGCAGCTCAGAGACGGTGCCCAGGCTCTGAGTTCAAGTCCCAGGACTGACAAAAAAAAAAAAAAGCTAGCACTCTACCACTTGAGACACAGCAGGACTTCCAGCTTTTTCCATTGGTGTGGTACTAAGGAATTGATCCCAGAGCTTCATGCATGCTAGGTAAGCACTCTATCACTGAGCCACATTCCCAGCCCTAAAAGCAGATTTTTAGTGAAATTATATTTTTAAATTCCTAACTGGCTGGTGCGTGCCTCTAAGTCTAGTTGCTTGCCTGTAATCCTAGCTACTTAGAAGGCTAAGATTCAGTATTGCAGCTCAAAGTGGCAGGGCAGGAAAGTATGTGAGACCCTAATCTCCAATAACTACCAAAAAGCTGGAAGTAGAGCTTTGGTTCAAGTGGTAGAGTGGTAGAGTGCTAGCTAGCCTTGAGCACAAAAACTCAGAGACAGCACCCAGGCCCTGAGTTCAAGCCCCAGGACCAAAAAAAAAGGCTGGAATTTGATCCATTCAGTTAACTGCCCATTTGAGTATTCAGAGTGCTCTCCAAATATTTCAGAGTCAAACAGATGAAGTTTAGTCTAAAAAAACAACTGGTTAAGTTAAATGGGCTTTGTGATCCTTTGAGAACACTAATGGTGTTTCCAAATAGCATGTAATCCAGATGTTTAACTCCTTGTCTAATCTCTTTGATCAGGGTGAATCCACTGGGAACAGGACACAATACAGCCTTTCCAAAGAGTCATTCTCTTCCTGACATCCGGGTTCCAATAAACCAGAAGCCCTCAGGGTGGCCCGCGCGCGCGTGTGCGTGTGTGTGTGTGTGTGTGTGTGGTGTGTGTGTGTGTGTGTGTGTGTGTGTGTGTGTGTGTTTCCAGGGCTTGAATTTAGCTTCTTCTGCTCAAGGTTAGTGCTCCACCACATGAGCCATAACTGTTTCTGCTTTCTTTCTGGTTAATTGGAGATAAAAGTCTCATGGATTTCCCCCCCAATCTGGCTTCCAACCAAGATCCTCAGAGCTCAGCCTCCTGGATATCTAGGATTTTAAGCAGGAACACCCGGTGCCTGGCTCACGGATGTTTGGATCTGGAGGGGAATTCTCAGTGGAACAACTGAGCAGTTCAACATGATCTAAATTCCCCCAGGGAGAACAGAGAGCAGCATTAGCTTGAAAGTGCCTTTTCATATGCAAACCAACTAATTTAGAGGCCCCTAATTCTCTAGCACCTCCTTCAGAGTTCTAGTTTCCTAACCGGAGTCATTACCCACCTAGCTTAATCTCCCGAGGGGCAGTCAGCTCCAGCCAACCTCTCTTCTAAGGTCCACAACCAATTTACAAGATTCACATTTTCTAGGAACCTGCTTACCCTGTCTCTCCCACACCCTCCGGGAAAAAAAACCACAGGAATGGCTCAGGTGCTGCGTTCCTGCTCTTGGCTCAGGAGAGCCTCCCTGGGTCTTCAGTGGCTCCCTTCTTTCCTATTTGTCTCTTCTGTTTTAGGACTGGTGGAGGTAAAAACTTTTCTTCCTGACAGTCCTTTTGCATGTCCTCAGGGCTCACCAAACCTAATTAGACAGCTGGCTACTCTTAAATACACTGGAAACACGGGGAGAATCTATGAAAACAGCTTGTTGCTGGGCGTCCTTGGCGCTCTCCCCAAATCCTACCTAATCAGGAGACTAAGATATGAGGATCTCAGTTCCAAGGCAGTAAAGTCCTTGAGATCCTTATCTCCAATTAACCACCAAAAACCTGTAAGTGGAGCTATGGCTTAAGTGGTAGAGCTATAGCCTTGTAAGACAGTGCCCAGACCCCAGCCAAGCCTTAGGACCAGTACAATTTAAAAAAAAAAAAAAAGATTGAAAAATCTTCCAGTTTGTTTTTGGCCAATAATGAGCCCCAATTGACTAACCCATATACAATCTAAAAAGCAGAGCACTTCCTCAATCTACAAGTTCTCCCTCTCCCTTCCTCTATCCCCCTCTTGCTTTCTCCCTCCCTCTCCCTCCCTCTCTCTCCCTCTGTCTCTGTCTGTCTGTGTGTGTGTGTGTCTGTCTGTCTGTCTGTCTGTCTCTCTCTCTTTCCTTCCATCCTTCCTTCCTTCCTTCCTTTAGGCTGAGATCTGAGGATTGAGGTTCAAAGCCAATCCAGGTAGGAAAGTCCATGAAACTTTTTTTGTCAGTCGTGGGGGTTGAATTCTGGGCCTGGGCGCTGTTCCTCAGCTCTTCAGCTCAAGGCTAGTGCTCTACTACTTGAGCCACAGCACCACTTCTGGTTTTCTGGTGGAGATAGGAGACTCACAGACTTTCCTGCCTGGGCTGGCTTTGAAACTCAATCCTCAAATCTCAGCCTCCTGAATAGCTAGGTGTGAGCCACTGACATCCGGCTCCATGAGATTCTTTTTTTTTTTTTTTTGGGTCCGGTTGTGGGGCCTGAACTCTGGGCCTGGGCGCTGTCCCTCAGCTCTTCAGCTCAAGGCTAACGCTCTACCACTTGAGCCACAGTGCCACTTCCGGCTTTTTCCTTTTTGCTTATGGGGTGCTGAGGAATCGAACCCAGGGCCTCAGGCATGCAAGGCAAGCGCTCTACCACTGAGCCAACTTCCCAGCCCTCCATGAGATTCTTATCTCCAATGAACCACCAGAAAACCAAAAGTAGATCTGTGGCTCAAAGTGGTACAGCAGAAGCCTTGGGCACAGAAGCTCAGGGTCAAGCCCCAGGATGTACACACACATACAAAGAAGAGAAGAGGAAAGGAGAGGAAAAGAGAGGAGAAGAAAGGGGAGGGGAGAGGGGGGGAGGGAAAGGGAAGGGAAGGGAAGGGAAGGGAAGGGAAGGGAAGGGAAGGGAAGGGAAGGGAAGGGAAGGGAGGGAAGGGAGGGGAGGGGAGGGGAGGGGAGGGGAGGGAAGGGAAGGGAAGGGAAGGGAAGGGAAGGGAAGGGAAGGGAAGGGAAGGGAAGGGAAGGGAAGGGAAGGGAAGGGAAGGGAAGGGAAGGGAAGGGAAGGGAAGGGACAAAGGAAGGCTTTTTTTTTCAGCTTCAAGCTGACCTTTACCTGTCCTTCCCAGCACCAACCTGAAGTGTTTCCCTTAGCCATTTTCCTGACTATTTGATTTTTCAAATGTTTATGCTGATAAAAGATTAAACAAACCCTAGCCGGGCGCTGGTGGCTCACGCCTGTAATCCTAGCTACTCAGGAGGCTGAGATCTGAGGATCGCGGTTCAAAGCCAGCCCGCGCAGGAGAGACCGTGAGACTCCTATCTCCAATAAACCACCAGAAAACCGGAAGTGGCGCTGTAGCTCAAGTGGTAGAGCACTCGCCTTGAGCTGAAGAGCTGAGGGACAGCGCCCAGGCCCAGAGTTCAAGCCCCACGACCGACAAAAAAAAAAAAAAAAAAAAAAAAAAAAGATTAAACAAACCCTAAATATTAAAAATATTCCCTGGCACCAGGGAACCTATAGAGTTACATAATTTTTTTTAGCATTGGCCATCAAAGAGACTTTCTATTATTAATAAACAGCATTAGTCCAGACTAGTCAACAACTCAAGAATACTTGTTTCTCTTGGTATCTGGATGAAATGAGATACTTAAAGCAAAACAACAGTATTCCCCCCCCTCCCGCCCCCTTCCTGGTTTCTTGATATATGAAGAGATTTGAGCTGTTGACAAAAAACACAAAAATGAGAAATGGAGAGTTTGGTGAATTCATTTTTTTTCTTCCTTTTTTGGTCATGGGACTGGAACTCTGAGCTGGTGTCCCTCAGCTCCTCAGCTCAAGGTGAGTGCTCTACCACTTGAGCCACAGTGCCATTTCGGTTTTTTGGTGGTTAGTTGGAAATAAGACTATTAAGACTTTCCTTCCCAGGCTGGTTTTGAACTGTGATTCTCAGATCTCAGCCTCCTCAGTAGCTAGTGTTAGAGGTGTGAGCCATTGGTGCCCAGCTGGTGGTTTCATTAATGCCAAATACTAAAGGGGAAAAGGGAGACTAAGAAAAAATGGGAAACCTGGTGCCAGTGGCTCATGCCTGTAATCCTAGCTACTCTGGAGGCACAGATCTAAGGATCATTGTTCAAAGCCAGCCCAGGCAGAAAAGTTCAGGAGATACTAATCTTGTGCCCAAATAAGGATCCCCAAAGACCACCAAGGATCCGATTCCGAGCAAGTACATGAGAGTTGTTTTTTTTTTTAATTTAATTTTATTTTATTTGTGAACATACTGTACAGAGGGGTTACAATTACATGGGCAGGATAATGCGTACATTTCTTACCAAGCATTGCAGCCTCCTCTTTTGGTTTACCCTTCACATCCCTTCCCAGCCTCCCCCCTCCCCCCCAATCCCAATCCTTCTCATTTCCCCCTCCCCCCCCCCCCCCCGCACCAACGTTGTAAAGCTCATTTTGGACATGACAACTTGTACTTATGAGATTTGTTTATTGCAAGCTTCAGCCTGGACTCACAACTGTCACCGATGCAGTGGGTCAGAGTTGAGAGCCCTGACCTTTCTTTTAGCAGGATTTTTATAGGGCAGGGTTGAGGTAAGGGGGTTCCTAGCTTGGCAGTTACATGATTGGTTAATATTTAGCTAGTAAGTCTTGTAACAATCTTATTGGCTAGTGAGTGCGGGTTAAGCGGTTAAGCAGCAAACTATGTTAACTATGCTATCTTAAGAAACATCTGGAGCTCTCTCTGCTCTTTTCTAGCTCTTCTCTAGCTCTTCTCTAGCTCTTTTCTAGCTCTTCTATTTTCTAGCTATTTTCTCTCTTTTCGCGCTCTCTCTTAGCTCTTTTCCCCAGCTCTCTCTCTTTCTCTCTCTTTCCCAGCTCTCTTCTCTTTCCGAGGCCTTTCCCAGCCGTGTGGAGGGCCAACATGGCCTGGTGCCAGTCAGAACGATGAATAAACCTACCCCTTACCTGAATACCACGTGCGTGGTGCTGTTCTTACTTTCAGGCTCTCTTTGCTCTCTCTCTCTACCATTCATGTCCAACCCAGGCCCAGACCCTCTCTCTCTGCTCTTTTCTAGCTCTTCTCTAGCTCTTCTCTTTTCTAGCTATTTTCTCTCTTTTCTAGCTCTCTCTTAGCTCTTTTCCCCAGCTCTCTCTCTTTCTCTCTCTCTTTCCCAGCTCTCTCTCTTTCCCAGGCCTTTCCCCACCTCATGGAGGACCAAGATGGCCTGGTGCCAGCCTGAACGATGAATAAACCTACCCCTTACCTGAAAAAAAAAAAAGAAAAAGAAAAAAAGAAACATCTGGAGCTTCAGGTGCTTTCCTGCCATCCACTGATGGCTGTTGCTAGGGGAGTTATGGGAAGAACGTTATTGGGACATTTTGTAGTTTTTCCAGGAACTTGAGTTCTTACTTTTGGTAAAAGTCTTTACAATGGGTACTTTTGGTAAAGGCCTTCACAATGGATACTTTTGGTAAAGGCCTTCAAAATGTGGTCTAAGTCTAGAATGGCTGTACTTTGGCTTAGGCCTCTCACTAATCTCTAATTAATCACCAAAAACCTGGAAATGAAGCTGTGGCTCAATGTAGTAGAGTGCTAGCTTTGAGGAAAGCTCAGGGACATTGCCCAAGCCCAGAGTTCAAGCCTTATGACCAACAAATAAAAACAAATCCTTGATGAAGCTCTGTGATGTTTAACCCCTGTGGAGGGAGGTAAGTATCTGTTTTTTGTCAGAGTCAAGAAAATCACTAAAAATAAAAGACAGGATGCTTGGGCTTATAGATGTTGTTTTCATTAAGAGCTTGTTTTCCTTGCTTTTAAGACTTTTTGTTCAAGTCAATCAACCACTTGGGGTTGTAGTTTATTAATGCACCTTTAAAAAAAAAAAGAGCATGAAAATGTGTTTACAATCTGTAGCGTGGGTGGTCCACACATCATGAGCTTCCTTCTTAGGATTCAAAAGGGAGGAAAAGAAAAAGAAAGGAAAGCTTAGATTATTTTTTATTTTTTTCAGAGCTGAGGGCCTTGCATTTGCCAGACAAGTGTTCTTCCACTGAGCTACCCTAACCCAAGTTTAGGCTATTTTTATTTTTCCCTTCCCCAGCCCTGCAACAGATTCTATGAAAACAGATCAATTGCTGCTCCTGACCCCTAAGCCCTTGGTTTTGACCCAAGGTAAAAATGGCACCGAGGATCACTTGAAAGAATTTTACATGGCAGAAATTTGTCATGTTCAGCTTGCACATAATTGAAACAATTTTATCATAGGAATTTCTTATAGTTCTTATGTTCTTACTAGGTAGCTCTGACTGGCTTCAAATTTGTAGTCTTCCTGTGTCAGCCTCCCAAGTACTGGGATTATATGTGTACACTTGCTTTTTAAATGGAGTTTGAGCTGGAGTTTAAAACACCTGGCTCTTTAATGTGTTGTTTTGTTTGTTTGTTTTTGCTAGTCCTGAAGCTGGCCTGGGCACTGTCCTTAAGCTTCTTTTGCTCAAGGCTAGCACTCTACCACTTGATCCACAACACCACTTCTGGCTCTTTCTGTTTATGTGCTACTGAGGAATTGAACCCAGGGCTTCGTGCATGTTAGGCAAACACTCTACCACTGAGTCACATTCCCAACTCCTTTGTCTCAGCATTGATGCAGAATTTTCTATTTTTGCTCCCAGCAGGCAGAGCCCGCACAGCCCATTTGGCTCAGTACCTGACAGAGACCACTAGCATTGTGGCCCTGTCACAAGTAATGTCTACCATTATTGGTGCTGCAGCTCAGCAGCAGACAACACCTGCCAGTGTTGAAGCAGCTGTGCTACGGTGGCTTCCTTGGATTCCTGTCTCAGAAGTTTAAAGAATGAAGTCCAGGACAATAGAGGATGAATGTGAAGAACTTCATTCAGAAGACAACTATTTAGCTCAAAGACCATTGCTGTTGCTATGCCAATTGTCCACGCTTTCTTTTTCAGGTGGCTGTCTCTGTGTCTCTCTTGTCTCCATCGTACGCTCTCTCTCTCTATTTGTTTGGCTCTATCTCTTTCACCAGTGACTCTTAAGAGTTCTTATACCCAAGATGTGTTCTGACTGGTTGCCTCTATTATAATTAAATGGAACGGTAAAACCTGACTAGTTAGGTCCCACAATCCCACAGCATTCTGATTGGTTGTTACTTCCTAATCAGGTCCCTTCTCAAACCCTTTCCCCAGGGCTGGGAAGGTAGCTCAGTGGTAGAGTGCTTGCCTTGTATGCATGAGGCCCTGGGTTCGATTCCTCAGCACCACATAAGCAGAAAAAGTTGGAAGTGGTACTGTAGCTCAAGTGGTAGAGTGCTAGCCTTGAGTTGAAGAGCTAAGGGACAGCACCCAGGCACAGAGTTCAGGCCCCATGACCGACAAAAACAAAACAAAAAAAACAAAAACCTTTTCCCCAGGATCACAAAAGGCATCAAAACCACAAGGAGCTGAGGAGGGGCAGAGGCAAGGTGTTCTGAAACAATGTCTCTTTTGCATCTGTTTTCCTCATGCTAGGCCAAGGTGCTGTCCCAAGAGACCTGAGTCTTAACTAATATTCTCTACCAGTATGTAAGGAATTTCCTCAGATAGGATCTCTACCTCTAAATCATGCTCCAGTGATAGCTGCTTTCCCACTGTCCTTATGTGCACACATTTCTTTCCCTATCTTCATTGTTTTCTGCATCTGCTTTGATTCTAAGTCTTCTCTTCCTTCTTATCTCACAGGTGGCTTAAAGGAAGACTATCTCTTTCCTACTGTAGTGAGTTTATGCTTGTAAGAACTCTAGCAGTAGCAGGCCAGAAGAAAATTCCTAAAGTTGGGAGCTTGCACATTTTTGGAGAGACAGTGGGCCACAGGAAGTGAAGATCAAGAAGTAGGGACCAGACAGGAAGTAGAATCATTACTGAGAGCAAAGGCAACATGAAAGAAGTAAACATTTGCAATAGCCTAAAGGCCTTGGGTGATAGCACCAGTAAAAGCTATTTTTCTATGTGAGGAGTCCATGGTCAACACAGAAGCAGCCAATATGTTGAGGGAGTAGGAATGGATTGTGCTGGATATGCAGACTAAAATGTGCATGGTGGGGCTGGGAAGGTGGCTCAGTGGTAGAGTGCTTACCTTGCGTGCATGAGGCCCTGGGTTCGATTCCTCAGCACCACATAAGCAGAAAAAACGGGAAGTGGCACTGTGGCTCAAGTGGTAGAGCGCTAGCCTTGAACTAAAGAGCTGAGGGACAGCGCCCAGGCCCAGAGTTCAGGCCCCACGACCAACAATAAACAAACAAACAAATAAATAAATAAATGTATGTGCATGGTTAGCTGTAGAAATTAATATCATCTCTAGTCATGTGAATACAACTTGGTACATTTCTGGAAGCCAATTTAAAATAAAAGGAAAGGAAAGAAGAATTAAAGCTACACTTACTGCCGGGTACTTGTGGCACATACCTGTAATCCTAGCTACTCAGAGAGCTGAGATCTCAGGATCACAGTTTGAAGTAAGCCTGGGCAGGAAATGCCATGATACTCTTTATATCCAGTTAACCAAAAAACCTGGAAGTGAATCTGTAACTCAAGTGGTAGAGTGCTTGAGCAAAAGAAGCTTAGGGACAGTGCCCAGGTCCTGAGTTCAAGCCCAGGACCAACACAAGTGGGCACACGTGTGTGCGCACGCGCGTGCGCGCGCGCACACACACACACACAGAGAATAGGACTCTACAAATTGTCTAAAAACTCCAGTTACTTTAAAGAAACAAGGTTGTAAAAAAGTGATGTATTATTTATAATAGCAGAAGTTTAGAATCAATCTCAGTATCTAATATAGGGGATTAGTGGAGTAAATTTTGATATGTTTATAAATTGAAATACTACTGAAACTAGACTTCCACATGCCATGTCAGGTCTGGCCACTTGCTTCTATATGGCAAATAAAAACACATGATGAAGGGCAGAGATTTTTACACAGCACCATAATCTAGCCCATCTTCAGCAGGATTACAGATATTTGTAATTGGTTAAATAGGAGAATTGGAAGCAAGGTAAGAAGAAGGTAGATACAGTTAAAACAGCCCCAAAGATGTATTCATGGGTAGCCAAGGGTGGCCAAGAGTAATGTAGGAGGTGGTCTGAAAGTCTTTCCTGTCAGGATTGGTCAGATGTGGGCCATTTATGGTGAGAGTCATTGATGTTTGAGAGTCTGGTCTTCTGTCTGTTCATTCTGACTTCCAAGATGGCTGTAACATGACTGCAGAAGCGAATAGCTCAGGGAAAAGGACACAAATATAGAATGAGTAAGGAGTCGGTGTTTTTCAGTAAAAAGTAGTTTAAGTGCATAGTATACTGTCAGGGGGTTGGGGATTTAGCTTAGTGGAAGAGCACTGTCTAGCAAGTATGAGGGCCTGAATTCAATCCTCAGCTCTGAAAAATGAATGTTTGCAAGAATGGGCACATACAAGCATGAATTTCTCCAGGTAGTTCTAAATCTAAAAGAAAAATTAAAAATACAAAAAAAAATAGACTGGACAGGAAAGCTAGCTCAGTGGTAGAGCCCTTGCCTTGCATGCATGAGCCCCTGGGTTCAATTCCTCAGCACCACATAAGAAGTGGCACTGTCACTCAAGTGGGGAAGCACTAGCCTTGAGCTGAAGAGCTGAGGGACAGTGCCCAGGCCCAGAGTTCAAGTCCACAACCGAGACACACACACACACACACACACACACACACACACACAAATAGACCAAGTGCTCATGGCTCACACCTGTAATCCTAGCTACTCAGGAGGCTCAGAACTGAGGATTGCAATTCAAAGCCAGCCCTGTGAAACCTTATCTCCAGTTAGCCATCAGGAAACTGGAAGTGGCTCTGTGGCTCAAAGTAGTAGAGCAAAAGAGCTCAGGTACAGTTTCTAGGCCCTGAGTTCAAGCCTCATGACGGGGGGGGGGGGGATGCTGTGTGTGTGTGTGTG
Source organism: Dipodomys merriami (assembly GCF_024711535.1). Taxonomy (NCBI): domain Eukaryota; kingdom Metazoa; phylum Chordata; class Mammalia; order Rodentia; family Heteromyidae; genus Dipodomys; species Dipodomys merriami. Next base: position 7,748,475 of record NW_027205604.1, on the reverse strand, counting down.
CGTGTGTGTAGTTTTTTTTGTCAGTCATGGGGTTTGAACTCGTCCTGGGTGCTGTCCCTCAGATTTTCAGCTCAAGGTGAGCACTCTACCACTTGAGCCACAGATGCCGCTTCTGGTTTTCTGGTGGTTAATTATAGATAAGAGTCTCATGTACTTTCCCACCTGGGCTGGCTTGGCTTTGAACCGTGGATCCTCAGATTTCAGCATCCTGAGTAGCTAGGATTATAGGTGTGAGCCACCTGCACCTGATATGCTGTATAGATAGATAGATAGATAGATAGATAGATAGATAGATAGATATAGATATATCTATATCTATAGATATAGATATATATACACACACATATACATGTACATATACATATATATATATATTTAAACTAGAGAGATTTTGAATTTTTTTCCATAATAAAGAGATGATAAATGTTTGCCAGGACCTGATATCTCTTGCCTTTAACCCTAGCTACTCATGAGGCTGGATCTGAGGATTCTGATTTGAGCCCAATTCAAGCAGACAAACCCACAAAACTCTTATCTCCAACTAACCAGTAAAAAGCCAGAAGTGGAAGTGTGGCTCAAGTGGTAGAGTCTTGTGTGAAAAAGCTAAATGAGAGAGCAAGGCCCTGAGTTGAAATCCCATTACCAATTACCAAAACACATACAGAAGTATAAATGTTTGCAGAAACAGGTATGTTTACCCTGGCTTAAACATTACATAACATATATGCATATTGAAATATCACATGGTACCTCATAAATATGTAACATTTTTTGTGTTTTTATCAGTTGCACCTAAATTTGTATAAAAAAAGAAAAAATAGAATTATTGCTTAATATCTACAGGGGATTCATTTGAGGAACTAACGGTTACCAAAAATACATACGTAAAATGGAGAAGTATTTACATACATAAATTCAAACACCAAAATTATAAATGCTAAAGGACTTTATTTGAGGTCTCAGGAATTGCAGGGTTTTCTTTTGGTCAGTCGTGGGGCTTGACCTCTGGACCTGGGCACTGTCCTTAAGCTCTTCAGCTTAAGGCAAGTGCTCTACCACTTGAGCCTCACCGCCACTTCCGGTTTTCTGGTGGTTAATTGGAGATAAGAGTTTCATTGGCTTTCCTGCTGGGGCTGGCTTTGAACCGTGATCCTCAGATCTCAGCTTCCTGAGTAGCTAGGATTACAGGTATGAGCCACCAGTGCCCGGATAGGAATTGCAGTTTGGGAGACACAGATTCAGATAGTTCAGTTTTTCAAACAAGGTGGAAAAAGTAGGGCCGAAATAGCTACATGACACAAAGTGATAAAAACTCCCTCATTTTATATGCATAAATACACATATATGTATATGTATATGTATATAATACATGCATATAAATGTTTATAAAAATATAACCATATAACACATATATGTGCATATATTGCATATATACATATATATAATGAAGGAGTATATATAATATAGACAAATATATAATGAATATATATGTATATTTAGCCAACCTCAGGGTTTGAACTCAGGGCTTTGAGATTGCTTAACTTGCTTGCTTATCTGGTGCTCTACCACTTCTGGCTGGGTTGGCTTCAAACTCTATTTCCTAAAAAGCTAGATTACAGGTTCAGCCAATAACATTCAGCTATATCTTTTGAAGTTGAAGTTTTTGTACCCATACCTGGCTTAAACCAAGGGTCTGGGCACTATCTCTGAACTAGCTCATGGCTAGTGCTCTACCACCTGAGAAGTTCCACTTCTGACATTTTGGTGGTTGAATCTCTTGGTTTCTTGCCCAGGCTGGCTTTGAACTTCAATTCTCAGATCTCAGCCTCCTGATTATGTAGGATTGCAGGTATGAGCCACTGGCATCTGATTATATTTGGATTTTTTATTCCCAGTCTTAGAGCTTGAACTCAGTGCCTGGGTGCTGTCCCTGGGCCTCTTTGTGCTCAAGGCTAGTACTCTACCACTTGAGCCTCAGGGCCTCCTTCTGGTTTTTTGAGTAGTTTATTGGAGATAGGGGACTCACAGTGACTTTTCTGCCCATGCTGGCTTTAAACTGCAATCTTCAGATCTCAGCCTCCTGAATAGCTAGGATCATAGGTGTGAGCCACCAGCGCCTGGCTTGGCTATCTCTCTCCCTTTCCCTCTCCTTCTCCCTCCCCTTCTCCCTCTTCCTTTGCCTTCCCCTCTCCCTTTCCCCCTCCCCCCTCCTTCCCCCCTCCCCCCCATGTCTGTGCAATGCATTTCGGAGCATAAGGGCATACTACTCTAAAAGTACAACAATCACAATTTTCCCATTTTTCTTTTTTGGTCCAAGACTGGGACTCGAACTCTATACCTAATGCTTTTGCTCATTGGCTAGTGCTCCACCATCTGAGCCACACCTGCAACTCCAATAATTTTCCTGTTCATTGCACAATGGTCTGGGACCTTGAGCAAACTAAAATAAATTACACTAATTGCTTGTTTGTGTGTTAATGCCTCAAATCTGTCACATTAAAATTTTCAAAAACAGCTTGGAGCAGAAAGTTGCTGGCCAAGAAAGAGTACCATCAGAGGATTATTCTGGGGTGCCGAGGGAGTGGGGAGCCTGGCTTCTTGACCTTCTGTCCTGCAAGCCTCCTTCTCATCTGGTTTTAATTCTCTTGTTTGTGCACCTTGCCATATTTATTATTGGATTCGTAGTTTCTTTTTGCTGTTTCATGTTCCATGATCCAGTGATTTATGTGAACTCACTGATCTAGATGTTATTTTTGGCATCCAGAGAATGCACCGAGTTCCTTAAGAAGTCTGGGAGAATAAGTATGTTTTGAGCTACAGAATACTGAAGCTGGCCAGATGTCTATCAGTGCATGAAAAAAATGCCAGCTGAAGATGCTTAATAAGAGATATGTCCTCTTCCTAACCCCAGCAACAAAGATGCATTAAAAACCACATATATGGCCAGGCACCGGTGGCTCATGCCTATAATCCCAGCTACTCAGGAGGCTGACATCTGAGGATCGTGGTTACTTACCCTGCCTGCCCAGGCAGGAAAGTCCATGAGACTCTTATCTCCAATTAACCACCAGAAAACTGGAAGTTGTGCCGTGCCTCAAGTGGTAAGCCACTGGTCTTGAGCTGAATAGCTGAGGGCAGCGCCCAGGCCAGAGTTCAAGCCCTATGACCGACAAAACACACACACACACACACACACACACACACACACACACACACACCCCACATGTATTTTTCTCTCCTTGGTTAAGACTTGGTTAAAAAAAAGTCCCTTGAGGGCTAGGAATGTGTAGAGTGCTTGCCTAACATGCATGAAGCCCTGGGTTTAATTCCTCAGTACCACGTAAACAGAAAAAGCCAGAAGTGGCACTGTGGCTTAAGTGGTAGAATGCTAGCCTTGAGCAAAAGAAGCTCAGGGACAGTGCCCAGGCCCTGAGTTCAAGCCCCAGGATTGGCAAAAAAAAAAAAAAAGTCTTTTGAGAAGAAATCCAACTCAAAAGTACCAATTTCTTCTTTTCTTTCACTTAACTCAAGATGGAAGTGATTTGCTTTCTAAAGCAGCAGTGTATCTTGTTTGATTAGGAAATGAAATATCCTGATTTCTGTATTTGTTTGTTGACTTACTTGCTTATTTATTTAGTGCTGGAGTCTTGCTCTGTCACCCAGGCTGTTTGTTTTTTTGTCTCTCACAGGACAGACTTCTATCATGTGCAGAAGCCACAGGCACCTGGTGTATTTATCTTTCTTCTTTACTAAATTTAAAAGTTACCAGAAGCCTACCACTTTTCCAAACATGTAGAGAAAAAGTATTTTGGAATTCAGTACTCCAACACTCAGGAGGCAGAGGCAAGAGGATTATGAGTTCCAAATCTGCCTGGGCTCATAGGTGTGTGTGTGTGTGTGTGTGTGTGTGTGTGTGTGTGTGTGTGTGTGTGTGTGTGTGAATTTAAAGCTACTTTTGCTGGGTTCTGTGAATTAGTTCATAACCCCCTCTTTGGACAGTTATTCTCGGTTGTGGTCCCTTTGCAATCACCTTGGGCTCTGGAAGGAGAGAAGATTCAGTGCTAAACATGTTATATGGAAGACAGACAAACGTCCTCAAACAGGGCCTGCCCTTTCTCATTTTAAAAGAAACAGCTGAAAACTTAGGAAATCACCCACCAGGAAACTTGTCCCAAAGGTAAAGTGATAACTCCTACAGCGACAAAGACAGCTAGTGGTCAGCAGTACATGTCTGTGGCCAGACTGAACTGTGCAAAGCCTCCCACTACCACCCCCACCGCCCTGCCCCAGTTCTCCCTGTCAGCCCATGTCTGTGCCTCTGAAGACAGCTGGAGATGTCCTGAAGGGCTATATTCCAAGGCTCTTTACTTGGCATATGGGGATGAGTAGCTGGACCTAACTTAGGACTCCTGGACTTTGGGTCTGGGGTGTAAACGCCAGGTTTCATGTGTGTGTGTGTGTTTGTGTTTTTGGCCAGTCTTGGGGCTTGAACTCAACAGTGCCTGGGCACTGTTCCTGAGCTGCTTTTGCTCAAGACTACCACCGAACCACTTGAGCCACAGTGCCACTTCTGGCTTTTTCTGTTTATGTAGTACTAAGGAATGGAACCCAGGGCTTCATGCATGCTACGCAAGCACTCTACCACTATGCCAACATTCCTAGCACGTGTATTTGTATGTAATATATATATATATATGTTCATATTTACACACGATACATGCAATATGATAATACAATAGTTATTGTAACACTGCTCCTGGAATACCCACAATAAAAACTACAATTTCTGTATGTGTGTGTGCATGTGTAAGGTCTGCTCCAGGCCATGTAGGTCTTGGCTGCCCTACCTCTTGGCTATGTCTCTGCCCAGTACCTGTGTCACCTACGTAACTGGTACACCCTCCCCTGATCCAATGGGAGGCATGACCTGGGGCAGACCAGGATATGATCTCGGAGCAGGAGTCTTCAGGTATGCCAGTTACCTAGGTGACACAGATACTGGGAGAGACTTAGCCAAGAGGCGGGGAGGCCAGGGTCTGCATAGCCCAGGGCAGACCTTACAATGTATATGTAACTCTTCCCAACAAGTAAGATAAAGGCTATATAGCTTCACTCTTGGGTTCTATTTTACCATTAAATAATGACAAAAAAATCTTTTAGGTAGAATTTTTAGAACAAAATCTCCATTCAGACAAGAATGCCTAGTTACATATGAATGTTAACTTTTTGTTTTTCTTTGCACATTTTTTATTTCATGTTTATACAGTGAGGGGTGAGGGAAAAATAATTTAGCATGGGTTGCATAGAGCACTTACACTACAGAAGCAGTGTTTTATCAGGTGTGGAAATGCAACAGTGAAATCTCCCTCTGTATTACCTACATAAGCCAATAAAAATGTTTATCTAGAATTAGTTATACTTCGATGCCTTGTTTTTTGTTGGCAAAATAAAGCTTTTTGGGGGGTTTCTTATATTGCAAATAAGGGTAACATGCATTTAGAAGTGTCCTAACTGAAAAAACAGCTCCTCTTTAGTAGAGTTTAACTTGAGGTCCTTTTGAACAGAATTATAGAAAACAGAATTTTATTAAGCATGCTTATATCCATAGGGTATGTGAAATATGAAGCCTGTTGCATAGCCAAATGAGAAATGAAGATATTCTAAATGTTTTAAGTAACTTAGGCTGGGAACGTGGCTTACTGGTAGAGAAGCTGAGTTTGATTCCTAAGTACCACATACACAGAAAATGCCAGAAGTGACACTGTGGCTCAAGAGGTAGAGTGCTAGCCTTGAGCAAAAGCTCAGGAACATTTTCCAGGCCCGAGTTTAAGCCCCAGGACTGGCTAAATAAATAAAAACAACAACAACAAAAAATCCTCTAAAAACAATTTGTGCTGTGCATTATGGTAAGTTTTCTGCCATCTATAAAAGTTGTTTTATAATTTACAAAATTCTCCAGAAACAAACATGTATCTCCACCTAGTGGGAAGAAGATACAATTGCAGTCCCTCACAGCTGAGTGGTACTAAAATATGTGGCCTTACACATATACACACTAATATTTAGACATGTCTCTGAGCGTAACAATCCAAAAGCACATAGATATGGTTTTTCCAAGAACTGCTTTTTACTTTGGATTGCTCTTTTCTACAAAACATTAATTTTTATTGTGTCTAAGTGTCAATATTCTAAGCTCATTTCCACCCCCCTTCCCTTCCCCCCCCCCCCCCCCCCCTCATGGGGCTTTTACTTGACTTGGGTGCTGTCCCTGAGCTTTAAGGCTGGCACTCTATTACTTTGAGCCACAGCACCACTTCCAGTTTTTTAGTGGTTAACTGGAGAAAAGAATTTCATGGATTTTCCAGCCCTGGCTGGGTTAGAACAGTGATCCTCAGACCTGTCTCCTGAGTGGCTACCATTGCAGGCATGAGCCACCAGCACCTTGCTCCCATGCCTTCTATTTACTTACAAATTATCATTAGTTTTGAGTCTGGGTATGTGACCCTGGCTGATTTCTACCTCTCCATTCTCTTGCCTGAGACTCCTCAGCATTGGAATTATAGGCCTATACCACCAACCCTCCCCACCAACAGTCACAACCTCTGAAGCATTAAGGTGTCTGTGGGCTAGAAATTAAACAGCTTCCAGTTTACCCAGAACCTTTATGCTAATCTAGAAGTACCTCAACCCCAGCACCCCCATGGAACCCAGGACATTATTCACAAATTTTGAGTCTTCATCCCAATATCTAGTCTCTGGAACACTTTAACAAAACTTAGAACTCCTGGAAAAATTCTATCAGCTGTTAATCACTGTTTACAGAAAAGCAAACCCATATAAACAGCATCTTAAATACAATAATTTTTATTCATTGTATGTGTAGACATTTCTTCTTTACATATCATTTACTAAAAAAGCAATGCCAGACACAGGAAGACAACTAGTCCTCAGATTCTGAGCCATCCTCATCTTGGCTTATCTGGAAGTAGCGAAGTTCGTAAGTCTCCTTGTCAGATGCAACCACTCGAAGCCAATCACGAAGATTATTCTTCTTCAGATACTTCTTAGTAAGGTACTTCAAATACCTTAAAAACAAAGATCATGAATTTCATTAAGCAATACAATCCCTATTGTGTTTGGAAGATCCACTGTTGCACTAATCTTTTGAAACCCCCAATTCACCCCTAAACCTTTTTTCAGTTGGTCCTGGGTGCTGTCTGAGCTTTTGTGCTGAAGGCTAGCATTCTACCACTTAAGCCACAGCTCTGCTTTAGGCTTTCCTGGTGGTTAATTGGAGACAAGAGTCTTATGGAATTTTTTTTTCCTGGTTAGCTCTGAATTGAGATCCTTACATAGCAGCCTCCTTAGTAGCTACGATTAAGAGCTACTGGCACTGTTTTCTATTAAACCCTGTACAAGACTGCTCAACACTAAGAGCTGTTCCCAGACTCAGTTACAATTTGTACCTTATGTAGCTCCCTAGACGATTTGAAAGGTAGGCTGGAGACAGCAGTGTGGCTTGCTCTGCATTCTTACTGCTCACTGAACTATTTAATATGCAACCTCACCCTTCAAGTTAATATTCCCTTCACTACCAGTCTCCCTAATCCCAACCACACCTTACATATGCTTGAGACAACCTGGTTCAGGGCTAATGCAAGTAGTATTTCTCTTGATCTTCCCTCTTATGGCCCTCTCTGTGGGAATAGTTAATCCCAATTTGCTAGGTTCACTCTTCGAATTTCATTTGAAAGCTTGCAGACCACCCAATCAAGACCCTCCTTGCAGAAGTGGGCAGCATCCTCCCCCATTGTTGGGCTACTTAGCTCTACTACAGAGATTTCACATAGAACCACTATTCACTGAGCAAGTGAAAACTGACAGGAAGATGGTGAGCAATTTTGCCTTTGGTTGGCTGCCAAACCTTCAAAATTATGCCAAGTGAGAACATTTCTCAACAACACTTAAAAAAGTCTCTAAAATTACTATTCTACGATTCTTCCATTAAAATCTGTATAAGTACCAACCTTTTGGAGAACTGTTTCTCAGAAACAACAGTGATTTTGTTTTTGAAGCGTTCAATGTGAACAACATTCCCGAGATTTCCGGTTTTCCCATTGACTTTAACCTTCTCTCGAAGAAATTGTTCCTATTTTAAAACAGAAAAGATGCAAAACTAGGGAAGAAAACCCTAGATACTCACTAGGGAAGGTACCCTAGGAAAATGACTTTGATTAATATTGATTATAAACTTGAATGATCAAGAATTACACAATGACATAAGACAGTAAAAATGATACCTACAAAATTTCCAGAGTCAAAAATTCCATCTTCTACTGGATGGGTAAGGTCCAAATTAAACCTCCAGGTTGATCTCTTAGGCTTCTTGTCTTTCTGCTACACAAATTAAGTATGAATTATGACAGAGCAAGACATTTAGTTTATACACAAAACTTGTTAATTGAACTCAGGGCCTGGACACTGTCCCACAGGTTGTTTTGCTCAAGGCTGGCGCTCTACCACTCTAACCACAGCTCCACCGTTAGCTTTGTCTGGTGGTTAATTGGACTTTCTTGCTTCAGGTTTGAACGGCCATCCTAGCTGCTCAGTCCCCTGAGTAGCAGGCAAGAGCCATTGCTCTGACATTTTAAAGCCATTCTCAGACTTCAGATAAGGAACAGGTGCATAGTACCTCCTTCTAACCCAAATTGTTAGCTGCCAGCATCAGGCTTCCACCAACTATGTCTATGGGATTCAATACTGTTACAGGTAAAAGGTGGCTTTTGTTCACCAAGATCATCAACATACGTCCAATGAAACGGAACAAAACCCATCAATTTTTAATCTCCAATGAGGCCCCACCATTCTTCGGTCTGCTTTCATGTGCCATCCTGCGCGGCCTCCACCGTCCCCAATCTCGAAACTCGGCAGAGACTAGCGAGATGCCGCACTCTGAATTCAGTTCAACTGGTTAACTCTTCGGGACTTAACGCCCGAATGGACACACTCAGTTCTGTGTACAACCTATTTTTAACAAGCTGCGAACACAATCTTAAGTCTTCAAGGACTCTCTGCGAAGCATTTTGTCTCTTAAACACGAGTCATATTGGAGACCGATTGCAGCGTTTCCAGCGAGCAGGTGCTTTCTGGGTAGGTGCTCTACCACGTGAGCCACGCCCCTAGCCTGACTGTACTCCCTCCACGATCCTGCTCGGGCTGGCCTCAAACCTCCATCTCTCGGATCTCAGCCTCCCGAGTGGCTAGGATGACAGGCGTGAGCCACCGGCGCGGGGCCAAGTGACTTTTGCGCTTTAGAACGCTTCTTCCTCAACTTACACGTTTCGGGAAACTTTCTTAACCCAGGTCCCGCGAGGGCGCGGGGCCCCCGCCGCGGCCTCGCGCTAACCGGGCCACAGGCCCGGGACAGCCCGGGCGATGGGAACCAGCCTGGGCGCGTAGCGCCTCCGCAGCGTTCCCGACCCGGGCACTACTTTCCCCGCCCTCGAGTCGGCCCTGTTCGCCAGAGGCCTAGGGAGTTCCACCGCGCGCCCGCACACTTAGAACCGTCCTGCAAGGCGCTCGCACACTCACCGGCGCCATCTTGCCGGCAGGCCGTGGGATCCGAGAGGGCGCGGCGCACGCGCAGCACGCTTTTATACCACAGGGTGCCGTCACGCGCCGATGGCGTAAGCCCGGACGTGTGGGGAGGGGTGTGTCTGTTGTGCTGTAACCTAGGACGCTGGGGCGTGGCCCGGGCAGCGTTTCTATGCGCGCCCTCTAGCGGCTGTGGCTATCATAGTTGGCTCTCTGCTGCCATGGACCACATTGGTGGCTACTGGGGATGCAGATACAGAATGGAAGAGGAATTCTTGTCCATACGGATCTTCCTTTCAATCAGGCAAGGCAGTATGTGAACTTTGGGATCTCTTTTTCTTCTTTCTGTGCCGGTCTTGGGACTGGAACTCAGGGCATCGTCCCTGAGCTTTTACGCTCAAGGTAAGAGCTCTACCACCTGAGCTTCATGTCCAGCTTTTTGTTGGCTAATTGGAGATAAGAGTCTCATGGACTTTTTTTTTTTGCCCAGACTGGCTTCCAGCCGCGATCCTCAGATCTCAACCTGAGTAATTACAGGCGTGAGCTCATAGTGAGCCCAACTTTGGGATCTATTATATTGTAATTGCAATGAAGTTTTATTTCTGTATCTATTTTGCCTGTGAGTCTTTTCTAAACAACTGTATAGGAAATTCAGTACATCAGAGCACCAAATAAGATTCCAGGCTGGGGACTTAAGAAAAATACTCCTGGTGCAAACCTTTTGTTGACAAGTTGGGTATAACTGATTCTATTCAATTGTGGCTTTTATTGCTAACCCCCAGATCTATTGCTGACTGACAAGTTAAAATTCAGTGTATGTTTGAGGTGACCTGACTAATAACATGCAAGATACATGAGGGTAGTGGCATCTTGATAACAGAAATAAACACAAAGCTTTTGCGGTTAGGATTATAAATTGATGTCAGCTTAGTAAGGTCTCACAATAAGGTCTCACAGTATTTAGCAACAGTAAGGTTCTGTGGAGATAAAACTATAGTATATAGCGGTAATGATTAGAATGGACTTTGTTGTCAGTTTGGAAGAGGCTCCATAGAAGGTGACAAGTAGGTATGTCTTCTATTCCCAGCGATTATTTACAAAACTAAGCTTTAATAGTAGCATGTGATGTGTATAGTCTGCCTACACATGCTTGATACCTAGAAGACATCCATCTTAATAAAAACTGTTTGCCTCTCTCTCTTGCCAGTCCTGGGGCTTGAACTCAGGGCCTGGGCTCTGTCCCTGAGCTTCTTTTGCTCAAGGCCAGAACTCTACCACTTGAGCCACAGCATCATTTCTGGCTTTTTCTGTTTATGTGGTACTAAGGAATCAAATCTGGGGCTTCATGCATGCTAGGCAAGCCCTCTACCACTAAGCTACCTTCCCAGCCTTCAATCTATTTTTGACAGCAGCCTCTAAAACTATAGTATATAGCGGTGATGAGTAGAATGGACTTTGTTGTCAGTTTGGAAGAGGCTCCATAGAAGGTGACAAGTAGGTATGTCTTCTATTCCCAGCGATTATTTACAAAACTAAGAGCCACTACTTCTGGCTTTTTCTGAGTAGTTTATAGGAGATAAAAGTATCATGGACTTTTCTGCCTGGGTTGGCTTTGAACCATGATCTTCAGATCTCAGCCTCTTTAGTAGCTAGGATTACAAGTGTAAGCAACATTTTTAATGTATGGTTAAGCTGGTGGGAAAGTAAAATGATTTTTCAGAGGTTAGAATGACAAGCCATGCTCATGTGGATTTAGAGTCTGAATTAGTCTGCCCAGAGCACATGAAGACCTAACTAAAAATGTAGTTAGTGTGCTTGGATTGTAAGTGGCAGACAGAAGCAAAAGCAAATGCTCTCTGGAGAAATGTACCTTAAATTGAGACACAAAGAATTCCTTGATATAAACTCCCAGAAATATGAAGTGACTTGCTAAAAATTACTAAATACATAAAACAAGAAACTCCAAAACCTATAAAAGCTTCAGAACATAATGATATAATAATACTATGTTTACAATTTATTCCATAACATGCTAAGGGAACTAGAGACAGTAAAAATTTGACAATATTTTAAAGAGAAAACTAGTTCTAGGAATTAAAATTGAAATTAGAAAAGATGAGCTAAACAGGGAAGTAGATACAGTTGAAGAGAAAATTAAAATGCACAATAGAAAAATAAGGAAAACAAGGGTCTGGGAATGTGCTAAAGCCTTTGCCTAGCATGCGTGAAGCCCTTGGTTCAATTCCTCAGTACCGAATGAACAGAAAAAGCCAGAAGTGGTGCTGTGGCTCAAGTGGTAGAGTTCTGGCCTTGAGCAAAAGCAGCTCAGGGACAGAGCCCAGGCCCTGAGTTCAAGGCCCAGAACTGGCAAAAAAAAAAAAAATAAAATAAGGAAAGGAAGTGGGGGAGCATATCTGTAGTTCTAGCTACTCATGAGGCTGAAGTGGGAAATTATTTCAGTCTGTGACTTTAAGACCAGCCCAAATGAGAGCACAAGAGACAGATGGGGAAGGCGGGTGGGCGCAGGCTGGGGAGGTGGGGAAGACGGAGAAGGAGAGAGAGAGAAAGGAAGATAGAGACAGATATAAAAGGATGTCAAGAGTATGAGTATTCCCATTAGGTTAGAGGACAGTTTCAGAGGATCTAATAGAGATAATGGGTAAAAGGTAACATACAGATAATACCTGAATTCTCAAGATTAAGGAAGCCAAATAAACCTCAGTCTGGGTAACTGAAATGTACACATTCACTTTAGTGAAACTTCCAATCACAAGGACAGAAGTATTTAAGAACTCAAAGGAGACTGGCATCAGTGGTTCATACCAACGATCCTGGCTATTCAGGAGGCTGAGATCTGAGGATTGAGATTCTGAGCTTGCCTACCAAGACAAATCTGTTATCTCTAACCAGGAAAAAGCCAGAAGTGGAGCTGTAGGTCAGGTGGTAGAGTGCAGGAGTTGAAGTCTGGTGTTTAAGCCCCAGTGCAGGCACCAAAAACATTTATGCTGATATAGAAAGACCCTGTTTCCAAAAAATGAAAAGGCTTGAGGTGTGATAGAGCACCTGCCAGTGCTAAAGCCCTGAGTTCAAACCCCAGTATCAATTCTAAAAAAACAAACCAGATAGTACTGATTAATATGTACGATTTGTTTAATAAATCAGTTGTAATCATTAAGAGCTACAGTGAAACAGTTTATGCTGTTCACGCATCTCATCTTTTCTTTCAATGTATATTTTACAAAGTCTTTTTTTTTTTTAAACAGTTTAGTGAGTTGTAGTTTCAGCCAAGAAAAGTTTTTCTTGTTAAACAGCGCTACAGGAATTTGGAATACTGATCAATCTTTAAGAACTATCTTTTCTTGTCAGTTGAGGGGCTTGAACTCCAAGCTTGGGCACTGTCCCTGAGCTCTTTTGCTTAAGGCTAGTGCTCTACTACTTTGAGTCACAGTGCCACTTGTTTTTTTGTTGGCTAACTGGAGCAAGAGTCTCATGGACTTTTTCTTGCCAGGGCTGGCTTTGAACCACAATTCTAAGATCTCAGCATCCTGAGTAGCTAGGGTTACAGGTATGAGCCATTGGTGCCTGGCTAAAAACTATTTTTTCTAATTGCTTCACTTTTTATAACTTGTTTGCAGTTCATATAGTCATTTTGGTGCCCATTTACATTGTTTATTTAAACAGTGCTTTTTGTCTTTAGACAGATCATGAGTGCAAGATGACAACTGTTAGGGTAGCCCTAGCAAGGCTCAGGAGGTGAACAGGTCATGTGGTTCAACACAGAACTGGAAAAATGGTGAAGGGCTGGCTAACAGGCTTCATTACCACACTTGAGTGGACACAGTAAAAGCACTGATATCCCATCCGGAAGGGAAAGAACACCTCAGACCTGGGGAAGTCAGCAGTGAGAGGACCTTTAACCTATCTGGCAGTACATGTCTCTGGAGAAAATGCTCAAGAAAGGGATGGAGATGGGGAGAAAGTTGTATTCTTTTGTGTCTGTTGCTTTCTAACCAAGTGACTATTTTACACATTAAAAAAAAATAGCTCCACGTTGGTTCCTAGTTCCTGTCTCAAAATAGTATTGTAGGCCTGTAGCAAGTCCTACAATAAAGCATGAAACCCCCAATCTTTGAAGACATTACTAAAGACATGAACCATGGAATTATCGAGGAAGGTAGGGTCCTGAGCCACATTTAGAAGGGCAGTCACATACTCCATTGAAATCCATCCTATAGGACTATAGTGATAGTACCCTAACCTGGAACTAAACTTTAGAGATTTTTGTCTTAGCCATAAAACCACTACTTTAAGGACCTACAATATAAAACCCTAAAAATTAAAGCTATATTTTTGTTTTAAAAATGATGACATAGCCAGGTGCCAGTCTTTCATGCCTGTAATCCTACTCAGGAAGCTGAGATCTGAGGATTCGAAGACAGCCTGGGCATGAAAGTCTGTGAGGCTCTTATCTCCAATAAGCTACTCAGAAAAAGCAGGATGTGGCATTATAGCTCAAGTGGTAGAGTGTTAGCCTTGAGTAAAAGAAGCTCAGGGACAGTGCCTAGTCCCTGAGTTCAAGCTCCAGGATTGGCAAAAAAATAAAAGTGGTAAGACATTAAATAACACACTTTTCTCATATAAAATCATTTTCAAAGAATGCATAAATACAATAGTGCAAGCTGTTAAATGAACTATTTTTATTTAGTAGAGGTAATGAAGTTAACAGAGACATATATTTAGTGTAACAAAATGCTTTAATTATAAGATCAATCTACATTTTAAAGGAGATTTTAGTACAGCTGAAGACTTAACATTTGAATTTTACTTATTTTTGAAATGCGAATCACAGAATATAGTATGTCTACAATATATTTTATAATTTTAAAGTTTTAGCGAAAACATCTGAATCTGCAAGTAAAAGCAGGAATTCTCCTATACCTATGATAAATAAAAGGGATTACTATGAAAGTGCCAGTAGGTTACACCATACCTTCTTGCCTAATCATACAGAAACTACTAGCTTGCATCATATAGTTGGGAACTTGTAACTTTCAGTATCCTTTGTAATACACACAGTGTTAATAGTAGATAGTAAGCAAAATAAGGAATTTTTCCCAAGAAAGAATAAAACTATGACTTAATGATAAGCTATTCAGTCACCACTGAATATGGTTTAGAGAGGTTTTTTTTTTTTTTGGTCGGTCATGGGGCTTCAACTCTGGGCTTGGACGCTGTCCCTCAGCTCTTCAGCTCAAGGCTAGCACTCTACCACTTGAGCTACAGCGCCACTTCCGGTTTTCTAGTGGTTTTACTGGAGATAAGAGTCTCATGGACTTTCCTGCTCGGGATGGCTTTGAACCGTGACCCTCAGATCTCAGCCTCCTGAATAGCTAGGATTACAGGCTTGAGCCACCGATGCCCAGCAGGTTTTTTTAAAAAAATGCAATCGTACACTAAGGCAAAATAAATTCTACCAATATCCAGAATAGTTTGAGAGACTTTATATAAGAATCTCTTTTCATTGGAAAATACATTATTGTAAGGAAAGGAAATCACAGCAAACAGAAAAATTTGGCAATAAGTGTGTTTCTAGTAGATGAAGGCCTGATGTGCATTGCTATGTCTTTCACATAAACAGAACAGGTTTACTGGATGCTTACAGCACTTGCAGGCACTTGACCTCACTTGGTTAAGTTGGGGTTGAGATGCTCATTTAATGAAAAACATTAAATTAGACTATGACTTCAAGTCATGTTTCTACAGAAACACATTCCCAGTTAAAATCAAATGAGGATACCATTTACCCTATTCAGAGAAAAAAAAAAAAACCCAAACTTAAAGACTGAATTTTCTCAAGATTTTTCCATCATGAATTTTTCTTACACATTGGTATATCTGAATGCTAGCAAAAAAAAAAAAAAAAAAGGCTTGACCACTATGAAATGTGCCTAAATAACATTGGAAAAATGGAAACTGATTCTCCATGCAATATAGTTATGTAAATATACTGCTCAAGAGCCATTATTTTCTCAGTGTGTTCTTTTCTAGTTTATATTATGTAATTCAGTATGTAAACATTTTTAGGTACCCCAAAGAATGTTATGTGTTTTCTGTTGTCCCTAAATACGTTTGAGAACCATTCTATCAATGTCTGGCTCCAAAATTATCTTTAGGGTCCATGCCAAAAAAGAATGCTATCAAGGATAGGGTTAAGACCACCCAACTGTATTCTAAAATGAAAAATATGGCAAGATTCCAGTATAGCTGCTACTGTTTCCATTTTTTCTTAACCACTTGGTTTAAATGTACTGACATTAAGGACTTTTAAAAAATGAGTTTGTGTTGCAGTATTACAACGTTAGGAAAACTTGCAATATACCTGCAGGCAGCTAGTTTTAAAATAATAAAACTTCAGCTCTTAGCACACACAGCCCTGAGAAAAATGCATTCCAATTACTGCTCAACTAGAAATAATCTAATTGAGAAATCTCAAAGTACAAAATCAAACTCTGGAAAAGTTGTGAGTTTAAAAGAAAATGACCAACATTTGAGGCACTACCAGACTACAGTACTTTTAAAAGTTGGATGGACTTTGGAAAAGAACACACAACGCTGTACAAGTACATACATACATATTGTGCTGTAACGAAAAGTTGTGCCCCCAAATTTTACAATGGGAACATTTAACTGCAGCATCTCTTGGTAAAGAAATCATGGTCTGGCTGCAGGAGTCTTGGTTAATTACTGTAAAACACTGGTACAGAAATTTGTACCATTAAGGGGAAACAGAGTCAAAAGCTTTGTTGGTCACAATTTCTTTAAGTGACTGGCAGCCCTTGGAGGGGAACATGGGAAGAAACAGAATTATGCTTATGATGTATAAGCCATTTCAAAGCAGTAAGAATTTGTTCTAGGTCAGCAGGGATACAACACTGTAGCAAATAAAACATAACAGTCTTCACAGTATAAATAAATTCTATTTCTAAAAAGAAATAGGATTATACTTATTAATACTGTCTACAAATTGGTGAACCATAGACAAAACAGTGCATCATTATACAATCTATTAACATGACATCTATAGTCTACATATAGTAACTTGTGATATTTAACGTGTGCTACAAAAAAGTACAATACTATGAATCAACTTGTAACATTTCTCTAATATCAAGAATGAAGCCACTTCTGTTCTATGTTAAAAAAGGTTATATTCCCTGTTTCCTTTGAATATAATTTATAAAGCTTTACTAAATTAAATGTTTTGTTCTAGAGAAACACCTATTGACTTAGATGAAAATCAACAGTATCTTTAAAAGCTATGCTTATATGTTAGAGTACATACACTTCAGATAGTATTTAAAATGAAATTCTTATGCATAAATAACTTCTGCCATTCAAAGTATGGAGCTGGAGATTCATTATTATAACTTGGAACACTCTAACACTGAGATTGAAATTTTGATTATGCAACATTTGACAAATTAGGAGGAACAGGACATGCTAGTCCAGAATCACTACTAAATAAGAACACTAATATGTATGATTGATTACCTTGGGTCAGATGAGTGGACCAGCAAGCAGCACAGATTAAGAACTTTCTCGAATTCCTGTAGTTAACAACGTCAACCAGTACAAGTAAGATATATATTAGAATACAAAAAAGCTAGAGCAGTAGGTAGTACTTAAATAGAACACAGTAAAGAAATTAGCCTAATTCCTAATTGTGCTTTAAAAATGGGCAGAAGCAAAGATGTCATACTATAATCAATGATACCCTCAGCATTGCCTGTGCTTTGGAATACTCTTCCTTTAACTTCTCTTAAGGTATCCTACTTCTCAAAATTGGTCTGTTGAGGCTAACACAAGACTAAAAAGTATAAATTAAGTAAACGCTCGGGATCTTCTTGTTTTCCTAAGTCTATTTCAAGTCACTGATTTGATGAGTTACACTAGTAGATATATTTTCTTGTAGGTGGTCAAGGCATGATGAGAAGAGATCTGAGAGCCAATCTTATCCAATTAAAATTTTACTGTGATTTTACTGGTGACTTCTTTATGATTTTCATTCCAATATAATGATTACTATTGAGTCAATGTTCCTTATAGACCCTGGAGCCAAGTCTAAGATTCAGGAAATGATACCAACACCATCCAAAAGCCGAAGCCCAAGGTGTCAGCTGAAATACTCCAGAAAGAAATCACTATGGAACTCTTCCCTAGTTTTGTTTCCTGTCAGTAACTGAGTTAAGACACAAGAGAACAACAATAATAAAATCCTCACATATACTCAAGATAAATTAAATCATAATTTTCAAATAAAGTAGTATTTCTTTCATGACCCATCTTCATTTCACTTCAGAAACACGTAAACAATAAACTGATTTAAAGTTATAATTCCAAAATTAAATCAAGAATTCAGTTTTACTCCAACAAACATTTTAATGCCATAAAAACCTAGCTGAGCACCTGTGGCTCATGCTTATAATCAGCTACTCAGAAGGCACAAATCTCAGGATTCAGATTTGAAGCCAGCCTAGCAAGAAAGTCTAGGGACTTTTCCAGCAAAAGGCTATAAATGGACCTTTAACTCAAGTGGTGGAGTGTTAGCCTTGAGCAAAAAAGCTAAGAGACAGCTCAGTCCTTGAGTTCACACTCTAGCACCAGCGTATGCATATATGCATACATGCATGCACACAAGTGTGCATGTGCATGCATGCATACACACAAACCTACCCAAAAATGGTTGGGAAGTGTGGTTGCTAATAAATAAATAATCAACAAAAATAAAAAGTACTGCATTGTATCCAAAGCTGGTGAACCCTTTCTTTCCATGCTGGCAAGGGGGCTGGGTGAAAGGGAGTTGAGCTGGGGGACAAAGGTTAAAAGAACAAAAGAAAGCCACTTCCAGGCGGGGCCCTAGTACCTCATGCTTATAAGTCTAGCTACTCAGGAGGCTGACATCTGAAGATTGTGGTTTGCAGCCTGCCCAGTCAGGAAAAGTCCTGAGACTCTCCAATTAACCACCAAATAAAAGGCAGAAGTGGAGCTGTGACTCAAGTGGAAGAATGCTAGCCCTAAGCCAAACAAAAAAAGCCCAGCAAAGCATCCCAGGCCCTAAAATCAAGCCCTAGGACAGGTGGACAAGAAGAAGTACATGTGCGGAAACACATAACACAGGCTCCACATTCTAGTTCTTATGCTGCTTACAAGAGTCTCAAATAGGGCTAAGAATGTGGCTTAGTGGTACAGTGCTTGCCTAGCATACATGAAGCTCTGGGTTCAATTCCTCAGTACCACATTAAACAGAAAAAGCTGGAAGTGGTGATGTGGCTCAAATGGTAGAGTGCTAGCTTTGAGCACAGAGAGGCTCAAGGACAGAGCCCAACCCCTGAGTTCAAGCCCCAGAACCAGCAAAAAAATTCACAAAAACAGTTTAATAACCTTCTCCACTGTTGCCTTTGTCTCTTTGTAATCGGGCCTACTCATATTCACCCCTGCAACTCAATTGTCCCAAGCAGGAACCAAAATCAAATAAGGTTGCATTAAGTCTGCCAACAGTCTGGCGAAGAAATGGCATGACTGAGGTATTCACGTGGCTACATGTGGCCACCAAGGTAACTCTTTTTGATAACATGACTTTTAAGTATTTGTATTTGTTCAAATGGTGACAATTCCAACCCACAGTCTATATACTCTAGGATATCAAGTCTGAAATGAATATAGAGCATTTCAACCTCAATGTGGTACTTCAGTACCACTAATGCTACATAGTTTGAATTGAAACCCTGGTTTATTAACCATTTAGCTAAAATTCAGGAGTAGTTTGTTCAGACAAAATCATATCTGCTACAACGGTCTTGTCTGTTTCTTACTCTCACACTGAAAACCACAGGAATGACATAGAAAAGATTCCTATTTAAAAAAAATGCCTGCCAAACTAACCAAGCACAATCTCAAAACAATAAAAAGAATGAGGTTGCTTGCTTATGAGGGCCATAGCTTTGGTGACAATTATGTAGACGCAAACTTTAGATCTGTACAACATGTCCAGACCTAAGAATCGCTCATGCCTGATGTTCCCATTTATTTGCAGGGCTTTATGGCGACAGCATATTCTTCACTCATTGCACACATGACAGACACCTAGAAGGAAAAAAAAATACAGGCAAAACGTTATTTGGAAGGCAACACATATACACGTTCTATTTTGTTCACCATAACTGTGTATTTGGAGATGTTCTGCATACACTGAGTTTTTTCATGTGCTGGTACTGAGGTTTGCATGTAGCTTTCCCTCCTCAAAACAGATGCTATACAGATCCAATTCCAGCTTTTTGGTGGTTAGACAAAAAGAGTCTCATAGACTTGTTTGGTTTTTTTTTTTTTTTTTTTTTTTGGGTTGGCATGAGGCTTGAACTCTGGGCTTGGGTGCTGCTCCTCAGCTCTTCAGCCCAAGGCAAGTGCTCTACCACTCGAGCCATAGTGCTACTTCCTGTTTTCTGAACGGTTTATTGGAGATAAGAGTCTCATGGACTTTCCTGCCCGGGCTGGCTTTGAACTGCGATCCTCAGATCTCAGCCTCCTGAGTAGCTAGGTATTACAGGCGTGAGCCACTAGCGTCGGCTTCATGGACTTTCTTGACCTGGCTGGCTTTGTGATTGTTAGATATCAGCCTCCTGAGCAGCAAGGGTTATAGGCCTGAGCCACTTGTGCCTGGATTTATATTGAGTTTTGAGAGACGTTATCAAAAACAAACTATACTTTTCTGAAGGAGAATTTCCAAGGAAAGGGAGAAGAACTAGAAGATGCAACAAAGAGTATTCTCTACTACTTAGGAGTCCTTTGTAGTATCCTTTCTAGTCTTGAAGAACAGATCATTTGCAAAGCTGGGTGCCAGTGGCTCATGCCTGTATTCCTATCTATTCAGGAGACTGAGACCTAAAGGACGGAGGTTAGAAGCCAGCCTACGTAGAAAAAGTTTGTGAGACTCCATCTCTAATTCACCAGCAAAATGCCAGACTGCAGACAAAGCTCAAGTGGAAGTGTATCAATGGTGAGCCTTGAGTTCAAATGTGTATAGGCATACACAGGAAAGAAAGAACAGTTCATATACAAACTTTCACAACAAACATAAAGCTGACATTGTCAATGCAGCAAGACCAAATTTCGATACCTTTTTTTGGTAATGGGTCTTTAAGGGTGTGAAGGGAAAGGCCTTATTTTCAATATTTCTCTTATCTTTTTAGGGTACATTTCATACATTGCAGTTGATTACATTAGTGTTTTATCCTAGTTTAAGCTCACGGTCTCCCCCTCCCCCTTTTAAAACATTATCTTCAAATAGTTGTACAAGGAGATTTCAGTGTGACAAGACCATTTTTTTTCTTTATTGAAATTGATTACATAATTTTTCACAAATTTCACAGTATTGTGGGACAGTGATACTTAGCTAAAGTCACAAACACATTTTAACCTGTAAGCTGTTCCCTTTCTCTCATTCCTTCCCTTCCATCGCTGCCCTTGAGTTGCTCAGTTCACATTCATCAATGTCTAATGCAGCTGTTGGGCCCCTCTGTTCTATTTTTTTTTTAACCCATTTCCCTGATTCTGTGCCCTCCTAGCTTCCCTCAGATGTGACATGACCATTTATGCGTATAATGCATCTTGATCACAATCATCCTTCCATCATTCTCCGCTGCCATTCATCCTTTCCCGTTTCCTAATTCCACTTTCCCATATGTACGTTATTATTCCCCCACTCTTCCTATTTGTCTATCCTCTCTCTTGCTTGCCTCCACCCCACCTCAGTCAAGATCTATCAGCTTCCTGTATTCATTTTGAACTTCCTACTATGCTCAAAGGGGTTTTACCATGGAATCTATTCCTGTACAGCATACATACTTTAGTCAGTTGTGTGTGTGTGTGTGTGTGTATATGTGATTTATATACATATGGATATGGCCTTGTATGTTTTTTCATATATGTGTATATTTTGGGTTCAACATAGGAGCAAACTTATTTTTTCCTTTTAAGACACAATTTTCCCATAGGTCTTACCTGTACATCTTCACCTGCATTGTACTTTCCTTCTATTTCTTTGCCAAGTTCACCTTCTGGCAATTTAAGATCCTCACGAACTTCTCCAGTTTCTGTCAGTAGGGAGAGGTAACCATCCTGAATGCATATCAGCTAGGAGAAAAGAGGACACCATCTTTACTAATAAGATCATAGCCATTCTTCTATGTTTAGATAGATTTTAATCCAAATTCATTTATATAGAAACACGTTAACATTTACCTGCAATTTGAAAGTGCTAAGAGTATAAAATAAATACAGAATAGTATAAGTTCACTCCTCCCAGGATGATTAAGCTTCATTGGCTTTTGTATGGTGTTTTGCCCAATACAAATGTGCACAATGTGCTTTTAAAGACAAAAAAAGGATACTGTAAGTATTTGAAGCAAGCTGTTTGCAGTTAGTAAGAGATCTTGGAAATCTAACCAAATCAGAAAATATCTACCTTAACCACATACGTACACATAAATAAAAATATACATACACACACACTCACACATTTGTGGTCCACTTGGCCTGGGTACTGTTCCTGAGCTGCTTTTTTGCCCATGCCAGCACTCTACCACATGAGCCACAGCTCTACTCCTGATGTTTCTGGTGGTTGATTGGAGATAAGTGTCTCACAGTCCCTCCTACCTGGGCTGGCCTTAAATTATGATCCTTAGATCTCAACCTTCTGAGTAGCTAGCTTCCTGAATACAGGAAGCTGATAGATCTTGACTGAAGTGGGGTGGAGGCAAGCAAGAGAGAGGATAGACAAATAGGAATGATCACTGGTGCCTGGCAACAAGCACTCTTTTTTTCCTGTCGGTCGTTGGGCTTGAACTCAGAGTATGTGCATTGTTCCTGAACTTTTTCGCTCAAGGCTAGTATTCTACCAATTTGAGCCACAGTGCTACTTCTGGCTTTCTGGTGGTTAAGTGGAGATAAGAGTCTCACGGACTTTCCTGCCCCAGCTGGCTTTGAACTGTGATCCTCAGATCTCAGCCTTTGGAGTAGCTAGGATTACAGGCATGAAAAGAGTACATTCTTTTTGGACAATATCACCCTTCCCTTACTCCCAGTTTTTCCCTCCCACCCCCTACCCACAAGTAGTTAGTTCATTTTCCACACAGTGTCCAGTGACCATTTGTTTACCCTTTGGTCCCTTCATTTCTGTGCCTACCCCTTATGTTCTCAAAGACACATAAATGAAGAAAAAGAACAAAAAAACAGCAAAAAAGAAAAACCTCAATTGCCTGGAGTTCATTTCAATGAATATTATTTTGTATGATCAGATGCACACAGGCATTGTGCCTTTCTGTTCCTTTCCTCTACAAGTATCCTCCTTTGGTCTCACTGTGTGTGATGCCTAGAGACTGCAGAATTTATTATGTCCCAGTGTTTTAGATCTATCTTCCACATGAGAGAAAACATGCGTTGTGTGTCTCTGTGCTTGGGTTACCTCACTTCACATGATTTGTTCTCGGTCCATCCATTTCTCTGCAAATTATACATTCTTTCTAATAGCTGTGCAAAATTTCATGTGTACAGGTATCACATTTTTTGGTTAACTTTTTTTTGGTCTGTCACTAGGTGCCAAAAAATAATACTGTAATTTGATATTTATAAATGGTAGCATTTTATATTAAATTTTTTTTGTGTGTGCTGGTCCTGGATCTTAAACTCAGGGCCTGGGCACTGTCTCTAATCTCTTTCTCAAGGTTGGCACTCTACTACTCTTAAGCTACAACTCCACTTCCAGCTTTTTGGTGGTTAATTGGAGGTTAGAATCTTCCAGACATTCAGACATGCTCTGGTTTTGAATCTGGATCCTCAGATCTCAGCCTCCTGAGTAGCTAGGATTATACACATGAGCAATCAGCGCCTGGCAATAGTTTTATTTTTATTTTTATTATTTTTGTTTTTTGGGTCCGGTTGTAGGGCCTGAACTCAGCCTGGGCGCTGTCCCTCAGCTCTTCAGCTCAAGGCTAGCGCTCTACCACTTGAGTCACAGCGCCACTTCTGGCTTTTTTCTTTTTTGCTTATGTGGTGCTGAGGAATCAAACCCAGGGCCCTCAAGCATGCAAGGCAAGTGCTCTACCACTGAGTCACCTTCCCATCCCAATAGTTTTATTTTTTAAAATGAGGAAATTTAATATTGGTAATCTAGTATCTAACAGATAGACTAT
Organism: Dipodomys merriami; assembly: GCF_024711535.1. Lineage (NCBI taxonomy): Eukaryota > Metazoa > Chordata > Mammalia > Rodentia > Heteromyidae > Dipodomys > Dipodomys merriami. Next base: position 7,724,635 of record NW_027205604.1, on the reverse strand, counting down.
TTTCAAATTTGCCAGTTATCTGGATATTGTATTTGATGCAGGCTCATTCCCCCCCCAATCCCAGGACCACACCTTGTATTTAGTTACCTGTTATCTCAGTTTTGTTTTGCCAGTCCTGGGACTTGAACTCAGGGCTTGGGTACTGTCCCTAAGCTTCATTTGCTCAAGGCTAGCACTCTACCACTTGAGCCACTGCCACTTCTGGCTATTTCTGTTTATGTGGTACTGAGGAATTGAACCCCCAGGGCTTCATGCATGCTAGACAAGCACTGTACTACTAAGCCAAATTCCCAGCCTCATGTTAGTTTTGTGAAAGATCTTTCATGACTTTGACTTAAACAGTATAGGTTTAAAATTTTATAGAATGTTTCTCAGCTTGGGTTTGCCTTCTTGTTCCCTTATGAATCAGGTAATGTAGTTTTGGAAAGAACGTTCACAAATTGCCCTCTATCAATCAATCACCTTGAGAGAAAAAGGACAGTAACTTACTGGTGATGCTAATTTTGATCATTTGGCTAAGGTAGTATCTGTCAGATTTTTCCTACTCTAAAAGTATCCTTTCCTCCTTTCTAATTCAAAAGGATTATGAATGGCAAATTTCTGACTCTACACTGTTGGGAGATGGGAAATACTGAAGAAATTTTTATCAGCCAGTTTTAAAAACTTCCTTCTGATCCTTCACTTTTAACCAAACCTGCTATTATGAAAACTTTTAGATGCTTTTGAACGATTTTTTTCAGTAGAGTATAATCTTTTGTTAATATTAAGAAGTGAGAAGACAGATTTGTAATAGAAGCAGTAAGCATGCAGTTTTACCCAGCACTTCCTGACCAGTAAGGTATTTTGCTAAGATATTTTCATTTTCTACTAAAAAACTGTTGAGGGCTGGGAATGTGGCTTAGTGCTACAGTGCTTGCCTAGCATGCATGAAGCCCTGGGTTCAATTCCTCAGTACTATATAAACAAACAAGAATCTTGGGAAAAGAAGTAATTCCATGTCCTCCACAGTTTGTGAGTGTTAAGACTGATTGGAACATGCTGTTAAACTAGAGTACAAGAAGTTATCAAAGACCATTATCTAGACCCAGATCAAAGGGACTCAGGAATTGCCTGAATAAGCTCCCACTGGCCACCTGTAGACTAACACGTCATAACAATAAGTTACTGAAACACAAGTATGTTCAAATGCTCAAGTTCATAGTGGAAAAATATTTCACTGGTACTATCCTTTGAATGCTAGACACCAATTCATTTTGAAAACTGGTAAGAGGGTGAGAATAGGTATCTATATGGGCTTTCCTTGTATATAGTATTTCTCATGGTAAAAAAAAAGTGTATTCCTCAAGTATTCTAAATAAAATGTATTAATAAAACAAACAGTATTCTAAACTAAAATGAAACAATAACAGATTATCACTTTGTCTTTCTTATTGAATAGTTAAGGCGATGATCAATATACATATCTGATTAACATTACAAAAAGAGAAACAATATGATTTATTCACGTGATGGTATCACCTATAAAGTAGTTTTAAGATTAAAACAGGGCTAAGCCAGATACTGGTGGCTCATACCTCTAATCCTAGCTACTCAGGAGGCTGAGATCTGAGGGTTGCAGTTCAAAGCCAGCCCAAGCAGAAAAGTCTATGAGATTCTTATTTCTAATTAACCACCAGAAAACCAGAAGTGAGTTGTGGCTCCAAGTGGCAGAGATAGCACTGAGAAAAAAAAAAAAAAAAAGCTGAGAGACAGCGCCCAGGCCTTGAGTTCAAGCCCCAGGACTAGGGGGAAAAATTAAAGCAAAGGCTGAATTAGAAGGAAAGGTATATGGGAAGTTATGAGTACAGACTTTGTCCATAATGTAGCTAGAAAAACAAATATGGGAAGAGGAAAAGTATAGGAAAACATTTTGTGTGTGTTCACTTATATTATAGTATACAACAAAGGTTGGAGAAGATAGTATCATTACTATAGATGGTTTCTTACTCCTAATTTCTGAGTTTGGTTTCTCAATCTATTTTAATAACAGACTTTTAAAATGTATTTCTTTCAACTTATGCCACATACCCCCACCCCCAGCACTACCTTTAAAGTTGTTGATCCTAGTAGAAAATGAATTCTTGAATCTTATTTTTGTACTACTTAAGCAAATAGACATCACAACTAGGATTATCTTTCCCACCAAGCCATTAAGTTGTGTATGAACAGCAACACTTCATCATCAATGGAAGCAGAATATATGGGGAATCAATGTGAGCAGGTCCTAAAGGTACAAACAGGCTGTGTAAGTTTCTCAGGTTCAGAATGCCTCTTCCCCTCAACTGACACGTCTTCCCCTTTCAATTCATACCATGGCATTAGGGAGAATTCCCTATGACCAGCTAACAGTGATGGAAAAGCCAGATGGTTCCTAGATGTTTATGAATAAACTGAACCATTTGGGGATGGCCTGGATAAATGATAGGGGTGGGGTGAGGAGAATCTCAAGTACTTGTTCAGAAAGAACAGATTCAGAGATCTGGACTTATACTGATTATGGACAAGGAGCTGAGTTGGGCTGCAAGGTCAAGTACAAGATAGGAAGGAAAAGATAGGAAAATTGCTGATAGGGAAGTGCCCAGACATCCGAGAAAGGATCCATATGAATGCTTGCCAAAAGGCAATCAGAAACGAGGCTCTAAATGGGTACCATTGTCCCAAAAGAAACGTACTTATTACCTTACTTGTGAAACTTGATATCACCTCTGTATATCACCTTAAATAATAATAAAAAGAAATGAGGCTCTTAGCAATTAGGCAGCAAAGATGATTCCTTTAGTGAATGACATTTTGGCTTGCTGCTGTCCTTGTTCCTCTGGCTCAATGACTTGCTCTCACTAAGGTTCATTGACCACAGCCACAGAGAAGCCACAGGAGAGAAACAGGGCCTCTGAAATCACTGAAGAGGCAGTGATTTGTACTTACGGCAACAGACTTAACCACATAGGGATATGCCTTTCCTGTCTGTGAGGCTCCTACTAACATCCCACTTGAATTTACAGGAGGATTCTTTTTGTGCCTGAGACTGGGGCTCAAACTTCTGCTAACTGGCTCACATTCTATCACCTGACCACCTCTCCAAACCAATAGGAGATTATAGTTTTTTTTGGTAAAAAAAAAAACACTGATTTATAGGCAACATTTAAGAAATCAGAAATGGGACAAGGTTCAGCTAATTCACTGGTTTATGTACCTCATCATCTCAAATAGCTTAACTGGTTTGGCTTATTGAAGACTCATGCATAGCACCATCTGGGTGATATTATATGGGTATAAGTACTGTTTTACAGGTTAAAATATAACAACTTGGCTCTTGCCTTTAATCCTAATTACTCAGGAGGCTGAGATCACAGTTTGAAGCCAGCCAGACAGAAAAGTCTGTGAGATTCTTTTTTGTTAGTCATGGGGCTTGAACTCTGGGCCTGGGCTCTGTCCCTCAGCTCTACTACTTGAGCCACAGCACACTTCTGGTTTTCTGGTGGTTTATTGGAGATAAAAATCTCATGGATTTTCCTGCTCAGGCTGGCTTTGAACTGTGACCCTCAGATCTCAGCCTCCTGAGTAGGTGGGATTACAAGTGTGAGCCACTGGTGCCCAGCAAGTCTGTGAGACTCATATCAGCAATAAACTATTCAGAAAAAGCCAAAAGCTGCCCTGTGGCTCAAGTGGTAGAGAACTAGCTTTGAGCAAAAGAAGCTCAGGGGACAATACCCAGGCTCTGAGTTCAAGTCCCAGGACTAGCACACGCACGCGCACGCACACACACACACACACACACCAATACACTTCTATTTTTCATATAGGTAGCATATACAGGTTAAGAAACAGATGGGTAGTGGCTCTTTTTCACTATTATCCTTCTAAACCTCTTGGCAAAATTTCTTCTTGTAACCATAATACTAGGCTTAGCTGCTGCTTTTGAGATTTTCTATTCCCAAAGAAAGACTGCCTCATGGAAGGGTTTCACAGAAAAAAACTGAAAGTATAAGAAGACTAAGCTCAGGAAAATTCATAGTGTTATTTTGTCATTATTAAGTTGTAATAATCAAGTTTAACTCGTACATCTAATCTTCTGAAGAAATATCACTTATTTGAAGAATTTATTAGCATTTATTTACTTTTCTGTCAGTTGTTGGGCTTGAACTCAGGCCCTGGATGCTGTCTCTGAGCTCTTTTGTTCAAGGCTAATTGGTGCTTTACCACTTTAGGCCACAGTGCCACTTCCAGTTTTCTGGTGGTTAACTGGAGATAAGAATCTCATGGCATTTCCTGCCTGGGTGGGAACTAAACCGTGATCCTCAGATCTCAGCCTCCTGAGAAGCAGGATTACATAGGCATGAGCAACCAATGCCTGGCTTTACTTGGATCTAATAGACACCATTTTGTCAATTCACTGATTTATCTAAATGTCTTCAATATATACTTTATCAATCATGTTCTAAGTAGTTTTCCTTCTAGAAAATGGCCATCAAATCAGAGATAAAACTCTAGTGAATATAGGAAAGGCATTTAAGTTGGTGCTGGTGGTTCATGCTTGCACTCCTAGGTACTCAGGAGGTTAAGATCTTTGTTCAAAGCCAGCTGGGGCAAGAAAAGTCCATGAGACTCATCTCCCATTAACCACCAAAAAGCCAGAAGTGGAGGTGTGGCTCACATGGTACGTAGAGCACTAGTGTTGAGCATACTAGCTCAGGAACAGTGATGAAGCTTTGAGTTTAAGTCCCAGGACAGGCACGAAAAGAAAAGAAAGAAAAAGCATCCAATTTGTGATGGTGATATACACTTAAGAGAATGTGATTCAACAGAGTTCTCGAACCTAAACAAGCACTTCTATATTTAACAACAGGAATTTCTGGAAGTGTCTATATTTTGGGGGAGGGGGGAAGGTCACTGTGCCTGGGCTTGAAATCAGGGCCTGAGTGCTGTCCATGATTGCTCAAGATTATCACTTGAGCCACAACTGTACTTCTAGCTTTTTGGTGGATAACTGTGAGTAGCTAGGATTATAGGTGTGAGCCACAGGTACCCAGCCTATATTTGTATCTTACATTATCTGTGAGCCCCAAACAACAACTACAAGAATTGTAATAGAAATCAGCAATTCTAATCCAAGACAATTTTGGGGTGGAAGAATCACAAGACAATTTTTATTTCCTTTTGAACTTATTTTCAAAATACATGACATTAAAACTGTAAACATCAGTATTTATTTTCATAAACAATAACTTACTTTATTACAATGAATAGATGAACATACTTTACCTTCAGCTAACTGCCAAACTGACACCCTAAATACTGAATTCAGAAAATTCAATGGACTAAGCACAGCCAAATAACAAAGATAGGAATTTAATCAAGGCCCTTTGCAAGACCATAGCATAATAAATATAACACAAAACATTTTGAAAATGAACAAGTGTTTTTTTTTTTCTTTTTGTATGTGTTGAGTTAACCTCAGGTCAGGGCTGGAGTGTTCTCCCTTAGAATTTTTACTCTATTCTGGGGCTCTAACACTTGGGCCACATCTCCACCCTTACTAGATAGCAAATTAACATCCAAACTAAAGTTTCATATTAAAATTTGAGTCTAAACAATGACTGGCTCATTTGATCATAATATGGTAGTGGTATCATCCACTGATAACATTGTTCTGAAACACAACAGATAAAAGCATTCTGTGCTGAATAAGTATGATTGAACACAATGAACAGAATGTTCAGAATATTCACATTTCAGGGTGAGAAATTTTTGGCAAAAGAATTCTATGCTTGATCTTACTCTGATGCACTAGCCTAACCACAATATTACATGGAATAAACATTTTCATTTAACAAATGTTTACAGAACACCTGTACCATATCTGAATCAATAATCCAACAATGAGATAATTAAGTGGCATTTTTACATAGGAAAATTGGAAGCAGCATAGAACTGTTTGGTATCCATCTACTTATTGGGTACACTTTCCCATTTAATCCTGTCAGGAATCCTGTTTTGTAGATTGGAAGACAAAGGCTCAAAGAAGTTGTTAAACTTATCAAAGGTCATCTAGCAGCAAGGTGTGCAAGGCTCGTGATTAGCTGTAATCTTAGCTACTCAAGAGGTTGAGATCTGAGGACTACAGTTCAAAGCCAGTCCAGGGAGGAAAAGTCCAGGACTCTTATCTCCAATTAATCAGCTGGAGGTGCAGTTGTGGTTCAAGTTACGTACAGCGGTAGCCTTGAGCATAAAAGCTCAAGGACAGCATCTAGACCCTCAGTTCAAGCTCTAAGACCAGCACTAAAATTAAATCATCTAGCTCAAAAGTTGCTAGATCCAAACTCTTTATTAAGACAATATGAATTTCTACAAAGACTCCAAAGCCATCTAGAAAACATATGATTTGCTAGACCAGGAAAGAGGTATGTGCAAAGCTGGGGGGGGGCAGCAAAAAGAGAGAGGTAGATGACGGACATGCGGGAAAAATGCAGTCAAGAGTTCATTTAGGGCTTGGTGGTAGAGTGCTTACCTAGCATGCATGAAGCCCTAGGTTTGATTCCTCAGTACCACAAAAACAGAAAAAGCCAGAAGTGGTGCTGTGGCTCAAGTGGTAGAGTGCTGGCCTTGAGCAAAAAGAAGCTCAGTGACAGTGCTGAGGCCCTGAGTTCAAGCGCCAGGACTGGCAAAAACAAAAAAATTCCCAAAGAATTGATTGTATATACCACAAAGTTAAGAAAAGGGAAGAGGTGGGTTAAAGTGGGATGCTGAACGGGATAATACTGGTATTGTATTCATAATCTGCTTTATTAAATGATACTCCTTTGTACAACTAGAGATAAAAAAATAAAAAAAACCCACTCCTAGATTAAAACTACATAAAAATATCTGCATATGCATAGGAAATCATTGGGTAAATGTGGTTGATAACAATATTCCTTCAAAATTTATGTAATAAAATGTATACTGAGAAATTAGTTTAAATATGAATAAAAACAAATGTAACACAATGAGACCAAAGGAGTATATATACTCTTTGGGGAGGAACACAAAGGTGCAATGCCTATGTGCTTCTGATCATATAATACTTACCAAAATGAACTCCAGGAAATAGAAACAGATGATTTTGTTAATGTTTTCTTCACATTGACTATGTACTTGTATTCTTTTTTTTTTTTTTTTTTGGTCCGGTAGTGAGGCCTGAACTCTGGGCCTGGGCTCTGTCCCTCAGCTCTTCAGCTCAAGGCTAGCGCTCTACCACCTGAGCCACAGTGCCACTTCTGGCTTTTTTCTTTTTGATTATGTGGTGCTGAGGAATCGAACCCAGGGCCTCAGGAATGCAAGGCAAGCACTCCACCACTGAGCCACCTTCCCAGCCCCATGTACTTGTATTCTTTAAATCTAGAGTTTGCAATTTTATTTCTCTATTTAAGAGTATCAAATTCTGATTCACATTCATTTATACATAAACTTGATTGGCAAGAAGACAAATTCAAATACTTTCTTAAAAGTCTAAAGTCTGAGTTGGGCTTATGCCTGTAATCCTAGCTACTCCTGAGGCTGAGAGCTGAGGATCACAGTTCAAATCCAGCCCTGCCAAGAAAGTCCATGAGACTCTTATCTACTAACCAGCAAAAAGCTGGAAATGGAGTTGTGGATCAAGTGGCAAAGCACCAGCTTTGAGAAAAATAAGCTCATGGATAGTGCCCAAGCCCTGAGTGCAAGCTCTAGAGTCTTACGTCTGATCAGCAAAAAGAAATAACCATCAACAGTTGGGCACCAATGGCTCATGCCTGCAATCCAGCTAATCAGGTAACTGAAATTTGGAGATTCCATGTTTGAAGTCAGTCTGAGCAAAAAAAAGTCCTTCAAACTCCATCTTCAATTAATCAGTAAAAAGAGACATGGCTCAAGTGGTACAGAATCAGCTGTGAGTAAACAAGCTAAATGAAAAGCACTGGGTCCTCAGTTGAAACCCAAATATGTACAGAAAAAACAAAAAAAATCAAGGAGGAAGTTATCTAAATTTGAAATATTTGACAGCAGGAAGGACTTGGTTACAATGTGCAACTTGTTCTGAGCAAAACTAAAACAATGTTCAGCTTAAAAAAAGTCCAACTCTACAGGAGAGGCTGGGCTTGGTGGTGCAGGCCTATCTTAGAAGTCTAAAATAGGCATATTGGACTGTGGTGGAATAGGAATGAGACCTTAATTAAAAATTAACCAGTGCCTGCCTGGCAAACGAGCACTTGAGTTTAAACACCACAAAATAACAACAACAACAAAAAACTTTAAAAAACCCCCCTAAGAATGCTAGTTAACCTATCACGATTTCTTCAATTTGTAAGATTGGTGGTATCTAAATATTTGTCAGGAAAACCTACAAAACTAGTCTCAGGTTTTGACAAATTAGTACTGTTAAAATATTGGCACCTTTAAGCAACAAGCAACATTCTAAAGAAAATCAGTACTTACTTGATAATCATTTCTCTTAATATTAGGTACATCCATGTTGTGAGTAGAAGGGCAAATATCTTCATATTTTTTCCCAGTAAAAATATCAATGCCAACAAGGTGAACCTGAGGAAAAACAGGAAAACCTGTTTAATCTCTGCCAAGCTTATCACTCATTACACACACCAGAGCACAATACCAAACACTCATTATAAGAGCCTTTCTCCTTCCAAGGTCAGCTAATTTTACTTACTTGGAAAAAACTTTCTTAGGAAAAAAGAGATGCAGTAAACAAACATGTAGTAAACTAAACATGTATATAAAGAAAACTTTTAAGTTTTTCAAAACTTCAGAACAGGTCACTGAGATTCAGGAAAGCCTCAGTACCCATTTAATGAACCGTAAAGGCCCAAGAAAGGAAACATTCAAAGGCTAATCACTTAGGAATTGAGGGAGGCAAAAACAAAACCAAACAAAAAAAAAAAAACCAAGTTTTTTTTTTTCTTGTGCCAGTTACTGGGGCTTGAACTCAGGACTTGGGGGCTGTTCCTTGGCTTTTTTGCTCAATGCCAGCGCTCCACCACTTGAATCTCACTACTTCTGGCTCTTTGACGGTTAATTAGAGCTAAGATTGTAGCTAGTATTACAGGCATGGGCCACCAGTGCCCACTTTATTACAAAATTTTATGTCCAGAAATCTTACAAAGGATCAAAAACCTGAACGCTAGAGCCAAGCAATGACTTGGAAAGACACTCACCTTGGCATGGCCGTGTTTTCCAGTTTTGGAAGTTGACATCTCAACTATCTTGCATGGTCGTCCTTTGAGCACCACGAAGCCGTTTTTGCGCAGGGCCGAGCACTGCATAGGGTAAGTGCTGGAAGCCCCTGCGTCCCCAGTAGTGAAATCAATTTCGTCCGCCATGGTGGCCTGGGGAGATGATAGTTGGTTTCCCCCCCTGATCAAGGGAACTGTGCAAAAAGTTTGAATCTGGTTTTTTCCCTCCCCATGGGCATGCGAGCCAATGTCTCATTTTTTGTCAGGTTACGGGCAAAGCTTCCCGGGTCCATTCTTTTTGCATTTCTGCAAAACCCATTCACGGCTAGTGAGTACTTTCCAACAAACTTTTCCAGCCCTGGGAGGGGAGAGCTGAGGATGGGAGCCGCGGAGGAGCTCGCTGGGAGGGAGGGAGGGAGGGAGGGAGGGAGGGAGGGGGGCGCCGCCGCCCCTCGTGGGACGGAAAGCCCCGCTCCCGGCCCCATCCCCACCCCCAGCCGTAGAAGCCCACGACCTTCCCGGGCCGCGCCGCCCCGCACGCCGCCACCCCCCACCCGGATTCCCACGGCGGGGGGTCAGTCCAGGCCGCACGCCCTCAGCGAAGGATGGGGGGGGGGACAACGGGACCCCCCCGGCACCCTCAGCAGGCACCCCAGCCGTAGCGCCGACGTCGCGGCAGCACGGGCGCCCTCGGTGCTGCAGGCACCCCGGCCCGGTTCGGGCCGGCTCGGCCCAGCTCCGTAAGGGCCTGAGTCCAGGCGGGTCCCGTGTTCGCCTCCCTCCTCCTTTCCATCTTCCTGCTTCCCCCATCCCGCTCGCTTTCGTCCCCGTCCACCAGCTTTTCACCTTTCCGCCTGTGTCCTCGCGCCGGTCTCCTGCAGCGGCGGCGGCGGCGGTCGCGGCCGCAGCAGTTCCAGGAGACGGGGCGGGGCCGCCACACTTTCCACACTCCGGCCTTCACCACCCCCCTTTTCCCCGCCCCCACCTCAGCCCCACTTCCGGGATAGGCCCTGGAGCGTCATAGGCACCGCCCTTCTGGGCTGCCATTGGTTACTAGCTTGCCCGAGGTCCCGCCCAGTCACGTGAAGAGCGCCCTGGTAACCCCACGTGCTGCGGATTTGGGCACTTCCGGCGTGGAACGCGCTCTCGGAGCCGGTTTGCTTGAGGGAACGGTTGCCTGCGAAGCAGGGTGCTCGCTCTAACTTTAGTTCTAGAACATTCCTTGTTCTCTGGAACCGAAACACGCGAGAAGCGGCTTCTGTCCCCCAGTGTGTGCTGGTTGTCATGTGAAGGTTTTCGGACTCCCCCGAGTGTCCCCGTGTGGCTGTGGAGGGAACTTGGGGTTCGAGCTTCAGGCACCGCTTGCTGTTGCCCGTGGGTCGGAACAATGTTTGTTCGTGGCAGACAGGCACAGGTGAAGTACCTCACGGCACAGGGACTCGACACCCCCGGGCAGAGCCCCCTCCCCCCGAATCGGCTCCCCCCCCCCCAGTCGGGGCTGGAGTCGGCAGTCTTCCCCCTGGAGTCGGCGCCTCCCCCTTGGGTCTAGAACTGCCCCTAGAGTCGCCCCCCCCCCCAGGTCAGCCGTGCCCTTGGGGTTGGCGGTGTCCCCCCCCATCAGCATTACCCCTCTCCCTCATGTATTCTTCTGAACTAATCCACTCTCTTACCCAAAGATGTTTTATTCAGCCCTTCATTTCTCATTGGTGTCCCCTAGAGTTTTTTTGGGGGGGTTTATACCATATTAACAGCCATTGCCTTGGCACTGATTTGGGGGGATGTTCATGCCATATTATAGCCATTGCCTTGTCTTCATAATCGATCTAGAGTGCATAGACTTGGGAAACATTAAAGACAACGGTTTTCTAAAAGATGTGCTCCCCATTTTTACAGTTCTACTTTGGGAAGGTGACCTAGGAAATGACTCCACGTTACCATTCACGTGGTCCTGTGATTTGGTATTACTGCCCCGTAAGTAACCCGTTTTCTACGTTTATATAGGACCACAGGTTGAATGTATTTCACATGCATTGTTTTTTTTTTTGGGGGGGGAGGGTCCAGTTGTGGGCCTGAACTCTGGGCCTGGGCACTGTCCCTCAGCTCTTCAGTTCAAGGCTAGCACTCTACCACTTGAGCCACAGCGCCACTTCTGGCTTTTTTCTTTTTGCTTATGTGGTGCTGAGGAATAGAACCCAGGGCCTCAGGTATGCAAGGTAAGTGCTCTACCACTGAGCCACCTTCCCAGCCCTTCACATGCATTGTTGAGACAACACAATTAGCAATTGACTTCAATAGGCGAATCCTAGCTTCGTGTTAATTTGAAAAGGGCTAGATTAGAACTCTGGTTCAGGAGGCCATTGTGCTTTTCCCTACACTGCCTATACTTTTCCTGTGTTATTCCTTAAAATGCTTCTTAATTTTATTTTAAAAGTTATTATATGGGTTGCTTGTGTGCTAAACGTTTCATTTACGTTGTTTAATCTTTTTCCATTTCCTGGAATTGATTTTGATAAATATTATTTTATATGATCGGAGACATACAGGCATTGTATCCTTTTGAGTTCCTCCCCTAAGAGTATTTTGTTTTGGTCTTGCAGTGTGTGAATGCCTGAAGTCTTGTATAATTTACCATGCCCTGGTGTATTTTAGATCTAGAGAAAACATGCGCCATTGGTCTATCTGAGCTTAGCTTGCCTCACTTATGTTTAATCTTTTTTTGTTGTTGTTCTAGGGCTTGAACTCAGGGCCTGGGCACTGTCCCTGAGCTGCTTTTTTTTGGTGAGCCATGGCGCCACTTTTGTCTTTTTCTGTGTATGTGGTACTGAGGAATTGAACCCAGGGGCCTTATGTGTGCTAGGCAAGCACTCTGCCACTAATCTACATCCTCAGCCTCAACATTGTTTAATCTCTTTTTGTTTAATTTCAGGTTTAAATTATAATTTATAATTTAATTTCAAGTCTGAGTTTTGAAAAAACATAAGCAGTTATAAAATTACCACTATAATCAAAATATAGTATGTTTTTTTATGCCTTTTTGAGGTCAGTCCTGTTGGTTCCATTCCACATTTGACAACCATCAACAGCTACTATTTTATCTGCATCTTGAGTAATGTAAGTAGGCAAAGAAAAGTTAAGTAATTTGCATAAAGTAATGCAGCAACTTAGTCACAGGATTGAAATGTATGACGTTTGCCTCTAAAATCACTGTTCTGGCTACCATCATATATTGCATAAGGTTTGGATTTGGAATCAAGTGTGTGGTTTTCCTTAATTCAATGAATATAGTATATTCTCCCAAAGTCACTGAAATACTGAATTAACCGTACTTGAATGATTGGTTTTAGAGGAAACACCTCTGATGACAATCCTGTCATGAGTTGGTCAGCATCTGATGACAACATTGTCACTGAGTGGTCAATGGAAGATTTTGGTATGTTTTCTGTTTAAAGAGCCCTTTCTTAATATATATTGCTGATTCATTAACATTAAATTCATAGCTAATTTCTGTTTCACGTCTGAAGGCAGCTTGTCTACATGAATATATTCTGTAAGGCATGCCATAGATTTTTTTGTTGTTGTTGTTGGTCATGGGGACTGAACTCTGGGCCTGGGCACTGTCCCTCAGCTCTTCAGCTCAAGACTAGTGCTCTACCACTTGAGCGACAGTGCCACTTCCGGCTCTTTCTGCTTATGTGGTGCTGAGGAATTGAACCAGGGTCTTACTCATGCAAGGCAAGCACTCTACCACTGAGCCACCTTCCCAGCCCCATTGATTTCTTGTACTTATAAACACTATACAGCTCTTCAACATGTTTCAGGGCTGTTTTAAGATTAAAAAAATAACAAAAAACCCTAACCATGGTAGTAAGTAAACTGAAAACTTGGTTATAGTTTGACAGTTGATTCTTCTGTGTTTGATCTTAGCTAGAAAATGTGCATGATTCATGTTCATAAATAACCTAGAAAGTACTGATTTGGAGTTAAAAGTTTAATGTATTTAAATATCCAAGTACGGAATTTAAAAATACTGGAAGATTGACTTTTTAATTTTAATACCCTTACTTCTGGAATTACCATTTAGATCAATACAGTCCTTTGTTTATTAGCTGCTTGCAAACCAGTACAAGAGATCGTTAAAAGGCAAAAGGTGGTAAATAATTTGTAGGACATGGAAAAGGGATATGTCTAGTCTAAATGCTGTCCAATTAAAATATAAGCCAATCATATATAATTTTAAGTTTTTTTATGGCTACATTAAACATTTAAAAAAAGCTGAAATTAATGTCAGTATTTGGCCCAATAAATGTCCAAAATAGTATTTCACCTGTAACTAATATACAGTCATTACTAAGCTACTTTCCATTGTTTTTTTCCTTTTACAAAGCCTGTAAAATTTATTGTGTATTTTATATTTATCAGTACATCTCAGTTCATATAAGTGTATTTCAAGTGGGCAATAAGTATAGATGGCAAATGGCTATCATATTGAACATCACAGATTAGAAGAATATAAAGAGACTACATTGGAAAGATTAGCAGTGAGAAAGCATTTGAGAAAGACAATTTAACTGGAGGGAATGGAGGTACAAAAGGCCTATCATTGATGAATCTGTGATAGCATCTTACTACAAACATCTTAAAGGTGTGATTGGTGTCTCAGTAAAGAGAAATGGATGAATCTGAATTTGATCTCAAGGCAATAAACATTGAAATAACAAAACTATTTAGTTGTGCTATAGAAACCTAAGGAGGAACTATTGGAAAAAGGGACAATTATAAAGGCAACCATTTTTTTTTATGAACAAAGTGGTTACTGAAGAGATTGTGAAAATCAAGCAATGGGGGAAACCAGAAATAATGTTATAGTTGGAGATTAAAATAAGGGAAGCATAGACACCATGAAGAAAGAGACAAATTAAGACTCACTGGTTTATGACACAAAAACTGAGTAAATGTTGGTATCATTCACTGAGGAAAAATATGCAAGAAGCAAGTTTCCAAGGAAACTTAAGATCACTTTTGTAGACACTGAGTTTGAAATTCCTGTGGAGAGATGTCTATATATATATATATTTTTGTCAGTGGTGGGCCTGAACTCTGGGCTTGGGTGCTATCCCTGCTCTCTTCAGCTCAAGGCGAGCTCTCTACTGCTTGAGCCACAGCACCATTTCTGGTTTTCTAGTGGTTAATTGGAGATTAGAGTCTCACAGACTTTTCTGCCAGGGCTGGCTTTGAACCATGATCCTCAGTTCTTAGCCTCCTGAATAAAGAGAGAGGAACCATAATCCTCTTTAAGGGAGCACCCTCTCTCAATGTCTAAAGATCCCCACTCGCTTCTCTTAGGGATGGTCACCTCCCAATAGTGCTACCCTGGAATGCAAGACTTTAACACTTGGGCCTTTGGGGACATTGAAGATCCAAACTACAGTGCAACACATTGGCATGCATATACCCATGCCAGCAAATTAAGTCTGGTTGAATTTTATTGATTTTGCTTTGTAATTTTTTGTACGGCTTTTACACAATAATTTCCATATTTTTATTAAGCTGTTCTTCTCCATCCCCACAGTTTTATTTTCTGCATTTTTAGTTATTACCTGCAGTCTACGAGGGTTAAAAATGCTAAATGGAAAATCCCAGAAATAAATAATTCATAAGTCCTAATTTACATGCTGTTCTGAGTAGTATGATAAAATACCGTGCTATCCTGTTCTGTCCCATCAGGACATGAATCATCTTTTTGTCCAGGGTTTCCGTTTGCCATTCACACTATCCATCTTTTAGTCAGTAGCCATCTTTGTTATCAGATCAACTGTTGTTGTATTATAGTGCATGTGTTCCAGTAATCTATTTTATTTCATCATGGTCTGGTGGTGCAGGAACTGTGATGCTGGCAATTTGGGTACATCAAAAGAAGCTGTAAAATGCTTCCTTTAGATGAAAAGCTTGATTTATAAGGAAAGAAAAAAATGTGTGCTGCGTTTACTACAATCTGTGGTAAGAACAAATCTTCCATCCGTGAAATTGTGAAGAAGGAAAAAGAAATTCACTCAAGTTTCACAGTTACATTTCAAAACTGCAAAATTTATAGTTATTTGAATCTTTCCCACTTAATCCTAGAAGCAAGCAGTTCTTATTTACAAATTCAATGCTACTTTATTTACAAAGATGTTGCTGCTACTCATGCTCACTATACTTAGGCTCTCTACAGGCAGTGGTTAGGAAATAAAGGTCTAGATACTAACCAATGTGTAAGGACCGTGAATATCTTGGGGTTCCCAAGACGACCTTCAGATTCAGTGTTTTCCTAGAGGAGTGCACAAAACTTAGAACTCACTAATGGTTTATTATTACAAACATTAGAAAATAAAACAAGTAAAGGGAAAAAGCACATTAAGATGAAGTCAGGAAGAATTTCAGGGAAAACTTCTAAGAGTCTTGTCTGGGTAGAGTTCCACTGTATGCACTTGATTGTTCCAGCAATAACCTGTGACTACTGTATGTGCAAAGTGCTGAAAGAAGGATGCCTGTGCTTGGGAGTATAGACATTTTACTGGGAGTTGATCACATATGTAGCTTCTGAAGCTCCATATCCCGTAGGAGAGTGCTAAGCACAAATCACATTGTTTGTACAATTATTTAAACAAACTATAAGACTTCAAGTTTCCAAGTATGGAAAATATTCTTATCAGAACATTCCAAGAGCTTAGTTCCTAGGAGCAAATCAATCTTGGTCATGAAAACAGGCCCTTTGGGAATGTGCAGTATTTGAGCAACTCAGTCCTATTGAGTTCTTTCTTGCACACACATCTATTTACATCACTTAATCTGTATTAAAATAAACATCACTTCCTACTTCTATCTCTTAGCCAATCCAGCAGTACAAAGTTCATTCTGTCTTCTGACATTGAGACACAGCATTTCTATTTAAAATTGTTTAAAATATTTGTAAAGTATTTTCAGAATTGCCAGCATGAACTACTGTGAGAAACAGATTTGCCAATGAGGATTCTTTTTATTTATTTTTAATTTACTTCTTTTATTATTATTATTATTATTATTATTTTGCTGGTCATGGGGCTTGAATTCAGGGCCTGGCCTCTGACCCTGAGCCCCTCTTATGTTCCAGGCTAGTGCTTTACCACTTGAGCCACCGTGCCACTTTTCTGGTTGGTTAACTGGGGATAAGAATCTCACAGACTTTTCTGCCCAGGCTGGCTTCGAACTGCTATTCTCAGATCTCAGTCTCCTGAGTAGCTAGGGTGTGAGCCACCAGCTCTTCCTTTCTCTTTTCCCTTCCTTTCCCTTCCTTTTCCTTCCCTTCCTTCCCTTCCCTTTCCTTTCTTTCCCTCTCTCCTGCCTTCCTTCCTTCCTTCCTCTCCTCTTTCCTTCCTCTCTCCCTTCATTCCTTCCATCTTTTCTCCCTCCCTCCCTCCTTTCTTTCTGTCTGTCTGTCTTTTCTTCCTTCCTTTCTTTCCTTCTTTCCTTCTTTTCTTTCTTTCTTTCTTTCTTTCTTTCTTTCTTTCTTTCTTTCTTTCCTTCCTTCCTTCCTCCTTCCCTCCCTGCCTTCCTTCATTCCTTCCTTCCTTCCTTCCTTCCCCTCCTCCCTCCTTCCCTCCTTCCCTCCCTGCCTTCCTTCCTTCCTTCCTCTTGTTCTGAGACTTAAACTCAGGGCCTGGGTGCAGTTCCTGCATACTTTTGCTGAAGGCTGGTGTTCTACCACTTGTATCACAGCTCTACTTCCACCTTTTTTGGTGGTTCAGATCTTAGCCTCCTGAGTAGCCAGGATTACAGGTGTGAATCACCAGGATTGGCCTCCCTCCCTTCCTCCTTCCCTCCCCTCCCCTCCCTTTCTCTCTGATTGTATTGACTACAACCTCTACTTCAATATTGAATAGAAATGGTGAGAATGGCATTTCTGTCTTATTTCTAGCCTTAGGGGGAAAAGCAATCAGTGTTTCATGATGAAATATTATTACTATGTCTCATATATATATATACTTTTGGATTTTTAGTTTATTGAATTTCAAAAAATCAGAAGTAGAGGGGCTGGGAAGGTGGCTCAGTGGTAGAGTGCTTGCCTCGCATGCATGAGGCCCTGAGTTCAATTCCTTAGCACCACACAAGCAGAAAAAACTGGAAGTGGCCCTGTGGCTCAAGTTGGTAGAGTGCTAGCCTTGAGCTGAAGAGCTCAGGAACAGCACCCAGGCCCAGAGTTCAGGCCCCATGACGATAAACAAACAAACAAACAAAAACAGAAGTAGATTTTGAATTTTGTCATGATTTTCTTCATATGTTTATAAACTTATTTTTGTATTTGACTTGTATTTTTTATATTAATATAGTGAATTACATTTAAGTTTCCAAATGTTTAACAAACCCCAAATTTCAGTGGATAAGCCTCACTTGGTCAATTAATGAAACAAATTTCATGAAATGAGCAAGTTACTGGATAGGATAGATAATTGGAGATGATTTATTTATTTATTTATTGTGAAAATACTGTACAGAGGGGTTACAATTACATGGGCAAGATAATGAGTATATTTCTTATCAAGCATTGTAGCCTCCTTTGTTTCCCCTCCCCGCCCCCTTTCCCCCCTCCCCCCCACCAAAGTTGTAAAGTTCGTTTTTGACATAACAACTTGTACATCTCATTGTTGCAATGGGTCCACCTGAATCCCTATTTAAACGATTTGTTTTTCCCCTTCCCCTCCATAAATTATACTGACATCAAATACAGTGAAAGCAGGGGTAATACTGTGGGGGAGGGACATACATAGCAACAAAGAAATAATCTTATAAAATATGTTAGAAACAATCGCATGAAAGAAAAAAAAACATTTGAATACATATCATTTCCCTAACATTACCTAATTGGAGATAATTTAATCAAACACTTATGGAGCATGTATTTCTTTAAAAACATTGGTTGGATTCAGTTTGATAAAATTGGTTTATAGTTTTTGCAGCTATATGTTCACAAGAGATATTGATGCATAATTTTCTTCAAATTGTCTAGTTTTGTTTTCAGCTTCATATACTGTGTTTGGAAATATACCTTCAGGTTTTTTTTTTTTTGGGGTCCAGTTGTGGGGCCTGAACTCTGGGCCTGGGCGCTGTCCCTCAGCTCTTCAGCTCAAGGCTAGCGCTCTACCACTTGAGCCACAGTGCCACTTTCTTTTTGTTAATGTGGTGCTGAGGAATTGAACCCAGGGCCTCATGCATGCAAGGCAAGCGTTCTACCACTGAGCCACCTTCCGAGCCCCCAGCTTCAGTTTTTTTAAGGTGTTTTTTAAAAATAAGTTTTTTTTATTGTGAAAATACTGTACAGAGGGGTTACAATCATATGAGCAAGTTAATGAGTACTTATCAAGGATTGTTGCCTCCTTCTTTGTTTTTCCCCTACCATCCCTTCCCTCTCATCTCCACAACTACATTCCCCAACCCCCCTTTTTAAGGTTTTATGTAGAATTGCTATTGTATCTTTGATAACTGATAGAATTGACCAAAGTTATTTGAATCTTAAATTTTCTGGTGGGAAATATTTTGAGCTACAATATCAGTTTATTTAATAAGCAATAGGACTATTCTAAGTATACTTTCTTCTTGAGTGAGCTTTTGTAATTTCTTTCAAGTACTTTATTCATTTCATCTCATTTGGCAGCCAACTTTATTATGCTTATTAACATAGTTGTCCATAATCATCTTTTATTGTTCTTTTAGTACTTGTAAAATCTGTAATGTTGCCACCTCTCTACTCTGTTAGTAATTTTTGTCTTTTTTTCCTGATTAGTCTCAACATAGGCTTTATTAATTTCAAATAACTTTTCATGAATTTTTTTTCTGGTCCTGTGGCTTGAACTCTAGGCCTGGGCGCTGTCCTTGAGCTCCTATTGCTCAAGGCTAGTACTCTACCACTTGAGCCATAGTGCTACTTCTGAGTTTTTCTGTAATTTAATCAGAGATAAGAGTCTTACAGAATTTCTTGTCCAGACTGGCTTCGAACCATGATACTAAGATCTCAGCCTGCTGAATAGCTAAGATTATAGGCCTGAGCCACTGGCACCTGGCTCATTTAATATTTTTATTTCTTTGATTTCCACTTTGGTCTTTGTTCTATTATTTCTTATCTACTTTGGTTTAATTTTCCCTTCTTTTGCTGGTTTTAGAATCTGATATTAATTGGCTTAAAACTTTCACTTTTCGAAAAATTCTACTTTTTGGTGATTTAGTTCAAGAATTAGTAGTAAGGCTAATCAATCACAAATCAGATGCAAGTATTAAGAAAGACATTGAAATGGTTAAAATGAAAAAGAAAAGCTTATTTAGGAAAAATTCCAAATTAAAAAAAATTTCAGGGGCTGGGAAGGTGGCTCAGTGGTAGAGTGCTTGCTTTGCATTCACGAGGCCCTGGGTTCAATTCCTCAGCACCACATAAGCAGAAAAAGCTGGAAGTGGTGCTGTGGCTCAAGTGGTAGACTCTAGCCTAGAGCTGAGGGACAGCGCCTAGACCTAGAGTTCAGGTCCCACCATCGACCAAAAAAATTTAAAAAATTAAAAATAAAAAAATTTCCAGAAAAAAACTTTTACTTTTCTATATAAGTGCTTAATGTGATGTTTCCCTTCAAGTATTGAGTTTGTGACCTCTGTTGAATTTTCATTTTATTCAGTTCAAAATGTTTTCTAAGTTTTATTTATTTATTTATTTGGTCCTGGGGCTTGAACTCTGGGCCTAGGAGTTATTCCTGAGCTTTTTTGCTTAAAGCTAAGGGATAGGAGGGGAGGAGAGGGAAGGGAGCTGGTTAAAATGGTAAAACTGTACACATGTGATTGCTACCAGGATAACATAGAACATTGTTTGACAAATTTATTTAAATAAATGGAGGTTGTTCACTCTGAAATGAATGACAAAGTATAAAATAGTAGATCCAACTAACAGTTTTTTATTATCACTATAAAAATATGATTTATACATAATTGTACATGCTATATTTTTATGTGACTGGTAGTCTAGAAAGTTTGCTTAGTTCAGCATCATCACAAAAACATGAGCAATGCATTATGTATATCACTAGATGATAGGTTTTTAAAAATTCCACTGTCTTCATCCATGTGGTCCACAGTTGACCGAAACATTGTTATATGATTTATGATTATAGTTAGATCTTGCTTTTTTTTTTTTCCTTTTTGTTCAGGACCAGGACTTGAGCTCAGTATCTGAAGCTTTCATTGGCGGGTGCCCTACCATTTGAGCCATATCGCCAACTACTAGATACTGCTTTTTACAGTAGTATAATATCTATGACAAAATGGTCATTTAAATGATTTGAATTGTACAATTCTGTGGCATTAGTGGTGTAGCCATTGCTACCATCCATCTATCCTTAGAATGTTTTCATCTTCCCCAACTGAAACTTTGTATCCATTAAATTCCAACTTGCCATATCTCCTTCCTACAACCCCCTTTCAGCTATCATACTACTTTTCTATGAATTCAACTCTAGAATGGCTCATACATTATATCATCATTCTTTCTCCTATTGAGTATGGATTGTTTCACTTAGTATATAGTAGTGTCTTTAATGGGTTGTTTCACTTAGTATCTAGTAATGTCTTTAGAGTTCATATACAATGTAATTTGTTCAATTTATTTCCCTTTTTAAGATTAATATTTTATGTGTATAGTCTGCATTTTGTTCACCTATTTTCTCACTGATGGATACATGGGTTGTGGACACTCTTAGGCCATGAGTATGTTATGCAAATGTCTGTTCAAGTCCTTGCTTTCACTTCTTTTGTGTATATACCTAGAAGTAGAATTGCTGGATTATATAATTTAGGCAATTTTTTTTCTGGGATCACCATAGTATTTTTCATAGCTGACTGAATTATTTTACATTTCCACTAAAAATACATGAAATACCATTTTTTTCTACATTCTCACCAACATTTACTACTTACTGTGTGTTTTTTGGTTTTGTATTTGATAGTTATCATAATAGGTCTGGCATGATATCTCATTTGGTTTTGATTTGTTTTTCTCTAATGATTAGGGAACTTCTTTTTTTATGTACTCATTGACAAAATACCTGTTCATGTCCTTGGTTCATTTTTGATTTCTTTGTTGGTCATGGGGCTTGAACTCTGGGCCTGGGTGCTGTCCCTGAGCTCTTCAGCTTAAACTGAGTGCTCTACTGCTTGAGCCACAGCACCACTTCCAGTTTTCTGGTAGTTAATTGGAGATAAGAGTCTCATGGATTTTCCTGCCTGGGCTGGCTTTGAACCGCGATCCTCAGATTTCAGCCTCCTGAGTAGCTAGGGTTAAAGGCGTGACCCACTAGCACCCGGCAGATTTTTTTTTTTTTTAATTGTGCCAGGCTTGGAGCTTGAACTCAGGGCCTGGCCTGAGTTCAAGGATAGTGCACTTTTTACTGATCTTCTTTTGCTCAAGGATAGCTATCTACCATGTGAGCCACAGCTTCACTTCTGGCTCTTTTAGTAATTTATTAGAGATAAGAGTCTCATGGACTTTCCTGCCTGACTTACTTCTAACCATGATCCTCTTAGCCTCCTAGTAGCTACGATTACAGATGTGAGCCACCAGCCCCTTGCAGTAGAATTGTTTTTGCTGTTGCTTTTTATCTTTTCTTTAATCTGGATCTTTAATCTTTCTTTAATCTTCTGGATCAGAACATTTACATTTAATGTGATAATTGATATGATTTTGAATTTTATTTGATATTTGTTCTGTTTGTTTCTTATTCCTCTTTTGCTTCTTTCAATTGATTCAGGTATTTAAAATTATTAGTATATTTTGTTGGCTTATAATCTGTAACTTTATTTGCCTCAAAGTGAAATAGCTTGATCACGAGGTAGTTCTAATGTTTAAGTTATACTGATTCTGAAATCAGGGGTTGGGCTCTGTCCCTGAGCTTCATGACTGGTGCTCTACCATTTCAGCCACAGCTCCACTTCTGGGATTTTTGGTGATTAATGGGAGTTGATTCGCCTGGACTTTGCTGCTTGGACTGGTTCCAAACTGCAAATCTCAGGTCGTGGCTTCCTGAGTAGCCTGGATTACAAGCGTGAACCACTGGCATCTGGTCAGTTCTGGTATTTTTAGAAATCTCCATACTGCCTTCTGTATTGGTTGTACTGGTTTACATCCCACCAAGAGTGTAATGAGGTTTCTTTTCCCCTATATCCTTGCCAGCAATTGTTGTTCATATTCTTCTTTTTTTTTTTTTTTTTTTGCCAGTCCTGGGGCTTGAACTCAGGGCCTGGGCACTGTCCCTGAGCTTCTTTTGCCAAGGCTAGCATTCTACCACTTGAGCCACAGTGCCACTTCTGGCTTTCTCTGTGTATGTGGTACTGAGGAATTGAACCCAGAGCTTCATGCATGTTAGGCAAGCACTCTACCACTAAGCCACATTCCCAACCCTCATATTCTTGATGATGACCATTCTTACTGGGGTGTCATGGAATCTCAGTGTTATTTTGATTTCCTTTATGGACAGGGTATTTTTTCATGTGATTATTTGCCATTTTACCTCTTCTTATGAGAAATCTCTATTCAGTTCTTTTGCTATTAATTGGGTTATTGATTCTTTGGTACCTTAGCTTTTTGAACTCCTTGTATAGTGTGGTTATTAGACCTTTGTCAGATGTACAGATGACAAACACCTTCCCCTGCTCTATAGGCTCTCTTTTTTTAAAAATATTTTTTATTGTAAAGATACTGTACAGAGGGTTACAGTTACATGAGTAAGGTAATGAGTACACTTCCTATTGAGCATTGTTACCCCCTCCATTGTTTTCCCCCTACCATCCCTTCCCTCCCTACCTTCCCTGAGGTTCTTTTTTTTTTGATTGTGATTAAGTGATTACATAATTTCCCGAATTTCACAGTATTGTGGAATAATGATGCTCATTTAAAGTCACAAGTTCATTCTAACTTTCTATAGGCTCTCTTTTTAGCTTGTAATTATGTTCTTTACTGTGCAGAAAATTTTTATCTTGGGCTGGGAAGATGGCTCAGTGGTAGAGCGCTTGCCTTGCATGCCTGAAGCCCTGGGTTTGATTCCTCAGCACCACATAAGCAAAATGAAAAAAGCCGGAAGTGGCGCTGTGGCTCAAGTGGTAGAGTGCTAGCCTTGAGCTGAAGAGCTGAGGGACAGCGCCCAGGCCCAGAGTTCAGGCCCAATGACCCCAAGGTAAAAAAAAAAAAAAGAAAAAAAGAAAATTTTTATCTTGATGCAATTCCATTTCTCAATTAGTTCTCCAGTTTGCGAAGCCTCTGGAACTCTATTCAGAAAGTTCTTGCCTATACCAATCAGTTTTAAGGTTTCTTCTCCTCCATGTAGTTGTTTCATGGTTTAGCTTGTACATTGGAGTCTTTGGTCCACTTGAATTGGTCTTAGTACAAGGTGATAGGGATCAGTTTCAGTCGTATGCATGTAGACATCCGTGTTCCCAACACTATTTGTTAAAGATACTGTCTTTTTTCCAACATCTATTTTTGGCTCCCTTGTAAAAAATAAGGTGGCTATAGGTATATGGGTTTATTTCTCAGGCTTCTAACCTGTTTTTGTATCAGTACCAAGCTGTTTTTGTTACTATGCCTCTGTAATAATACTTCCAGCATTGCTTTTCTTGCTCAAGGTTGCTTTGACTATTTGTGGCCTTTTGTGGACTTATATGATGAATTTTTAGGTTGTTTTCTCTATCTCTGTGAAGGATGACATTGGGATTTTGTCAGGTATTGCATTGAATTTGTAGCTTGCCTTTGGTATTATGGCCATTTCCACAATATTCTGACAATATATGAACATAAGAGGTCTTTCTAACTCCTAGTGTCTTCAGTTTTTTTTTTTTTTTTTGCCAGTCCTGGGGCTTGAAATCAGGGCCTGGACACTGTCCCTGAGCTTCTTTCACTCAAGGCTAGTACTCTACCACTTGAGCCACAGCACCACTTCTGCCTATTTCTGTTTATGTGGTACTGAGGAATTGAACCCAGGGCTTTATGCATGTTAGGCAAGCACTCTACCAGTAAGCCACATTCCCGGCCCCTGCAGTTATTATTGTAGAGGTCCTTTACCTCCTTTGTTAGGTCCTTTACCTCCTTTACCTCCTTTGTTAGGTATTTTATTTTTTGAAGTTATTGAAAATGGAGTTGTTTTCCTAATTTTCCTCTCTACTTATTGTTGGGATACAGAAAGAGTACTGATTTTTGTGGGCTGATTCTAAATCCTGTTACTTTGACCAAAGTATCAACTCTTGGAGCTTTGGGTGTAGTCTTTGTCCTCTAGATATATGATCATATCATCTGCACATAGGGATAATTTGAATTCCTAATTCAAATAGATTTTGGCAGTGTGCTCTTTATATCCTTAGTAAAATATATTTAAAGCAAAGAAAAATTGAAAAATCAATGATCAGCAATCACCTGGGTATTATAACTCTGAAACTTTTTGTGCATACTATGAAATATAAAAAGGAAAATATGTGTAGCATGTTAGCTGATGATGTCAGCCTGTGGTTAATAGAAAAAGTGGTGATCCTATGCTTATGCAGAGAATATCCTTAGGGACAAAAATTTTGGAATTGATGTATAGTCATGTCTATTGTACACCTTAAAATAGTTTACACATGTCACATATATAGAAAAAGGCAAATGTGGCAAAACATTACTCCAAAAGTATACATAATAGTATAGAAATGTTTATTATTGTGTTCTTTTAGCCTTTTATATGTGTTTCACATATTTTGTTTTGAAAGAAAAAGTACCAATGGAACTAGAGACTATTGGTGTCTAGCTGTACTTTTTCCACCAGGTGGTGCTAGTGCTTTTCAAATAAAGCTAAATTAATACGTTGTTGAGCAAAGGATATTAACTCAGGTAAAAAAATTTTT
Source organism: Dipodomys merriami (assembly GCF_024711535.1). Taxonomy (NCBI): domain Eukaryota; kingdom Metazoa; phylum Chordata; class Mammalia; order Rodentia; family Heteromyidae; genus Dipodomys; species Dipodomys merriami. Next base: position 7,699,475 of record NW_027205604.1, on the reverse strand, counting down.
TTTTTTTTTGGTCCGATCGTGGGGCCTGAACTCTGGGCCTGGGCGCTGTCCCTCAGCTCTTCAGCTCAAGGCTAGCGCTCTACCACTTGAGCTACAGCACCACTTCTGGCTTTTTTCCTTTTGCTTATGTGGTGCTGAGGAATCGAACCCAGGGCCTCAGGCAAGCATGGCAAGCACTCTACCCCTGAGCCACCTTCCCAGCCCAGGTAAAAATTTTCTACTCTATATTATTACAATATTCCATATAGTCTGAACAATTGCAGCTATGCATTTTCTGTATCTCTCAGTCTGCTTGTCCCTTGACTCTTCCAGGACCTTGTTTATGGCTCATAAAGGTTAGCACTTAATCCTCTAAGCCACATGCCACTGAGACCTACACTGATGATGGATAACCTTCCTGAAACATTTCTCTTCCCTCACAACTTCTATCTGAGTTGTTTCCACTCCTCAGTGGTAAACTTTGGTAGGAGTCCACTTCCCCTGTACATGATGCATTGCATCAACCCCCCAAATGTAGTATTGTTCTCTCCTTTTTTTTTTGCATTTGTTTGTTCCAGTTTTGGGGCTTGAACTCAGGGTTTGGGCATTGTCCCTGAGCAGCAGTAGCAGTAGCAGCAGTAGCTGCTGAAGCTTGTTCTTGTTTGCCAGTCCTGGGGCTTGCACTCAGGGTTTGGGCATTGTCCCTGAACTACTTTTGCTCAAAGCTAACACTCTATCACTTGAGCCACAGCACCACTTCTGGATTTTTCTGTTTATGTGATACTGAGGAATCAGGTAGGGCTTCATGTATGCTAGGCAAGCACTCTACCACTAAGCCACATCCCCAGCCCCCTGAGCTTCTTTTTGCTCAAGGCTAGTGCTCTACCACTTGACCCACAGCTCTACTCTGGCTTTTTCGGTAGTTAATTGGAGATCAGAGTCTTAACAGACTTCCTTGCCTAGGCTTCAAACTGTAATCCTTAGATCTCAGCCTCCTGAGTAGCTAGGATTACATATACCAGATGCTGGCTGTTTGATCTGTTCTCTCTCCACCCCCTCCCCCCTGCTTTGTCTGGTCCTGGGGCTTGAACTCAGGGTCTAGGCTCTGTCTCTGAATCTCTTTGTCAAGGCTAGTGCTCTACCACTTGAGCCACAATGCCACTTCTGGCCTTTTATGAATAGTTTATTTTATTTTATTTTATTTCTGTGTCCGGTCATGGGGCCTGAACTCTGGGCCTGGGCTCTGTCCCTCAGCTCTTCAGCTCAAGGCTAGCACTCTACCACTTGAGCCACAGTGCAACTTCTGGCTTTTTTCTTTTTGCTTATGTGGTGCTGAGGAATTGAACCCAGGGCCTCAGGCATGCAAGGCAAGTGCTCTACCACTGAGCCACCTTCCCAGCCCCTTATAGTTTATTTTTTATTTTTATTTTTTTTGCCCATCCAAAGGCTTGAACTCAGGGCCTGGGCACTGTCCTTGAGCAATTTTGCTCAAAGCTAGCATTCTACAACTTGAGCCGCAGCGCCACTTCGACTTTTTCTGTTTATGTGGTACTGAGGAATCAAACCCAGAGCTTCATGAATGCTAGGCAAGCACTCTACCACTAAGCCACCTTTCTAGCCCCTGAGTAGTTTACTGAATATAAGAGTCTCTTGGACTTTCCTGTCTGGGCTGGCTTCAAACTGTGATATTCAGATCTCAGCCTCCTGAGTATATAGGATTACAGACATGAGCCACAGGCACCTGGCTTGTTTGGTGTCTTTTAAAAAGATGAATATCACACACTTTCTTGCCCTTGAATATTTTGCTTTGTATGTCTCTCGTACTCAAATGCCCTTCTGTTAGTTTTTAATTTGCTTATCAAAGTCATCACTTCTTTTTTTTTTAATTTAATTTAATTTTATTTGTGAACATACTGTACAGAGGAGTTACAATTACATGGGCAGGATAATGCGTACATTTCTTACCAAGCATTGCAGCCTCCTCCTTTGTTTACCCTTCACATCCCTTCCCAGCCTCCCCCCTCCCCCCCAATCCCAATCCTTCTCCTTTCCCCCCTTCCCCCCCCACACCGACGTTGTAAAGCTCATTTTGGACATGACAACTTGTACTTCTCATTGTTGCAACAGGTCCACCTGTATCCTTAAACAACTGGTTTTTCCCCAGCTCCTCCACAAGTTATACTGACATCAAATATAGTGAAAGCAGGGGTTATACTGGGGGGAGGGACATACAAAGCAACAAAGAGATAATCTTATAAATGCGTTCGAAACACATGCATGAAAGAAAAAAACATTAAAATACACATCTAAGGGTTCATTTTCCTGACATCACATTATCTGACCTTTTCTCAAAGTCATCACTTCTTATGTAATGATGTAGCAACATTAGAAACTTTCAAACTTAGCATTTATCTTTATAATGTGAATTGTGTTTAATACTTTGTGGTACTTAAAAAAAAAACAGGGCTGGGAGTATGGCTTAGTGGTAGAGTGCTTGCCTAACATGCATGAAGCCTTGGATTCAATTTCTCAGTACCTCATACACAGAAAAAGCCAGAAGTGGTGCTGTGGATCAAATGGTAGAGTGCTAGTTTTGAGCAAAAGAAGCTCAGGGACAGTGCCTAGGCCCTGAGTTCAAGCCCCAGGACTGGCAAAAAAAAAAAAAAAAGACAAAAACCCCAACAAAACCAAGTGAGCTGGCGCTCACAGGCTTAGCCTGTAAACCTAGCTACTCAGGAGGCTGAGATCTGAGGATGACAGTTCAAAGCCAGCCCAGACAGAAAAAAAGGCCATGAGACGTTTATCTCCAATTAATCACCAGGAAACCAGAAGTGGTGCTATGGCTTAAAGTGGTAGAGTGCTATCCTTGAGCAAGAGAAGTCAGGGACAGGGCCCAGGTCCTGAGTTCAAGCCCCATGGCTAAACCCTGCCCCCCCCCAAAAAAAAGCCAGTGGAATTCAATTTTGGAATGTTTAAGCTGGACTTACTAATGGCAAATGCTGGCCATTCATAACTTACGGCTTTCTTCTGGCTGCTCATTTACCAAGTAAATAATAAGGGGCCACCATCGTGAAGAGTGTGTGAAGAAATGATACAGTATGCCTATGTAGTTTAGTTGTGCCCTACTTATGAAATTTCCCATTTGAGACTGTCAGAATCCTTTAACTTTATTTGGCTAAGAATGCTCAAAGGTTGCTGGGTGCTAGTAGCTCATGCCTGTAATCCTAGCTACTCAGGAAGCTGAAATTTGGAGATTGCAGTTCAAAGCCAGCCCAGTCAGGAAAGTCCATGAGACTTTTCACTTAGCCAACATTTATTGAACTGGGGGTTAGGGAATTGAGGAGACCTTATAACATACACCATGTTTAAATTGAGGAAGAGGTTCCATGTGTGAGGCTAGGAGATTCTGATTGAGAGCAGGAGGAAAGAGACAACTGGGATAGGAGTAGGAATCTTGGCTATGCGTGTGTGTTCAGTCTGCCCAGTCACCCTCTACATTCCAGTCCAGTCCATCATAATAGCTCATACCTTGTCACCTTCAATCCATTCCTACTGCCCAGGCATCCTGGTCTTTTCAACTCTCCATCTTCTTCCTCACAGATTCATTCCTTCACTCATTCATTCATTCAGAAAAACCAGATGCTTCTTCTGTCAGGCACTATACTTCTTTTATTTTTTTTTGGGTACAGTCGTGGGGCCTGAAATCTGGGCCTGGGCGCTTTCCCTCAGCTCTTCAGCTCAAGGCTAGTGCTCTACCACTTGAGCCACAGCGCCACGGCTTTTTTCTTTTTGCTTATGTGGTGCTGAGGAATGGAACCCAGGGCCTCAGGCATGCAAGGCAAGCGCTCTAGCACCGAGCCACCTTCTCAGCCCAGGCACTATACTTTTTACAAGGGATATCTTAGTATCCCCAAGCCTAGTCTTGTGCTTATATTTATTCAAAGATAAAATAAGCAGACACAATAGTGAGAGGTTCAATAGTAAGAGAAATTGTAGGCACAGGTGCACACACCATGAACATCTAACCTAATCTATTCCCACCCTGGCTGGCTGGCCAGAAATAGGTTAAATCCATATATATTCCAAAACTCTTCCTCCTTAGTTTAATAGCTTCCTCACACCTTCAAGCTATTGTTCTTAAACTTGCCACACAGAAGAGTCATGTGGTGACCTTGGTTAGATGTTTCTCCTACCATCCCTTCTAGTCATTCTTTCTGATGAAGGCATAGAATTCTGTTGTGTATATATACCACATTTTCTTGATCCATTCATCTACTGAGGGGCATCTGGGTTGGTTCCATATCTTAGCTATGGTAAATAATGCTGCCATAAATATAGTTGTGCTGGTAGTTTGAGGCAAAGGAAATTCTGTAGTCCAATACAGTCCATTACAATGGAGCCCTTAGAGATGGTGCTAAGTAATATTCAGTGGCTTGGAGAGAGGTCTCAAATATATACCACATGAAAAAAGTTAGTGTTGTCATCAAAATAACTCTTTTTTGTTATTTAGCATTTAATATGGAGAATATTGGGGGATCACAAACTATCATAAACCATCAAGTACACACAAACACAACATTAAAAAAATACCAAAATCTTTAGGGAAATGAACCCTAAGATATGTATTCAAATGTTTTTTTCTTTCATGTGATTGTTTCTAACACATTTATAAGATTATTTCTTTGTTGCTTTGTATGTCCCTCCTCCACAGTATAACCCCTGCTTTCACCGTATTTGCTGTCGGTATAATTTGTGGAGGGGAAGGGGAAAAACAAATCGTTTAAATAGGGATACAGGTGGACCCATTGCAACAATGAGATGTACAAGTCGTTATGTTGAAAACGAACTTTACAACTTTGGTGTGTGTGTGGGGGAGGATGGAAAGGGATGGGAAGGGGGAAATAAAGGAGGAGGCTACAATGCTTGATAAGAAATGTACTGATTATCTTGCCCATGTAATTGTAACCCCTCTGTACGGTATTTTCACAATTAAAAAATACCAAAATCTTAAAATGTGTAATCCAGTTAACCTAGGATATGTGAGATTATACCTTTTGGTATAAGTTTCTAGTGGTTCTACTTATTTACATATTGAAACAAAACCAGACTTCATACTCTATCATGAAAAAGTCTGTTTATAACTGAAGTTAGCTTTATCTTATTTTATAAAAGAATAGCTTCACATATGTAACGTGCTTTCTATGAAAAAAATGCTTCCCTCATTTATTAAAAAACTTACAAAGTTTCAGTGTGAATGGCTCAAATCTTCATAATGACACTACTATACTTGTTATTACTGTTCAACATTCTTCAAGCATTCTCTTGTCTACAAATATTTTGGTGAAAGTTTTTCAAACTCACTCAAGTATGACTGGTCTGTCCCATACAACTTACTTGATAGGAGTCTGCTTTTAGGACCTGCTGTTTTTAATTACATCTGAATAATAGTTTCTGAGTTTCTAGAACATCAGCTCCTGTGAAAAGGAGTCTAACATTCATTTCAATGCTTGGATTTCTCCTTTATGTATTTTCTGATGTATACGAAGTCCTGAGTTCCCAACTGAAGGATTTCCCATGTTCAGAGTGCTTACATGGCTTCTCTTCTGTGTGACCTCTCTGATGTTCACTGAGAGAGGATTTCTTTTTTATTTTAAAAAATTTTATTTTATTGTACATATGCTGTACAGAGGGGTTACAGTTACATGAGCAAGGTAATGAGTACATTTCTTATCCAGCATTGTTGCCTCCTCCTTTGTTTTTCCTCTACCATCCCTTCCCACCCACTTCTTCAGCTACACCCCTACCTCCCCACCCCCACCTAAATTCTTGTTGAACATTGTTACCTCCTCCTTTGTTTTTTTTCTACTGTCCTTTCCCTCCCCTTTCCCTACCTCCTGAAGTTGTAAAGATCATTTCCAACATAGTGTCTTGTGAGTATCATTGTTGAAATGGGTCATTCTGTGTCCTTGTTTCAGAATTTTGTTATTCCCCTTCCTCTTCCCAAATTTGATAAATGTATATACAAGATGCAGGGTACCAAAATCAAATACAGTAACAACAGGGGATATATGGTAGTGGGAAGAACATGCAAAGGAAACAAAAAAAAATCACATAGTACATTAAAAAATAAGAACAACAAAGAAAAACCTCTTGTGTCCATATCTTGGAGTTCATTTTGCTTAGCATCATCTTATATGGTCATATGTGCATAGCTTTTGAGCTTTTCTGCTCATCTGATAAGATAATCCTGGATGTGTACTAATTATTACAAATAAGGGAAACCATGGGACCTATAGTTCTTTGGGTCTGGCTTACTTCACTTAATATGATTTTTTTCCAAGTCTTTCCATTTCCTAACAAATGGGGTGGTGCCATTCTTTCTGATGGAAGCACAGAATTCCAATATGTATGTACATATTGGAGAATATATATATATATATATATATATATATATATATATATATATATATATACACTATGTGTATATATCTCACATTTTCTTGATCCACTTATCTACTGAGGGGCATCTGGGTTGGTTCCATATCTTAGTTATGGTAAATAATGCTGCGATAAACATAGTTGTGCTGGTAGCTTTAGTGTGGTCTTGTTTGTGATCATTTGGGTAAATGCCCAGAAATGGGATTGCTGGGTCATAGGGGAGCTCTATGTGGAGTCATTGGAGGAACCTCCATACTGCTTTCCCCAGTGGATGAACAAGTTTGCACTCCCACCAATTGTGCAGTAGGGTTCCTTTTTGGCTACATCCCTTCCAGCATCTGTTGTTACTAGATTTCTTGATTATAGCCTGGGGTAAGGTGATCTGTGCTGTTTTGATTTACATTTCTTATATGGCCAGAGAAGTTGAGCATTTATTCGTGTGTCCATTGGCCAGTCTTTATTTTTTTTTTTTTTGGTCGGTTGTGGGCTTGAACTCTGGGCCTGGGCACTGTTCTTCAGCTCATGGCTAGGGTTCTACCACTTGAGCCATAGTGCCACTTCGGCTTTTTCTGCTTATGTGGTGCTGAGGAATTGAACCCAGGGCCTCATGCATGAAAGGCAAGCACTCTACCACTGAGCCGCCACCTTAGCCCCTCTATTGACCATTCTTATTTCCTCTTCAGAGAAGTCAAGAGAGGACTTCTGACTAAAGGTTTTCCCATATTCACTTAAAAGATTTCTCTCCTGAGTGAGTTTTCTGGTGTATCTGAAGGGATGCCTTCTGAGGATAGGCCTTTTCACACTCACTGCATTCCATAGGGCTTCTCTGTGGAGTCAGTTCTCTGGTGTATAATTAGCTGTAATTTCCTACAGAAGGCTCTCTCACATAAGTTACATTCATAGGGCCACTCTCCTGTGTGTGTTCTCCTGTGTATGATGGGGTATGATTTGGTGCTGAAAGCCTTCCCACACTCACTGCACCATAAGGCTTCTCCCTAGCATGGGCTCACAAGCAGTGAGCTGCTCCTTTCTGCTAAGGGCTTTGCCACACTCACTGCACTGATAACGGTTGTTTCCAGTATGAGCTCCTTGGTGCACAATTAGTTGTGTTTACTTATTGAAGGCTTTTCCACAATCAGTACACAGATAAGGTTTCTCTCCTGTGTGCATTCTGATGTGAACAAGGAGGTAGGACTTACTTCTAAAGGCCTTCCCACATTCATTGCACTTATGAGGTTTCATTCCTGTGTGAATTCTCTGGTATACAACAAAGGGAGATTTTAAACTAAAGGTGTTCCCACATTTGCTGCACTCATAGGGTTTTACTCCTGTATGACTACTTTGGTGTAAATTAAGGTGAGATTTCCAGTTGTAAGCTTTTCCGCATTCAAGTTTCCCTTCTGTGTGAATTTCCTGGTGGACTGAGTTGTGACCTGAAAGAAGACTTTGCCACATTCACTACATGAGTAGGGTTTTTCTCCTGTGTGAACTCTCTGATGAGCATGAAGATTTGACTTGGCGGGCTACAAAGGTGGCTCAGTGGTAGAGTGCTTGCCTTGCATGCATGAGGCCTTGGGTTTGATTCCTCAGCACCACATAAGCAGAAGCCGGAAGTGGGCGCTGTGGCTCAAGTGGTAGAGCGTTAGCCTTGAGCTGAAGAGCTGAGGGACAGTGCCAGGCCCAGAGTTCAGGCCCCACAACTGACAAAAACAAAGATTTGACTGACAATGAAGCCTCTTTCACATTTACTGCATTCATAAGGTCTCTCCCTTGTATGAATTCTGATATGTACAATGAACTGTGATTTACAACAAAAAGCTTTTCCACATTCATTACACACTCAGCTTTCTCTATGCTATGAGCTCTTTGATGCTTAAGAAAATATGACTTTTCATTACTATGAAACTTACTAGGATTCTTTCTTAATTAGCTTCTGCTTGAACCCAAGTTTTGTGCCAGACTTTCCCCATGTGTGTTAGAATTGCCTTGAAGAAACATAGGCTTTGCCCATATAAAGTTTTCCAATCATATTACAAGCATAGCTTCTCTCAATACTTTCAAGCTCATCTTGCTTTTTCTGGTACTTCTTCCCAGCCTTCTGGACAGTTCGGGGTGGACATTTTGGCATTTATTATCCATGGCTCTTCTCCATGCTCTAACTTGAAGACTAAATCAGGTTTAGTACCATGATATCCCACTGATGACAAGTTGCTGCAGAGTCCAGAAGATGCCATTTCTCGAAGGACAACTCCATAAATATATCTGTAACTGACAATAATCCCTACCATGTGCAAAGCCCTGTCATCCCTAGTGTTAAGTAAATTATTTAAGATAAGTTGGTTTTTCATTAGGTAGTTGATAAAGAGCACACCATGAAGTATTCAAGCAGGAAAGACAAGTTTATTTTATTTATTTTTGTCAGTCATGGGGCTTTAACTCTGGGCCTGAACGTTGGCCCTCAGCTATTCTGCTCAAGGCAAGAACTCTACCACTTGAGCCATAGCACCACTTCTGGTTTTTTGGTGGCTTATAGGAGATAAGAGTTTCAGTGCCTGGGCTGGCTTTGAACTGTGATCCTCAGATCTCAGCCTCAGAAGTTTATTTTTATATTAGCAAACTGCTGCCCCACTGTGCATGGTGGAGAGCACATGGCTGAAGTCCAAAATAACTCCTTATAATATAAATATGCATGGAGAAAAGATTAAAAGTGTCAGATATTTTAGGTTGAGAGATTGTTTTAAATATTTAATATTAGTTTTTAATTGTTATTATAAAGATGAAATACAGAGGGGTTACAGTTACATGTTTAAAATTTTTTTGTTATCTTTCTCCTTTGTTTTAACCATGAGCAGTTCTATTAAGAAAACAATACAAATTATTTTTTTTGTTGTTGTTGTTGGTCATGGGGCTTGAACTTGGGGCTTGGTTGCTGTCACTGCACTCTTCAGCTCAAGGCAAGTGCTCTCCTGCTTGAGCCACAGTGCCACTTCCAGTTTTCTGGTGGCTAATTAGAGATGAGTCTTATGGACTTTTCTGCCCCGGCTGGCTTTGAAATCTTGATCCTTAGATTTCAGCCTCCTGAGTAGCTAGGATTACAGGTGTGAGCCATTGGCTTCCGGCCAAATTACTTTTAAGAATTGAATTATATCTCTAACTGTAGTGTTGCAGACAGGAGATAGAGTAGTGTGGGAAGGAATTTCAGGCTCTAATAGCTCTAGTTTCAGGCTCTAACAGTTCTTGGGCTTACCATAGAGCCAGGAGACAGGAAAAAGTCAAACAATAATATAAGAGAAGGCAGTATTTTGAGGTCAGAAAAGGTGAGGGTAAGGGAGGGAGTTTCTATGCTTAAGACTCAGAGGTGAGCTATAGGAATCATGCAGGTACCAGGATTGTAATGAAATGGTGAGTCAACACTGCTTAGATATCTGGGCGCCATATTGGTGTTATTGCTTATTAGGTGTTCTTGAGCAATTCATGTATATTTTTAAGGTCCAAAAAATAACCTGAAAATATTCTATTCCCATTCTACTAATGAATAAAGTAGTACTCAGAAGTCTGAGTCAGGTCATGCATATGTAAGCCGAGGCTCGTCTGGAACGTATGTGTAGTTAAGGCTGGCCTCAAACCTCTGATCTTTTCCTCCATCTCCCAAGTACTGGTGTATACCATCATGCTAAGATCTAGGGTCTACTTTTATTATTTATTTTTTTCACGTTCTGGGGCTTGAAATCAATGCCTCATGTTCTTAAGGTGATGCTGTACCACCTGAGCTTCACCTCCAGCCTAGCGTTTTGCTAGTTAATTGGAGGTGGAATCTCTTAGATTGTTTTTGTCTGAGCTGGCTTTGAACCTTGATTCTCTGGATCTCTGTGTCCTGAGTTTCTAGGATTATAGGTATGAGCCACTGGCACCCAGAATAAAGGATTTATTTTTTCTTTAATTTTAACATGGATGTTTTTGTTTTTGCTTTTGCTTTTTGTTTTATGTTCTTTTTCTTTGGTGGTTATGGGGCTTGAAATCCAGGGTGCTGTCCCTGAGTTCTTTTGCTCAAGGCTAGCACTTTACCACTTTGAGCCATAGCTCCACTTCTGTTTTTGTTTTTGTTTTTGTTTTGTGGTTAATTGGAAATAAGAGTATCATGGACTTTTCTACCCTGGTTCGCTTTGAACTGTGATCCTCACATCTTAGCCTCCTGAGTAGCTAGAATTACAGGTATGAGCTGCCAGTGCCCAGCTTGCAGTTTTTATTTGTGTATATTACTTATACAAGATAATACATTTCATTGTAATATTTTCCTACATGGATATAACATAATACTTTGATTATGCTTATCCCTTAATATAAATTGCAAATAGTTTCATGTTTTCAAAGATTAGAAGAACACATGACAACAAGAAAATAGAGGAGCTTTTAAAAGAATACCATGACCAGTTTTGTCCCAATCCAGTTAAACCAGAATCTCTGCAGTTTGGGGGGAGAGGCTGAAGCCTGGGTAATTTTTTTCTTTTAAGGTTTCACTGGTGATTTTAACATGCAGACAGCGGTTGAAACTGCCGTTTTAAATAAATGATACATTAGTGCTACTGAAGTATGCAGCTGAAGCAAATCGGACACACTGGGCCAAAGATATTAGTGCCTATAGCAAAATGATAGCTTGGCTGCAGTTGACATAGCAGCTAAGAATGAGTAGTAGAAAGGCCAGTTGGCTTGGAGCAATCCTAAGTGCCTAACAAAGACAAGCTTGTCACCAATGCTTGTCATAAACAGTAATCAGTAAAGTGATCAGTAATTTGGGCAATAGTAGGTATAGATACTTTATAACAACAGCTATCAATAACACAAGCAGGAAGTGTCAGTTACTTTATTCTTAGTGCAAATGACCACAGTGCCAGAATTCAACACCAGATAGTCATCTTTGAATGTTCAGATTCACATGTCTTTGATTAAAGGTTCCTAGGCAAGCTAAGTGCTGGGGAAGTGTGAAGGGCGTAGACTATTTTGCCCCGGCCCCATATGGCAGGTTTATACTGGGCTGTGTAGCCTATATGCATGCAGGCCAAGGGAAATGGTATGGAGGAAATATGCTCTAAGATTGATTAAAAAAAACAGCAGTCATTCAAGCCTTCATATGAACTATTTCCTGTGGAAAATAATAATGGAGAGGAAGCAGGTTGGTTGATCTGCTGAGGTTTCATAAGCTGCCTTTACGGTGGGGTCTGCATAACTTTTGTACAGCAGAGATGGGATTTCTCTGGTGTTTCCATAGATAATTGGCTCTCAGGATAGCTGCACATAATAATGCTGAAATATTTATCGGACCATGAAAGTACCTAGTGACCAAAATAATTGGTGTTCATTACTCCAAAGAGCCCATCTTTCTTAGTAAAGCTATATCTCTAAATAATGAGTGAACATTTATTAAAATGACAGTATGCCCTTTACCTTTACCATTTCATTTACAAATGATTAATCTGAGGCATGGAGAGTAGATTTATTTCCTGATGTTGGTCAGTGTGGTGAGGGTAAGATTCAAATCTGGTCTTCCCAGCTCCGGATATATGTTCTCTAGACCGTCCAGCCTTCTTTGGGAATGTAACAAACATTTAGAGAAGACAGGGATGGAAATGTGAATTAGTGGTAGAGTGCTTGCCTAGCATGCATAAAGCCCTAGGTTCAGTTCCTTAGAACCACATAAACAGAAAAAGCTGGAAGTGGCTCTGTGGCTCAAGTGGTAGAGTGCTAGCCTTGGGCAAAAAGAAGCTCAGGGATAGTACCCAGGTCCTGAGTTCAAGCCCCAGGTCTGGCAAAAAAAAATAATTAGAAAAGGGAAAGAAATTATCCTGGTAGATATGCCATTAAAGCCATAAGAATACTAGCAGCATAACTGTTCCATTAGGAACAAAAATACTGCTCTGATGACGTTGCTGGTATAATGAAAGATTTATTATAGATGATGGACTTAAAAAGAATGCCTGACATACATATAGTATAAATTTCATTCATGCAGTAGTCATATGGCTAATAGGGAATGTGTACTCCAGGGCATATGGACTGTCAAAAGTCATTCTTGTGATAGACTGAGGTTGAGTTTCTATAGATTTTGCCTGAAAGGTATTCACATCTGAAAATGGAAGCAATTTCAGCTGACCAGATTGTGTTCTACTTAGTAGCTTACAAACATTAGAGCTGTCAACTCTTGCACTGTCCCTGAGCTTTTCTTCCCTCAAGGCTAGCACTCTATCATTTGAGGAATAGATCCACTTTTCACCTTTTGGTGGCTAATTGGAGATAAGATTCTCATGGACTTTCCTGTGTGGCTGATTTTGAATCTTGGTATTCAAAGCTCAGCCTCCTGAGCAGCTAGGATTACAGGTATGAGCCAGTGGTGCCCTGCTGTTTCTTTTTAAATTCATTTTTTATCTATTTTAAAGCTTTTCTTTTTTATTGTTACTACAAAAGTGATATGTAATATAGTTAGAGTTATGTAAGTCAGGTAATGAGTACATTTCTTTTTGGACAGGGGTCACCCCTTCTCTCTCATTCAGTTTTCCCCTCCCATTCCCACCCACCAGTTGTATAGTTCATTTTCAACATAGTGTCTAGTAAATACTACTGCATTTGTTCACCTTTGTTCTTTCATTTCCGTGTCCCCCTTGACCTCCCAAAGACAGATAAATGAACAAACAAGACAAAGAGAAAACAACAAAGAAAAACCCTCTTGTTTCTATTTCCTGGAGTTCATTTTGATAAATATTATTTTCTGTGATCATTTTCTTTCTTTTTTTATTGTTTTTCTTTTTAAAAATAGACTTCTAATAGCAGTTTGGGGTTGATAGAAAAACAAAGAGGACTCTAAGAGAGCTCTCACATACCCCCTATCTTTTTTTTTTTTTTGCCAGTCCTGGGGCTTGAACTCAGGGCCTACGCTCTGTTCCTGAGCTACTTTTGCTCAAGGTTAACACTCTACCACTTGAGCTGCAGCACCACTTCTGGTTTTTTCTGTTTATATGGTACTGAGGAGTTGAACTCAGGGTTTCATAAATGTTAGGCAAGCACTAAGCCACATTCCCAGCCTACCTCCTATCTTTACAAATGCTTAGTTCCCACAAATATACTTGGTATACTTGGCATTATAGAGGAGCCTATATTGATACATCATTATCACTTAAGACCATAGTTTACATTAGGGTTCACTTTTAATATTGGATATTTTATAATTTTAGACAAATGTATCCACTAGTATAGTATCACACCACGTAGCTTAAATTGTCTTAAAAATTCTCTGAGGTAAATTTTCACAAGTCAAAATAACCAGCTACTTAGTTGCTGAGTCCTCTGACTACAACCCATGATTGCAAATTTCAAGGCTTATCAAGTGGACTCTGAAATGCATTTGGAAAGCACATGGGTGGTACTTGAAACTTGCCTTTTGTACTGTACTGTGGCAGTTATCAAGAAACCAGACTTCAAGTTATAGACTTGCAGGAGGCCATGAGCACACTATATTACATGGAACCTCACAAAGTAATTAACCCTAAAATCCTTGAGTTAAGCTTGCCTCCTAAAGTAGAGAACTGGACACTACATTGCTTTGATACAGTTTTATCAATGTAGTAAGGTTCAGATTTTGATGGAGTCAAAAGTAGTCTTCCACAAAGGACCCTTCAAAATATTTTTTTTTCTGCAATAAAGACACAATGAAAATAAGACAAAAGGAGTCATGCTACATTTTATTAAGTTCATTTCTAAGGCATAAGTGAAATAAATGTGCTTGCCATTGAGTGAGATTGTCACCATAGGTTTTCTAGTGTGAAAGGTTTTTGACATATTTTTGAATGATGGAAAGCAAGAATGTTGGAGCAGATTTTAAGTGGGAGCTGATCTGTGTCGATTAGTTTGAATTGATTTACAATTCATGAAGCCATTGATGGCAGGAAAGAACCATTACTGAGTGAGTAGCAAGATGAGGGTCACAGAGATAATCCATAGAGGTCAGAAGTGGATCAAGGCTGGTAATGGACCCTGGAAGAAGCTCACTGCTATTGCTGCATTGACCACTTGATAATACGGAAGGGTTGAGCTTGTGGTATGTTTCTTATTTTCTCCTCTATGGCATTTTTATGGCCACCAAGGCATAACCTGTGTTATATAACTCTGCAGATTACTTTTAGAGGCTATAACTCAAACTAGATTATTTCTAGGGTCAGCCCAATATAATTCTTAGGAAGGTTACTTAAATAGTAACACTAGAAAATTGATGTAGTATAGTATAGTATACTATTGCTGGATTTTGTTTTCTTTCTTTTTTTTTTTTTAGTTCACTTTTAGATGGTTTGGCTTTTTTTTTGGCCAGTCGTGGCGCTTGAACTCAGGGCCTGGGCTCTGTCCCTGAGCTTCTTTTGATAAAGGCTACACTCTCCCACTTGTACCACAATGCCACTTCTGGCCTTTTCTGTCTATGTGGTATGAAGGAATGGAACCCAGGGCTTCATGCATGTTAGGCAAGCACTCTATCACTAAGCCACATTTCCAGCCCCAGTTTGGCTTTTTTAAAAAAATCATATAACTTACTTCCTTATCTTCCTTTTGGAACTACTTCTTTTTCTTTTCTTTTCTTTTTTTTTTCTTTTTGTTGGCAGTATGGCTTGAACTCAGGGCCTGGGCACTGTCCCTGAGTTTTTTTTGTTCAAGGCTAGTGCTCTACCACTTTGAGCCACAGCACCACTTCCAGTCTTCGGGTGGTTAATTGGAGATGAGTCTCACAAATTTTCCTCCCTGGACTGGCTTCAAACTGTGTTGTCAGATCTCAGCCTCATGAGTAGCTAGGATTATAAGCATGAGCCATCACACCTGGTTTTGTCTATTTTTTTTTCAGTGAAAGTCAGCATCAATTTAAACCAGATAGACTCAGACCTGAGTTTCGGAGCCATGGTGTCTCAGCAATGACATGACCGTAGAGTCCTTAGTCTAAGTATTCATAGAATACATGAGGCCTTTACTGTCATGGAACTTACGCTTTTCCACATGTTTGAGAACATAATCAAGCACCATGCTTGTTCTACTAAATTATAATTTTTGCAAATACTGAGTACCTTCTGTAAAGAGAAGGTTTAAGAAGGCATAACATGTCTTAGTGGAGGATACACCTGGGGACCTTGTATATGATGTAGTGAGTGTTTGTATAGGAAATGATGCTATTTACCCATGAAACTGCTTTTAGGCTCCTAGTGCTTCTGTATCTCTCACAAACTCTCTAGATTCTTCATATAGGTTTCAAAGGCTTTGAAATACATGGTTAGATTTAATCACAGCAATAATTCCACTTCTCTAATACCAGTTTTTCAGTGTTGGTGTTTCATCACTATGACAAAATACCAGACAGAACAACTTAAGGAAGGATGGGTTATTTTAGCTCAGAGGTTTTAGCTCATTTTGGTGAGTTGGTGAGTTGAATAAGAATGAGAGTTGGCTAAGAATGAGAGAGAAAGAAAAGAGTATATTAGGTAGGAGGAAGCTAGTTCTCTTAAGCCTGCACTGCAGGTTTTTTTTTAATTTTACTGGTCCTGGGGCTTGAACTCAGGGCCTAGGCTCTGTTGCTGAGCTTCTTTTACTCAAGGCTAGCACTCTACCACTTGAGCTACATCGCTGTTTACGGCTTTTTCTGTTTACATGGTACTGAGGAACTGAACCCAGGGCATCATGCATGTAGGCAAGCACTCTACCACTAAACTACTTTCCCAGTCCCAGTTTTTAAAAAAAATATGGAACGCTTCATGAATTTGTGTATCATCCTTGCATAGGAGCCATGCTAATCTCTGTATTGTTCCAATTTTTGTATATGTGCTGCTGAAGCGAGCACTAAGCTGCAGGTTTTGTCCTTTTAATTCTAATTCTGTCCAGGTCCCCTGTGGCTCTGCCCATATTTGGAGCTAGTATTTCCCACTTGCTATTCCTGAGAGTAACCAACTCAGAGATCTGTTTTACTGATCTCCTATGTGCTTCTCAGTCCAGTTAAGCTGTTAACCAAAATTAACCATTATATTTAGGGGAGGTGTCACTGTGGGGGAGTTGGATCTATTTTCTAGAGGAAGAAATACTAGCACTGAGTCCAAGGATGAAAAGCAGTGATTTAGGTTTCTGGCAAATGTGTGTGCCAAGCTAGGAAGCTGCAAGGGAAAGTTTACAGAGACTATGTGTGTTTCTTTCAATCTTGGTTTCCTTATGTGTAATAGTATTTACCTTACAAAAGTATTGTGAGGAGAAATGAGAGAGTATTTGTTTGTAATGAAATGAGTTAAGTGCTAACAAAATTATTGCCTCTGCTGCGATAGATTAGTACAAGCATATGCAAAAGAACTATATACACCCTTCATATAACACCTCTTAAGTTCACAATTCTTGCCTGATAAGTACTGATGTGTCTGTGGAAGAAATAGCTGACTGAAACTACTCAGGGGCGATTGTAGCTAGATAATTAAGTCACTCACCTCCCTTCACTTGCTGATGATCCTTAGTAGTCAAGAACTGTGTTGATTTGACTTTTCTTGCTCAGGTCAATCTGAGTCACCAGTTGCTCAACAATTCAATTTCCTCATTGCAAATAATTTACCTGTGGTATTACCCTCTTATATCCTTATCAGGGTTTTTTTCTGGGAGGGAGGGGCACTGGTTGTGGGTCTTGAACTCAGGGTCTGGGTGCTGTCCTTGAGCTCTTTCACTCAAAGTTAGTGGTCTACTGCTTTAAATAACATCTCTACTTTCAGTTTTCTGGTGGTTAATTGGAGATTAGAGTCTGACAGACTTTCCTTGCCTGGGCTGGCTTTTGAACCATGACCTTTAGATCTCAGCTTCTTGAGGATTACAGGTGTGAGCCACCAGTGCCTGGCTTCCTTATCAGTTTTATTCTAACATAGTATGGTGTGCCAGACACTGATCTTAACACTGTTAGCTTATTTAATTTTCCTAACAAGCCTATTATTATCACTATTTTCAAAATGCAGAGAATGTAGTACTGGGAGCCTGAGTAAGCAGCAACTAGATCCCAGATTCATCTGTTTAACAAAGCAGTTTATGAATACAAGGTATCTTGATCAGTGTCACCCCTTTGAACATACATTTCCTTTTGACCCACCCTTCTCTTTTCTTAATTTTGTAGTATGTACTATGAATTCTTGACTACATTCTTTCTCCTTTCATCCCTTCATTTATCCACCCCTTTGGACCATTCTTGTGGGGATTCTTACAGTTTGAATTGGCTTCTGATGAAAATAGTGGTAGTTAGAAACTCACCAGCATAGTCCTCAGGGGAGAGGAACACATGAAACATTCCAACTCCCATGAGACATTCTGGCCTGCTATACTGGAGGCTGAGCTTGAGTGAACCAGGACTCTTTCCATCTTTCTAACCTGATTACAAATCTGAAAATAGATTTTTATTGTCCCTTCTTTGCTGCTTATATTCCATGCTGCACCTTTCAGGTCTTATCTCACTAATGACAAAAATAGGCAACTCAGATGCCCCTCTGTGAACAAATGAATCAAGATAATGTGGTATATATACACAATGGAATTGTACTCCTCCATTAGAAAGAATGATATTGTACATTTGTAAAGAAATGGAAAAACTTAGAAAACATTATATCAAGTGAAGTGAGTTAGGACAGAGACAAAGCTTGATGGTTTCCCTCATATGTGGTAGCTAGAATTAGTCTATAAAGCTATAAATAAACATGCTAGGTGGTATGCAGGTGGTTACAAATTTATTAACTGAAATATGGTAGCTTAAAGAGGGAAGTAAAATAGAGTAATTCCTTAGAAAGACAAAGTCAAAGCCCAAGAAACACCAAGAAACACCAAGAAATAGGTACTTTCAAAAGAAGGGGGGTGTTAAGGAGGGGAGGGGTAGATAAATGAAGAGGAGAAAGGGGGGGAAGGGAGGGGAGAGAATGCAATCAAGAATTCGTTGTATACGCTACAAAATTCAAAAAAGTAATGGAAGAGAGGTAGGTAGAGAGGGAGATGAGAATGGTGAAAGGGGTGAACTGGTCAGGATGCAGTGTATTCATAAACTGCTTTGTTAACTGACAAATCCTTTATACAACTACTTAAAGATAATTTTAAAAAAGTGTTAATTCCAAAAGAGAGCAAAATTACAAAGAATCAAGACTGAGTGAATTGCTAAACTCCAGAGTGGTTGTTAGCTTTATTGTCTCCACCTGTAGGCCTTTCCAAGAGAGGGCCCCTCTCAGTGCAGAGCTCAGACCTATCCACATCAGCAGCCCAAGAGAACAAAGCTAAGGAAGCATTGAGAAACTGGAAAGAGAAAGCTAATTCCAAACACTCCTTCATGTGGGAGCAGCTCTCACCTACTTCTTTTTTTTTTTTTTTTGGGTCCGGTCGTGGGGCCTGAACTCTGGACCTGGGCGCTGTCCCTCAGCTCTTCAGCTCAAAGCTAGCGCTCTACCACTTGAGCCACCGCATCACTTCCAGCTTTTTTCTTTTTGCTTATGTGGTGCTGAGGAATCGAACTCAGGGCCTCAGGCATGCAAGGCAAGCACTCTACCACTAAGCCACCTTCCCAGCCCAAAGCTCTCACCTACTTCTGAACACTTGAAGCTACAATTCAAGCAGCAGAGCCTTAGTATCTCTTTCATCATAGGGGTAGGGGTGGGTAAGATTGGGTTCAGTGAGATAGGAAAAGAGGCAGAGATTATAACTGAGTTCCCTAGAAGTTGGCTGTGTCACCAACAGTAGCACAGGATTAATCAGAACTGTTGATGAAATTCATAAATGAGTCAGGATACAACATATTGTGAGGCAAACAGTAGGGACTCATGAGTCAAGTGACCTCAGTTTGAATTCTGCTTTACTATTTACTAGTTGAGTGAGTTTGTACAATTTGCTTAATCCCTTGTGACTCAGACAAGCCAATTTAAAGCCTGACCATAAAGTTTAGAATGAAAAAATGAAAGGAGAATGGGTGGCTATGGCACGTTACACAACTTGGCAAACCTATGTTGGGAGATGTTAGTACTTCTCTCTCAGCAACCAATGGAAGAAATAGATAAATGCAAACAAAAAATCCCCAAACACATCAGTAAGGAAATAGGA
The DNA here is from genome assembly GCF_024711535.1 of Dipodomys merriami. NCBI lineage: Eukaryota > Metazoa > Chordata > Mammalia > Rodentia > Heteromyidae > Dipodomys > Dipodomys merriami. The sequence goes on along the minus strand of NW_027205604.1, from coordinate 7,679,948 downwards.
GACATGAACAACAGAACATTATCAAGCAGATTGACCTGATTGACATTGTTAGAAGACACTGCCTCACTACGCAGGCCACTTAATTGGACTCCCTCCATAAAGGGTTTTGTTGCCAAAGAATTAGAAATTTTCTTTGCATCCAGCTTTTACTTTGATAAAAATCAAAATTTTATACAATTATAGAACCAGTAGAACAGTGGTATCTGTTTCAAAGTAAATATAGCTCATTTTGCTGTTTTTCCCCTTTCTTTATAGCATTTGAGCACCTTCTCCCTTCAGGAAGTAGGGAGGGATGGATATGTACCTCATTCATCTCTCTTGTACTCCTTCCCCGGGGATGTGAAATGGGAAAGGGAAGATAGAGATGGGAAAATTAATTCGAGGATGGACACTAAATTTGCAAAAATATTTCCATATCTGTTGTTATTTGTCAGTAATAATGATATGGGAATAGAGGGAAAGCTTGGACCATGTTGTAGTTATTGTTTGATATTATTTAGCTTTCATTGAATTGCTCTTTTTTTTTTTTTTTTTTTTTTGGGTCCGGTTGCGGCGCCTGAACTCTGGGCCTGGGTGTTGTCCCTCAGCTCTTCAGCTCAAGGCTAGCGCTCTACCACTTGAGCCACAGCACCACTTCCGGCTTTTTTCTTTTTGCTTATGTGGTGCTGAGGAATCGAACCCAGGGCCTCAGGCATGCAAGGCAAGCGCTTTACCACTGAGCCAACTTCCCAGCCCCTGAATTGCTCTTTTGTCACAGGCCATCATCACTTGTTTCATATTCTGCAGAGGTGTCAGGTGATAGAATAGTTAATTGTTTAAGATCCAAGATTAGCTTCCCTGAATACAAACTAGGCTCTTTGTAAGTGAAAAGTGATGAAAATATAGGTGGAATATGTGTATATGTATATGTGAATATATAAAGATATATATAAATGAATATATTTATATGAATATCTGTGAATATTACTCTGCCATAAAGAAGATAAAATTTTGTCACTTGCAGGAAATTAGATGGATCTGGAGATCATGATGTTGAGTGAGATAAGCCAATCTTAAAAAGTCAACAGGTTGCTTGATGCCAGTAGATCAAGCCTGTGATCCTAGCTATTCAGGGCTGAGATACAAGGATCACTCTTACCTCCAGACCACCAGAATGCTGGAAGTAGAATTGTGGCTCAAGAGTTAGAGTACTATTCTTGAGCACAAAAGCTCAGGGACAGCACCTGAGTTCAGGGGGCCCTGAGTTCAAGCCCTAGGACCGGTGCATATGTGGGTTGTACCCACACATACATGCACATACACAAAGTGAACATTTTCTTTTCTTTTCTTTTTTTTTTTTTTTGTTAGTCGTGGGGCTTGAACTCTGGGCCTGGGCACTGTCCCTCAGCTCTTCAGCTCAAGGCGAGCGCTCTACCACTTGAGCTACAGCGCCACTTCCGGTTTTCTGGTGGTTTATTGGAGATAGGAGTCTCACGGTCTTTCCTGCCCGGGCTGGCTTTGAACCGCGATCCTCAGATCTCAGCCTCCTAAGTAGCTAGGATTACAGGCGTGAGCCACCAGCGCCCGGCTGTGAACATTTTCTATTCATGTTCACACTCATTTGTTGAGAATAATGCTATGATAATGATAATAGTAACAAATGATAATGGATATGTATCCATTTTCATCAGATATGGGAGTGTATTAATGATGTGGGAGGGGAAAAGAGGAACTCTGAAGGGCAAAGAGGATTGAAGGACATTGAACAAATTCACCCTCTCTACCAGGCTGCCATTCCTCCCCTCTTTCAAATGACATTTGGTGGGTTTCATTATGCTATAGCCGTGTGTGTGTGCGCATGGGTCTATATCTGTGTGTGGGTCTCTGTAGTACCACTGTGTGCTTGTATAGAAATACTACAGTGAACCCCCGGCCCCACAATGAAACATTACAAAAATGTCAAAATAGAAAAAACCCTTAAACCCACAGTACCAAACAAATAAATACTACACCTCCCCCCAAAAATCTACACAACAACTGAAACTCTGTACACAGGAAAGTGTGTGTGTGTGTGTGTGTGTGTGTGTGTGTGTGTGTGTGTGTGTGTGTGTGTGTGTGTGTGTGTGTGTGTGTGTGTATGTATGTGTGTACACATGGATAAATTTGTAAAAAAAGGGTGAGATAGGAGATAGTGTTGGGCCAACAAATGAAGCACTCTGGGCAAGTGAATAATTGTCCTAACTTCCCCTGGGTTTTTGCTGATGCCCTCCAGCTTACATTGATGTCCTTTGTTAAGTGCGTAAATGAGATTGAGGTTATTCGCTTCTATCATTACAGCATCCCATATACTAATTCTACAAAATACTAAATAAAAAAAGTGCTGTGAGGTTTTGAAATTGGGATCCAGACTACTTACAATTAAAAGAATCAGAGTAGGAGCCGGGCGCTGGTGGCTCACACCTGTAATCCTAGCTACTCAGGAGGCTGAGATCTGAGGATCGCGGTTCAAAGCCAGCCCGGGCAGGAGAGACCGTGAGACTCCTATCTCCAATAAACCACCAGAAAACCGGAAGTTGAGCTGTGGCTCAAGTGGTAGAGTGCTCGCCTTGAGCTGAAGAGCGGAGGGACAGCTCCCAAGCCCAGAGTTCAAGCCCCACGACCGACAAAAAAAAAAAAAAAAAAAAAGAATCAGAGTAGGGACAGCATTAGGTCACTGGTGAAGCAGAAGGAGCTGATGGAGAGATGATGATGATGTTGGTACAGTAGGAAAACAACCTCAGAGTTCCTGCTGACAGGACACTTTTCCAAAGTACTATTAATTATAACTCGCTATTAGCTAACTGCTGGGAACTGACATCCTTTGCATGTCAACTAAAGTGCAGCAACCTTTTAGCTAGTAGGGCTTGCTCAGTCTTAATCATTAGTGAATTAGTTAAATTGTAACATTGAGATAAAAATAATTAGCTGATGTCACTTGGGAACAAGTTTAAACTGGAATGGTTGTTAGAGGCTCTGACTGTGGTGGTTGATGGGTGATAACTGACATAACTCTGATTTAGCCAGCCTTCATCATGACCTTTTTGAGATCACTCAGGATGAGATTATTGTCATGGATTTGATTTCAGCTTTGAAGTTGTAGCATGTAAGGATGGTGCAATGCATGTGCTTTATAGTCAACTAGCATTCATTCAGAAACTCATAATGTAGTTAGCAGATTATTGAAATTCATATTTCTTCCAGTATTTTGGGGATAATTTTACCAATTATTAATGACTCCATCTTGTGAGATCTGTATATGAAGCCTTTTTGGCAATTCTGTGAACAGATGTGATTGTCAGGTCAGAGGCTGTGAAGAAAAGCTCAGATTGTGCTTTACAAGTGTGTCTGGGTTTTGATGGTCAACATGTTCCTTCTGTCTCAAATAATCCAGACATAACTGAATAAACAAAGCTTAATTGGTTTGATTTTTATTCATGCTTTGATGGCTGACATAAGCAGAAAATGTGAAGAAACATTACCTTAAGTGACCTGAGAAGTTCATTTTATTAGAATGAAAAAAATTTCTTCAGCTTTACTGTTAAACATTTTTACACAGTAAATTCAGTCTTTTTTGGTATGTAATTCAGATTTCAGACAGAAATATAGACAAGTAATGTACCATTGCAATCAGGAAAAAGAACAGTTTCACCATTCCCCCAAATTCTCTCTTATGCCCCTTTATAAATGGTCTCCATCTCCTTACCCTGGATTTAGTTCTATACTTTTGCCTTTTCTAGCTATCATGTCAAAGGAATGAGATTATGTAGCCTTTTGAGGTGGCCCCAATCACTCAGCCTCTTTGAGATTCATCCACATTTTTAGAATCAGTTTGTTCATTTGCAGAGAGTTATTCTATTGGTTTTTTTACAAAATGGATTTTTTCCCTTTTTATGAATTCTTTTCTATTAACATATCTTAATCATACAAAATAATGGGTGCCATTATGGTACTCTTGTACATGATTATAATGTACTTTGATTATATACATCACCATTATCCTCTTACCCTCCTACCCCCTTCCTACATATGGAATCCTTTCCTCTTTTCCAGAAAGTCTCTTTTTTTTTTTTTTTTTTTTTTTGCTGGTCCTTGGGCTTGAACTCAGGGTCTAAGTGTTGTCCCTGAGCCTCTTTGTACTCAAGGTTAGTGCTCTACCACTTGATCCACAGTGTCACTCCTGGAGATAAGAGTCTCACAGACTTTTCTGTTTGGGGTGACTTTGAACTGCAATCCTCAGGTCGTAGACTGTTGAGTAGCTAGGATTATATATGTGAGCCACTAGTGCCTGGCCAAGTCTTTTGTCTTTTAAATCAATATTTCACATATGATAGAAAACATACAATATCTGTCAATCTGGCTTATTTCATTTAACATGATGATCTCTAGTTCTATCCATTTTCCTATACAATTACACAATTTTTTTTATGCTCAAACAATCCTCCGCTACTTACACATCCACATTTTTATCCATTAATCTGTTGATGGTCATCTAGACTGATTCTATTGCTTGTCTGTTGGGAATAGTGCAGCAATATCAGGTGTGCATATATGTCCATTGTATACTGCTTTGATCCTGCTAGATATATGCCCAGGAGGGGTATGGTAGTTCTACAGTTTTTTGAGGAACATCCATACTGATTTCCCTAGAGGCAGACCCTCTTTACGTTGCTTCCAACAGTATGTGAATTTTCCTTTTTTTCCATTGTTTTTATTTTGTCAGTTGTTGGACTTGAACTTGGGACCTAAGTGCTGTCCTTGAGCTCCTATCACTTTGAGCCACAGAACTACTTCCAGTTTTCTGATGGTTCATTGGAGATAAGAGTGTCAGGGACTTTTCCTGCCAGGGCTGACTTTCAGCAATGATTCTCAGCAGCTAGGATTACAGGCATGAGCCACCAGCACCAAGCTCCTATTATTTTTCATTGAAAATTTTTATTCTCTATTTAATAGCCATTCTGATTGGGCTGAGACAGAATCTCGACTGCTTTATTTGCTTCAAGTTATTTTTCACTACTACTGATAAAGTGCTTTTAGATAGAAGTAAAATTTGGCCTTAAAATAGTTTGTAGTTTATTCCTAAAATGAGAATAATGATAATACCATATGCAAGAAACAAGTATATGTAGTAGTACAATATCAATATTTAATGATGTGGTTATTTTCCAAGTAAAAAAAGGTAACACTAAGCAATCAGGGATATATTTTTTGACATAATGCAGTAGGAGATATAAATATATTCTTAACCAGTTTGTTTTTATCATAATTCTTTTTAATTAAACTAGAAAGCAGTAAAGACATAAATAGTCTTCAGAATGGTTGACAGTACATTTTTTTTCTTCTTAGATCACCAATACAGAATTATAATAAAAATTATGTATACATGCATTTATATTTTATGCAGCACCTCTCCTAAGGTCACTGTAAGCACAGATACTTCCTAAGCTTAATTTGCTCCCTATATAACAGAGAAACTAGCAATGAATAGTTTATGAAACTAATAATTCTGAATTATGTGAAAATAACTTTTGCAATTTTTGAGAATTATCAAGATTAGGTTTTTTCCTGTAATTGTAACCTATTAAATTACACTTAACATGTGATTTACAGCATTTTATTTTGTATTTGATATTATCTATGGAAATAATAATCCATACAGATCCCTTAAAATAACATAATGTAGGCAAAATCAAAATTTTAAAATCTTAAAGCCTTACTTGGAAATCCTGTTTGGATTTAGCAATTAGAGATAGACTGATAATTTCCTTAGTTCTTATATGTCCTTGCTTTGAGAATGTTTCTTTGAAGTAAGAAGATACTATTTGAACTCAATAACTTTTATTGAGAAGAAAATTTGGAACCAACATGATAATCCTAATCGAATTTCTGCGAATACAGTTGTAGGTGCCCCCCCCCTTTTTTTTGCCATGTACTGTGCTTAGGACTTTCTGTTTTCCCTTCATGTTCATTCTCTGAGGTTGGTACTATGGTGCACATTTTCTAGAACCTGCTTCATGGAAGGCAATGAGCACAGATGGGACACTTAATACCCTGGTCTTCCCAGACTCTCAGACTGTGAGCTCCTTGAAAGTTGCCAAGTAATGAAATGGCCTTACAGTCTAGTGCTGGCCATGTAGAAGAAAGTGGGAGTAGGAAGTTGCACAGGACTTTTTGAGTGCCCAGACAGTGGGCAACAGCTACATGTAGCCAGTGAATAATTAGACAAAGAATTCTGATCATGCTTCAAATAAGCTAAGAGAAAAACCACACTTGTAAGGACCTTAAAGTATGAAAATACTTTCATGAAAAAGAGTTTTTGGAAAATTATGTGTTCAAACTCATATCTAATTTTGCTGGGGTTAAATGTAAATAATCAGTTTTGTAATTTGCTATACAATATATCAGTGAAGAGCTAGGACTTTTTACTTACATGGAGCTATGCTTTGTTCCTTATAGAAAAGTTTATTCACATGTTATTTCCCCTGAATATTTTTTCAATACATATATGTGTACAGTTGAGCCTTAGTATTTGTGAGCTATCCATCTTTTAAGTAAATACATATATTTCTATATATGTTTGTGTTTCAAAGTTGTATTTATAAACATGTATGGATTTTTTTTGTTGACATTTTATTCCTTAAATATATAGCAACTCTTGGGGCTCAGTGGTAGAGCGCATGCCTTGCATGCCAGAGGCCCTGGGTTCGATTCCTCAGCACCACATAAGCAAAAATAAAAAAGCCGGAAGTGGTGCTGTGGCTCAAGTGGTAGAATGCTAGCCTTGAGCTGAAGAACTGAGGGACAGCGCCCAGGCCCAGAGTTCAGGCCCCATGACCGGACCCCCCCCCCAAAAAAAATAGTATAGCAACTCTTTACACTCTTAAGTCATCTAGAGATGATGTAAAATCTGTAGGTGGGTGCATATAGGCTATCATGTAAATAAGACCTTATTTTATCTAAAAGACTTGAACATCTGTGGATTTTGGTTTGTGCAGATGTGAGATGGGGGTTCTGGAACCAAACCCCTGTGAGTAATGACTGTAGAAATGAAATAATGGAAGGTACTTAAATTCTCTGAGGCAGAAAACTTCAAGATCTGGGGCTGGGAAGGTGGCTCAATGGTAGAGCGCTTGCCTTGCATGCATGAGGCCCTGGGTTCGATTCCTCAGCACCACATAAGCAAAAAGAAAAAAGCCGGAAGTGGCGCTGTGGCTCAAGTGGTAGAGCACTAACCTTGAGCTGAAGAGCTGAGGGACAGCACCCAGGCCCAGAGTTCAGGCTCCACGACCGGATCCCCCCCGCAAAAAAAAGAAAAAAGAAAACTTCAAGATCTGAATAATATTTATAGGTTAAGTTGAAATAACTCATTTATAACTTAAAAATTATCTATACAATTCCTTTTAAAAACGTGTATTTTCTTAATGAGATCAGGAATCATAATTTGAATATTAGTCACATTCACATTGATCAACCATCACATAACAATGTTAAACTCCTTTATCACTGTAACTTTGGATTTCCCAAAAGTCATTGGCACCCTGAAATAGAAGACAAGAACCTACCAGGAATAATTTTGCTGCTTCTGACCTACTCTATTTTATTTATTGCTGATATTTGGGCTTAAACTCAAGATACTCAAGGCTGTCTTTCACTCTACCACTTGAGCCATACCTCCAAGTATGGCTTTCTGCAGATCAATTGGAGATAAACATTTCATGGGCTTTTCTGCCTGGTTGGCTTCATACCTTCAGCTGCAGAGCCACTAATGCTTGGCTATTCCCTTTATTTTTGTTGGAGCTCAGTCATAGTACTACGATCTTTTAAACTATTTAAGCTCATTTTTATTGTATCCTTAAGTCTCAAGTAGAACTAGTTGTCCAAAACTATCCCAAAGGAAAAAAATCGAAATGAAAAATTATTATTGTTTGGCCTGCCAAATTTTGATCAAGGATGTTTGATTAAGGAAGGCGGGAAGGGAGAGAAGGGAAGAAGGGAACAGAAAAATGGGAAAAAAAGTGTAAGTGTTCAGTGGGGATTTTTACTCTAAAAAGTGTTTTCCTTCGGGCTGGGAAGGTGGCTCAGTGGTAGAGTGCTTGCCTTGTATGCATGAGGCCCTGGGTTTGATTCCTCAGCACCACATAAGCAGAAAAAGCTGGAACTGGCACTGTGGCTCAAGTGGTAGGGTGCTAGCCTTGAGCTGAAGAGCTGAGGGATAGCACTCAGGCTCAGAGTTCAGGCCACACGACCAGAAAAAAAAAAAAAAAGTGTTTTCTTTTAAGGCAGGTGCCTGTGGCTTATGCCTGTAATCCTAGCTGCTCAGGAGGCTGAAATCTGAGGATCATGGTTCAAAGTCAGCCTGGGTAGGAAAGTCCATGAGACTTTGATCCACAATTAACCACCAGAAAACTGGAAGTGGCGCTGTGGCTTAAGTGGAAGAGTGCTTGCCTTGAGCCGAAGAGCTGAGGAACAGCACCCAGGCCCAGAGTTCAAGCCCCATGACTGACAGAAAAAGTGTTTTCCTTCAGTGCACCTTGTTGTAAGCTTAAAAACATTTGACTAAGTACTTCATTTTGTGGGAAAACAGCCCAGAAGTGATCTGGTTTTCTGCTAAGCTTTTGGCATCTATCAGAACTGTTCTTGCGTAATTGTAGGTTTTGTTTCAAACTGAAGTCCGTTCAATCAGCTGTGTATTTCCAACTTCCTTCATAGATCAGAGTGTTTAGAGAGAGCTCACACAATGGTAACATAGAATATATGCCAGAACAACAAGAGAATAGCCTAGATAGGATGATGGAATATACCTATGGTAAAGACAAGGAAATGTCTTAAGATGATGACTGTCCTCTTTGGAACTACTGTTTACAGAAAAATTAAAGCTTTGGGGGGGCGGGGGGGAGAATGGGAAGGGATGGGAAGGGGAAACAAAGGAGGAGGCTACAATGCTCGATAAGAAATGTACTCATTATCTTGTCCATGTAATTGTAACCCCTCTGTACAGTATTTTCACAATAAAAAATAAATAAAAATTAAAAAAAAGAAAAATTAAAGCTTTGATTAAATCCAAAGTGAAATATTTATGAGAATTTTAGGAGCTCACTGTAAGGAAATTTTCAATTCCTACCTTTTAACTTGTTTTGAGACAATAGTCATTCAGAAAATATATTTAACAGAAAGAGCAATTTCTCTAAATTAGACTGATTCAATTTATTCGAGATTTGAGGTGATATACAAAATACCTGAGTTGGGATTTTTGAGTGTATTTTATAACACAAGTCAGACAACCAGGATATGTTCAATTGAAAAACAAAAAAATAAATAAAGAATTAAACCAACAAGAAATTAGCATGGTTTTGTAACAGATATTAATATTAGCTGACCACTAGGTAAATCCTTGAGTCTTTAATCTTGCAGAAAGCATTTGGTCACCAAAGGACCTAAAACATTTTCTTCTGAATAGTGGAAGATTTGAGAGCTAACTAAAGCAAGTCTTCATAAAAATATTTTTAACATGCTCAACAAACCATTCCATATGAAAAAAACCAAAACTATAAGTACATAAGTACATAAGAAGATGAGTGAAAGAAACAGAAGTCAATTACAATATGAATCTTACTGCTATTAGCCAGATCTTTAGTGTTAGATCTGTGGGAAGGAAACTCCAATTTAATCATATTTAAATATATAGATAATAGTTATATCATCAAATTTCTGGTCACCTGCTTAATGAGGCAATGTTAGGAGATCCTAAATGTTTTTCAGTTTTTGTTGTTGTTTTTGTTTTTGTTTTGTTTTGTTTTGATGCTGGTCTTGTGGCATGAACTCAAAGCCCGGACACTATCCTTGCTTTTTTTGTTCTTTCACTTGAGCTACAGCTCTATTTCCAGCTCTTCAGTTTCTTTGGGGGCAGTATGTAGTAAAAAACACTAGGAAGATGAGAACATACTTGCTCTTTCTTTAGCAAAACAATCTAGCATTTTCAGTTTACATTATTACACTCTTACCATTAAAAAAAAAAAATAGAATCTCACTAGGCGCCTGTGGCTTGCTTCTGTAACACTAGCTGTTCAGGAGGCTGAGATCTGAGATTTGTGATTCAAAGCTATCCTAGGCAGGAAAGCTTGTGTAAGATTATTACCTATGATTAGCTACCAGAAAGCCAGAGTGGCACTGTGGCTCAAGTGGTAGAGTACTAGTCTTGAGAAAAGAAACTTAGCACCCAGGCCCTGAGTTCAAGCCCCAGGACTGGCACACACACACAAACACACACACAGATATCCTAAGTAAAAAAATGCTTTCTTAAGTAATATTTGGTGACATTTCTCATCAAAACTCATAAAACTCTTCCAGAAAAATAAAGCAATACTTTAAGATATAAGATATGAAATCCTCAAGGAATTCTTAAAAAAATACATTGTTTCCATCCTCATTTGTTCATATAAAAAAAGCAGGTAATTTTACACTGCCTCTCCAGCTCGAAGGAACTCCATTTCTACAGTGGCCTTCTTTGGTCTCTGGGCTGAGCCACTCTTCTTTCTGAATTCTGCAGCAATTTCCTCAAAAGACTTTCCCTTGGTTTCTGGAACCTTAAAAAATGTAAACAATGTAAAGACCAAGACCACTCCAGCAAAGAGAAAAAACACGTAAGGTCCACAGAAGTCCTGGATAGAGAACAAACAGAGTTTCAATTAGCAGCTATTTGACTTGCTTTCTGTTCAGTAAATTTGCACAGTGTCAGGCTCTTACCGCAATGTACTGGAAACACAGAGCTACAACGAAATTACAGGCCCAGTTGCTGAATGCAGCTAGTGCTAAGGCTGTGGGGCGTGGTCCTTGACTGAAAAACTCAGCCACCATGAACCAGGGGATTGGGCCTGGTCCAATTTCAAAAAAACTGACAAAGAGGAAGATGGCGGTCATGCTCACATAGCTCATCCAAGAGAACTTGTCCTGAAGAAAAAGCAAACCAAGAGCAAAAGTGGGTCTGGAATCATTCACTGCTGTTTCTTTAGCTAAGTAGCTTCTACGAAGTTCAGGGATGGACATGACCCTTTTCCTGACATGTTGTGTTCTATTAAGTTCAAGTCATTCTGATCTGAAGCATGTGAAATCTTTCAAGTAATCCTCAGGATTAAGACTTTTTTGATCCTTAGTCATTCTGTTCCTGTTCAGCTCCCCCCCCCCAAAAAAAAAAAAAAAGAGAATTCAGTATCCTTTGCTTGTACCATGGTGGTTGTTAAGTTGTGGTTGACACTGGACTTAGAGAGCTTCAGGCAGTTGCCTAGGGGACATTTACAAGATTCTCAGAGTCTAAAACGGCACTTGAAGCATCTTGGGGCTGATCCCAGAGTCCCTCCTTTGACTATGAGGTTACAGTCTTCATTGATAGCAAGAATGAAAGAGATGGTGATATTTATTTAGTCTGTAAGACCAAGAAACAAATTTGCCTTTCCTTCATATATCCTTTGTAGTTCATGTTGTTCCTCTGGCTTTGTTTCATCAGTCAGTCTTAAGGATTTTTTTCCTTGTATTAATTTGATATTTATGTGATATCGAGGAATTGAACCCAGGGCTTCTTACATGCTAGGCAAGCACTTTACCAGTAAACCACATTCCGCTTAAAGATTTTTGACACACAAAACATTTTAACCTGTACCACAGATATGTTATTGAATGGTAAATATCAGTCCAGGAGTGAAACTCACCAGCAGCACGAGTCCCACAGACATGAAGATGGTACAGAAAAACATCCCAATCATTCCGATTAGAAAGAGAGACCGCCGCCCCGCCCGTTCCACAAGCAGTACCTAGGAAAATTTAAAAAAATCTTGGTCTTATGTGCCATAGAATATTGCCTTTATATTTTATGCTTTATATATTTATTCCTTTTTATGGAGTCAGACTTTGGTAGAGAATGATGCAGGGCTAATTAACAAATGTCTGCTTTATTGGGTCATGAATAGACCAGTCTAGAGAGACAACTGTAGTGTTCACGTCACTCTAGGATTATCCCATTTAGTATAATGGGTCAGAGGCTGTACATCATTTACCTCTTTCAATAGGTCATCTCAACATTTAAAATGAGAAAGATCTCTATGACAAAGTGACATTAGTTTTTCTCCTGGTGATTATCTTAAGGTTTATTTTTGTGTTGTTGTTGTTGTTGGCCATGGGGATGAACTCTGGTCCTGGGTGCTGTTCCTGAGCTCTTCAACTCAAGGCAAGCATTCTACCACTTGAGCCACAGTGCCACTTCTGGCCTTTTCTGTTTGTGTGTACTTAGGAATCGAACCCAGGGCTTCATGCATGCAAGGCATGCACTCTATCACTGAGCCACCTTCCCAGCCCTATCTTAAGTTTTTGTGATTTGGGTTGTGCACTAAAGACATCTGAAATAGTGTAAGTATTCCATTGTGGACATTCTTACCAACTTCTCACTGCTTAAGTCAAATTAGGACCATTCATTTGGTAATATACAAAATGTGATTCTGTACTAAGCTAGTCAGGTCTTTATTTTTCTGGTGTGCTTAAATGTACCAGATGTGGTAATGAATTATGCCTGCTGAAAAAGAAGGCTTCAAAGCAAAGGCTTAGAGGACTTTTTTTTTTTTTTGGTCCGGTCTTGTTGGCTTGAACTCTGGGCCTGGGTGCTGTCCTTCAGCTCTTCAGCTCAAGGCTAGTGCTCTACCACTTGAGTCACAGCGCCACTTCCAGGTTTTTTCTTTTTGCTTATGTGGTACTGAGGAATCGAACCCAGGGCCTCATGCATGCAAGGCAAGCGCTCTACCACTGAGCCGCCTTCCCAGCCCCTACAGGACATTTTTATCCTGTCATCCATTCCTTTGAGTCTTTGAACCTGCACATTAATGGTTAAGATTTACTATTAACTCAAACCAACATTTATTGAATAGATTCTTGCCTCTCTGATCTGTGGACACTGCCCAGGCTAGACTCACACATACACATCATAATTCCTCACCTTTCTAAGTAGATTAGCCAGTAATTCAGCAGCCATCTAATACACTTAGTATGGTGACATCTGTTCAGAAAAGACCTGAGATATATTTCTTTTCCCTGACAGTGAGTGCTTTTCACTTCAGTTTCAAATCACATAGAAAGGACAGCCAACAAAGCCCACATTTAATTTTTGAGACAGAAGTAGGAAAAAACCCAAAACTTTTCTCAAATTTCTAACAGTAGCTGTGTATTTTGACTTTTAATTATAACTTTAAAGCAGGCTTGATGAGACCATATCAAGGCATACCAAGAAAATGGAAATATTTCTTCAGAATGAAGGTTCCTACTATATCTGTTTCTTCTGTTCCAGAGAAATTATTAATTGGACAAAAACTCTATGCATGTGTTGACAATGAGTTGGTCTCCCAACCATTATATAAACTCAGATACACATGATGCAAGGGGTAAGGCATGGTCATTGGCTATGGTGGCTACTCTACTACACCTTCATCTTTGCCTTAGACTACATGTATCATACAGGTCTTGCTGGAGAATGGTAGCCACTGCTCTCTTTTCCAAAGCACTCATTCAGAAAACAAAACCAGATTTTTATGTTGCTTCCAAGTTGTGAAACATTTATATGTCCTCAGGGGAGGCTTGTATTTTGCATAGGATGATAGGATGCACAGAATTTAGTAACATGGTTAATTTGTGGGAGAGGAACTTGATGACAAACACCTGCTTCTTTTTTTTTTTTTTTTTTTTGTGCTTTTCAACTTGGGCAGTACTGGGGATTGAGTTAAGGGCCTTACATTTGCAAGGCAGGCACTCTGTCACTTTGCTATTTTCTAGGTAGGCTCTTGCTTAATGCTGAGGCTGCCTTGGACTATGCACCTCCTACTTGTGCTTCCCCATATTGCTGAGGATAACAGATTCATACTGCTGCACCCAGCCTTTGAGCTTCCCCTGTAGCTGGGACAATAGCTAGGCTATGACACCCAGCGATGGAGTCTATCAAACTTATACTCCCTGATCTTTATATCCTAAGTAGGGAGAATTATAGGCTGGAGCCACTGTGTCTGTGTTTTGGACTTTAAAACTTAGTTTCTTTTCCTTTTCTTCTTTTGTCAGTTGTGGGGCTTGAACTCTGGGCCTGGGAGCTGTTCCTCCGCTCTTCAGCTCAAGGCTAGCACTCTACCATTTGAGCCACAGTGCCACTTCCAGTTTTCTGGTGGTTTATTGGAGATAAGAGTTTCACGGACTTTCCTGCACAGGCTGGCTTTGAACCGCAATCCTCAGATCTCAGCCTCCTGAGTAGCTAGGATTACAGGCGAGAGCCACCAGTGCCTGGCGTGAACCACTTTTAATGAACAAATTAATTGAAAATTTAAATCTATATTCTTGGAGGATTAGTGAGGTAATGAGAACTGATTTTATTATGTCAGTTATCAGAGAAAAATAAACTTTTTAAAATAATTAAGACTATGTTAAAAGAAAAAACAACTTCTTCCACTCTACTGAGGTTGCTGCAGGGTAAAGAAATGAAATTGTACAGATGCTTCATCTGTAGATTTTTCTCAGAATTTGATTTTCCCAGTCTTGACAACTTGATGCTTTACATAGCAAATTTATTATAAGCAACATATTAATAATAATCTCTAGTCATAAAAGTGTGTTGAAACTGGATATATTAAAAAAAATCAAGGAAACATAAAAGGGCAAATAGTCACTGGGACCACATTCCAGTAACATGCCTTCACTGACTTAGAGCAGTCTTTTGGATTGAACAGGTTTAATCTCTGAAGTCATGCCTGTAAAACACTCATGTTCTGTTGGTGTTTGTTCTTCCTCCTCCTTCCAAGGTCCAGTACTGTTTAACATGGCCAGGCTGTAATTTATTGACCACCTCAAGGTAAGAGTTAAAAGTCCATGTGTAGAGAAGGAAAAACAAGTGCTAAAATCAATTGAGTATAGTATTATGACCAAAATGTTTTAAATATTTTGTATTCAAAACTAAAAGTAAACAGTTATTCTCATTTTATAATAAATTATATTACTTTGTTAGTTTTGTCTTTGTAGTTCTCTTTTTTAGATTATGTTAAATATTATTGAGATATTGGATCATTCCTTATATAAGGTATTTGGCTTTAAAAAGAGCATATAACCTCTCATTGCAATAATAATAGCATTTTTCATTTTATCCTACCTCTACCCCAGTCTCTCATATTACACATACTCTGATTAACAGATGCTACACACTTGTGAAAGTGTGTGGAAGAAAAGGAATTCAGGAACAGTACTCAATCTTGGTAGAACTGACCAGCTGTCAACTAATCTTAAGGAATTTAAGTACAAGGCAATAGAGAAAGAATCCAGGGACTTAAACAAAGAACAAGTCCCCTTGTCTCTCCGTTGGCTGTTAATTTACCCATCAGTGACTCCCTAGCATCGCAGCCGCAGGGGCAGCCAGTGATTCACCTTAGTTATGCCAGGGCAGTGGCTAGTTTATCACAGAGAGGACTCTTGTCAGGAATCATGTAGTTCTGCATACCCAGTGCACGTGGACAAGGCATTAGTTACTTTTAAATCACAGATCATAAGGAAGAAGCAGTGTTTATCTAAGGTATTAACTCACGGAGACAGCAGTGAAAACCATGTTGATAGCACCAACTCCAATGGTTGCATAAACAGGTTGGCTGATTCCAGCAGTCTGAAAAATACTGGTTGAGTAGTAAAAGATCTGCAAAGTAAAAGAGATTAGCCTTAATCAAGAAGCCTCAAACTGATGCCTTTTAAACAAGAAATAACCTAGGCTGTTTATTTTTGGTTGATTGTTTGAGTTTTCTAAAGGTATTTTTCACTGTCTCCTTCCAGAGCAGAACCCAGTCGTCCAGTAAGTGTTTACCTTCTGATTGCATAAAAGTCTCAATGTCTGACATCATAGATAAATTTTGCCAAATCTCATACTTCATGTAAATGAAACCACATAGAATATCCTATTTTTCAATCTCGATTCTTTGTTCAGTATTTTGAGAATCATCCTTTTGTTTGTTTTTGTGTCAGTCCTGGGCTTGAACTCAGTGCTTTGGTGCTGTCTCTGAGATTTTTTTGTTCAAAGCTAGCACTCTATTACTTGAACCAGAACTCTACTTTGGCTTTTTGGTGGTTAATTGGAGATAGGAGTTTCATGGACTCTCTTGCTGGAGCTGGTTTTGGACCACAGTCCTCATATCTCAGCCTTCTGAGTAGCTATAAACAGATATAAACTGATATAGTAGCAGTAAATGGATACCAAGCTTCCTTATTGCTCTTTGTGTTTGCAGACTGCTCATTATCATTTCTATACAAAATTTTGGTGTATTAGTATACCACAATTTAGGTATCCATTCTATTCCTGATGAGGATTTAGGTAACTGTCATTTAGGGTGATTATGAACAGTGCTGTTATAAACTTTCTAACAATCCTTTTGGTGAAATAGGCATGTGCTTGTACCTGAGAATAGAATTGATGGACAATTGTGTATGCTTTGATACTCCAAATGATTATTCATATAAAAACAATTTTGTGTTCTCATTGGTAATTGTAAGATTTCTGGTTGCTATTGCATTTAGTTCAAAATTTGCCTTTTTAAAAATTTTCAGTTCCTATTAAGGGTCATTTTATTTATTTATTTTTATTGTGAAAATACCATACAGAGGGGTTACAATTACATGGGCAAGGTAATGAGTACATTTCTTATCAAGCATTGTTGCCTCCTCCTTTGTTTCCCCTTCCCAACCTCAAAATTTGCCTTCAATCTCAGTAGGGATAGAGAAATTGGGTTCATAACATACTAGTTTTGTTAAGTAACAACTGTTTTTATATCTGTCTTTCAAATTTCTTTTTGATGGTACTGAAGCTTGAACTTAAGGCCCCACCTTTTGCTTGGTAGATGCTGTACTATTGAGCCATTTCTCCAGAGCCCTCCCTTTTTTTACACTTTTTTTTTTTACACCTTTTTTTTTTTTTTTTTTTGAGATTTTGCTTCCTGTCTGGGCACATTCCTGGACCATAATATCTATGTACCTTTTCCACAAAGCTGTGATGACAAGCATGCACCACTGTGTGGTCCAGAGGGATCTCACAGACTTTTTTCTTTTTGGTCATTTTTATCCTTAAACCATGACCTTTCCTATTTTAGCCTTCCAAGTAGTTAGGATTACAGGCATGAGCCATTAGCACCTGGCAATATGTTTCTAATAGCTTTGTCAATCATTCTGTCATTCTATCTTCATCTCTTTTCCACCTAACACATCCTTCTTGTCGGCACTTTTTCCTGCAATCTGTGCAGACTGTGCCAACCACTGCTGGCAGCGCACTGCTTAGTATGCTACACTGCTCAATAGCCTCAGGGTCAGCATTTCCTCAGTGCCTCTTTATGTCAGATACTGAGGTGAAGCTGGAACAGAAAGTTCAGAGAGATTAAGTTTTGTGGCATTTTGTATAAAGGCAGAACAGAGAGGATATAAACTTTGCATTAATCAGACTCTATACTATTAGAAATCCTAAATTTCATACTCAACTCTGTAATTCAGTATTTTTTGTGGAATTATTCTCTGTTGTATTTTTGCATTTAGTACAGATTTTTTTCCTTTACCTTAATAGAAATAATGTACTACAGACTGTGTGTGTGTGTGTGTGTGTGTGTGTGTGTGTGTGTGTGTGTGTGTGTGTGTGTGTGTGTGTGTGTGTGTGTGTGTGTGTGTGTGTGTGTGCGCGCGCGCGCACGCGTGCGCGCATGTGTGTGCCATTCCTGGGGCTTGAACTCTGGGCCTGGGTGCTGTCCCTGAGCTCTCTTTTTGCTCAAGATTAGCGCTGTACCACTTGGGCCACAGCTCCACTTCTGGCTTTTTCTGTGATTAATTGGAGATAGAGTCTCACAGACTTTCTTGCCCAAGCTAGCTTCAAACTGCGATCTCAGATCTTAGCCTCCTAAGTAGCTAGGATTACAGATGTAAGCCACCAATGCCTGGCTTATATGTCTCTATATCTTAATTCGCTTTTCTTCCTTATAGTTAGAAGATATTCTTAGACTTACACCATTGATCCCAGAGAACTGCTGGGCCATGTGCAGCATGAGTGCCACTATGATAGGTTGTCGGTAGCTGGGATTGGTGAAGAGCTGAATTACGGACACTTTCTGCTCACTTGATGCTTCTTCTTTTTCTTTTTTCATTTCATTGAGGTCTTTGGTGACATCATCACTTCCTCTGAGTCTCTTTAAGCCTGTTCCCCAAATGATCATATTGAAATAAATCACACAAAAATAAATTTACTTCTCCCTTTCTATGACTTAATAGCATAGGCATTGGAAATTCTTTGTTAAATATTGCTCTTTGATGGAAAAAAAGTACAGAACAGTTGTCTTTATCATATGACATAGAAAACTGATCATAATGCATTGAAGGGTCTTTTGGGAGCCTCTGATTAAATCCAATACCTGATGTGTGGGTATCTGGCTTGGGCTTGAGTGAATGCTTACAAGTGTAAAATGGCATGAATCAGTCATGTCAAAATGACTTTGCACATCATCTTGTATGTGATCATTGACTTCATTTAGAAGGCATTGTTACTAACTTCAGGAGCAATCATTCATATACATTATTTTGCATTAGCTACTAATTCCAAAATAACAGGAAGAATGAAAACTTCCTCCAAACTTTTCTTTTTTTATTTAAATTTAAATTTAAATTTTTATTTTTTATTTTTATTTTTATTTTTTTGTGGGGTTTTAACTCAGGGCCTAGGCGCTGTTGCTTAGCTCTTTCACTCAAGGCTAGTGCTCTACACTCAAAGCTACAGTGCTACTACCAGTTTTCTGCTGGTTAATTGGAGATAAGAGTTTCATGGATTTTCTTTCCCAGATGTAAGCCTCCTGAGTAGCTAGGATTATAGGTGTGAGCCACCAGCACCCAGCTCCAAACTTACTTTTCTTTGCTTTGACTTCCTCTTCCAATGTGATGTAAAGGTATCTGGGGCTTTCTGGACAGAAGAATAGGAGCAGAGACTGGAGGAGTGCTGGCACAGCAGACAGGCCAAGCAGGATGTGCCACAGATCATGATTGCCCAGGATAAACTCGAGGCCAATAATCTGAAAGAATAAGGAGAAATATTAGCTAAACGACACTGGATCTTTCTACTACACTTTACTGAAAAAGATGATTAGTTTTTTAATAGTAATCCCTAACAACCTTGGCTCATGCATCTCACCTTAATCATGGACAATTAGTTTGACAAAGAATTGATCTAGGTTTGTTTCCATTAACTCCAGTTGGACAGTTAGAATGGAAAATATTCCAACTTTCAGTCCTTTGTTTTTTTAAGTATTGGAATTTGAACTCATGGCCTTGTGCTTGGTAGACAGAGGCTCTTATCACTTCACCCATACCCCTCAGTATAACTGAAAAACACATTTGATGTTTGAAACAACATATGGTTATATGTCTCCAAGCAGCTAGAAATCATGCAGAACTTAGGTTTTTTAAAATTATTTCTTAGATTTCCCATAACATAAATAGATGGGGCTATATAAATAGAAGAATTCTTGATCAGAGCAGCTTTATGATTGATATCTGTTACAGTGGCTTACAGACCACAATTGAGATAATCATAAAGTATGGGGTTCCAATGCCTCCTCCTAGGTCCACAAGGTAGGACTAAGAAGAATAGAGCCAGATAAATAATAGCTCCCATGATAATCATTTGAATGGCAGATTTCTAGGTAAAATGCACAAAATTAAGGAAACACATGTAGTCACAAGTGTTTTATAGTCCTTGATATCAAGTAGAATAATTTAATTCTGAAATAGTGTTGGAAGTTTCAGTTCCAACAACAACTCCAAGAAGACAAGTGATGAGTGGCAATAATTTAATTGCAGCTTAAAAGCCCGTGTTTCTACAGTATTTCTACTAGCAATGTTGGAATTGTTTGTTTTAATTTGTGCTGGTTTACAGTGAGAACGGACAGTCAGGGAGGGAGAGAATAGGTTAAATAGAAGATGGATATGGGGATGAGGAGTTTGTACCTGACTAATGAGAATGCCAGTGACAAGGGCCAGTTGATGGAGAGTGCCAAGAGCACCTCTGAGTGTCGTTGGAGCAATTTCACCAATATACATGGGAACCAGTCCTGAAATCAGCCCTGTACCAAATATGAGCAGAGAATTGTTAAAGTGCAGCCAGTAATATCTCAGTAACAATAAGTTGGCTTAAGTACAACCAGTATCCTGTCTGAAAGTCTCTGATGCTTTTGGAAGGAAGAGCTTTTGTCTCCAGCCATAGGCACTGTTGATATACCTTAAACACTTAGTCATGGATTTTTGGCAATTTCCATAGTGTTGTCTTAAGTTGAAAAATAATTCATGTTGCTATTAAGTTTACCTCACAATGCCTTAGGTTGTCTTGAGATTGAAGAACATTCATAATATTCTTAATCTGGACTCATTGAATTGTAGGGAATTAGAATTTCAGCAGCCTCTTGGTAAAGGTAAGAAATGGCTTACCCATAATGTGCATGAGAGCATGAATATGAGGACTACAGGCCAAACTGAATCTCCATAATGTGCAGGTGCCACATGGTCACCACTGGGGTGGTGATGGGGATGAAGAGATGTAGAAGAAATGGAGGACCTCAAGAACTCTTCTTTAATTAGGGTGACCCACTTCTTCATCCCCTATTCTTTATCCCATTAGTATATTCAGTTTCAGTAAATGTTTGAAGGAAGACTTTTTGTGCTTAACAGAATAAATAAAACTTAGACATTATTCTTTCTGCAGCTGTCTTAAATGTAGTCAGTCATGTTGGAAATGGTGATATAACCAGCCATTTGCTGATTGCAGTGTTGAGTATTTTCTTAAGAATTAAAAAACCCCAGCCCACATGCCCTATAATAGATGAGTAGATCCAAAAAAAATGTGGTGCCTATACAAATTGGAATTAGAAAGAATAATATTATGTCCTTTGCAGGAAAATGGACCTATGACAAACTATGTTAAGTGAGGTAAGCAAAGCCCAGAGAGCCAAACAACCATATTTTCTCTTATAAGCAGAAGTTTGATCTAAAATACACTGGAAAATGAAAAATTATACAGGACTCAGGCAATTCATACACAGTAAGACCAAAGGAAGATACTCTTAGGGGAAGAACACAAA
This sequence comes from Dipodomys merriami, assembly GCF_024711535.1. Classification (NCBI taxonomy): domain Eukaryota; kingdom Metazoa; phylum Chordata; class Mammalia; order Rodentia; family Heteromyidae; genus Dipodomys; species Dipodomys merriami. The sequence goes on along the minus strand of NW_027205604.1, from coordinate 7,658,787 downwards.
GGTACAATATCTCTGTGCATCTGATCATATAAAATAATATTTATCAAAATGAACTCTAGGAAATGGAGGTTTTTTCTCTTTTGCTGTTTTTTCTTTGTGTCTTGTTTATCTGTCTTTGAGATGGTAAAGGAGGTTACAGAAATTGAGGATGAACACATGTAGCAGTGGTACAACTTGTGTGTAGGGATGGGAAGGAAAAACTGGGAGAGTGCCAGGGAAAGGTGACATTGTTAAAAAAAAGTACTCTTTACCTGACTCATGTTAAACTGCTCTGTACATCATCTTTATAATAACAAAACAAAAAAAAATTTAAAAATAGGCTGTCTCCAGAAGAAACTTTTTATAAATCCTGTCAAGTGGAAGTTTATGGTCTTTATGTAAAAGATGCTTTGGGCAATTATTTTAAAAATACTAATATTTCACAATGTTCTTAGTATCTCTACTTAGGCAGAATTTTATAGCTGACATAAGATTCTAGTTGGGTTTAAATAATGGAGAAAAACATTTATTTGGCCCTATTGGGATTGTACTATCTTTCTGTAAGACCTACTACTGTACCTCAGGAACAGTATAATAAGGTAAACTTTCAGATATGAAATCAAAAGAACATAAAGTCATTTATGTTTCTTATAATTTTAGTAACTGAAATACTCAAAATAAGGTCATATGCAATTTTGGGGATTGATTTCAGGACCTTGAACATGCTGAGGAGGTTCTCTGACCTTGAGCTACATCCCTCATCCCTAAGTTATTAACCATGAATATTTTAGGCTCTTGTTGCAATTGATCATAAAGATGCATAAAATTGTGGTATTTTCTTCAGATAAAAGCGTTAGAAATCTTTTCTATGCAAATTTAGGCCCTCATCATTCCTTCCCCACTACTGTTGGTATTACTGCTTTGTATTTTTTGGTATTACTTTACTTTGTGAAAATGGGTTAATGTGTTATCATATAACCTCAGAATCAAAGATGCATTTGCATTGAGAAGTTAAATATTTGTCCATTTGTTGTAGAGATTGAATGTTCCTATCTTTGTTCAGACCTGTGCCAATAGGGTTGCTTCAGAAAATTTGCAACTCTTTCCATGGAATATCAGTTCTAACTCTTCAGACATAAAGTTCATGGAGCTGGAATTTTTCCTGTGTTTCAAACTTTACTAGTTACTTGTGCCTGATTTCTTTTCTTTGTCCGTTACAGGATACTACCATTGTAATGCTTCATACAACCGTATCTGAAATCAAGTAGTTAGGGACTATGGTCTAGAGATAGGCCCTGGTTACAGGTCTTGTCAGAAATGAGCAGCAAAGACAGACGCAGTCAGCTAGGCCACAGGACAGGGTTGGCAGTCTTCCATTGTCTACTGCACCATAAACTAATAATAACAGCAGCTAACACTTAATAGAGTTTTTAATATTCTGTCCCTAATGTTTTACATGTATTCACACAATTACTCTTAGAGTAGGTACTTTTTTTTTTTTTTTTGTCGGTCGTGGGGCTTGAACTCTGGGCCTGGGCGCCATCCCTCAGCTCTTCAGCTCAAGGCGAGCGCTCTACCACTTGAGCTACAGCGCCACTTCCGGTTTTCTGGTGGTTTATTGGAGATAGGAGTCTCACGGTCTCTCCTGCCCGGGCTGGCTTTGAACCGTGATCCTCAGATCTCAGCCTCCTGAGTAGCTAGGATTACAGGCGTGAGCCACCAGCGCCCGGCTAGAGTAGGTACTTTTATCTTCTTCATATAAATGTGAACACATTAAGAGTCCTAGGTAAATGATTTGTCTGAAATCAGACAACTAGAAATGATGTCATTGTGGTGGGCTAGAACATACATACTATTAAATCCCCTGTAACTGATTTCAGCCCAACTCAGGAACATAATATTTTGCTATTTTCATTTCTTTCTGTGATGCCACCATAGACTCAGATATGTCTGCATGTTAGCACACTTGCTTGTAGACAAACTGTGAGACAAAGATGTGTTAGTGTTTGTGCATACATGTGCATGTGCATGTATGCATGTGCATTTGTCACTTACCACAGTAGAGTCCTGATATACTTCTTCCTGCAATTATAAGGATATGAGATGGTCCCAGTTTGGAAAACCCCATCAACAGAGCTCCAGCTAATGAGAGACTGTTTGCTACCAACATGGCTTTGATTCTGAAATTTTAAAAAGCAAGAAGGATACATTTTGCATCGAAACTTGATAAAAGTCATTTGATTTCAGAGAATGTTGAATTTTTTTTTAATTTAATTTTATTTTTTGTTGGTCGTGGGGCTTGAACTCTAGGCCTGGGTGCTATCCCTGAGCTCTTCAGCTCAAGGCTAGTGCTCTACCACTTGAGCCACAGCTTCGGTTTTCTGGTGGTTTATTGGAGATAAGAGTCTCATGGATTTTCTTGCCTGGTCTGGCTTTGAACTGTGATTCTCAGATCTCAGCCTCCTGCATAGCTAGGATTATAGGTGTGAGCCACCAGCGCCTGGTGAAATGGTGAAATTTTTACCTATGACCAATTGTTTCAATTTTGCTATGAAAACTAGTTCAGTAATCTTGAACCAAGATTATTATTTTGGTTCATCCATGGCCTAAAGTATTAATAATAAGCAACATTGATGATAAGAGAAGTTGAGCTTCATATACCTGACTATCATCTTCTGGTAGACATGATGCACTTAACAAAGATTTAAGATAATGCTTTGGGTGCTTTTTCATATTTTTTTCTACAAATTAATTTAAAGATCAATTCTGTTGTTATAACCTGTTACTTGTTTTTCTTTTAGTAGTAAAGGTTTTTAGTTGATATAGATAGAACTTTCAAAGTCAAATTTCCATTTGTATAAAATTTTGGAAGAAGTTTACATTTAGTTTTTTATTTAAAATATTTTTCCTTTTTGTTTTTTCCCACATATACTTTTTTGGGGGGGATAGGGGGGAGTGAGGTTGGTTGTGGGGCTTGAATCCAGGATCTGGATGCTGTCCCTCATCTCTTTTTGCTCAAGGGTAGCACTCTACTACTTGAGTCACATAACCATTTCTGGTTTTCTGGTGGTTAATTGACTGTGCTGGCTTTGAACCTCAATCCTCATATCTCAGCCTCCTGAATAGCTAGGATTATAGGTGTGAGCCATCTGCACTTGCCTCACATATACTTTTTTTTTTTTTGGGTCCGGTTGTGGGGCCTAAACTCTGGGCCTGGGCGCTGTCCCTCAGCTCTTCAGCTCAAGGCTAGCGCTCTACCACTTGAGCCACAGCGCCACTTCCGGCTTTTTTCTTTTTTCTTATATGGTGCTGAGGAATCGAACCCAGGGCCTCAGGCTTGCAAGGCAAGCGCTCTACCACTGAGCCACCTTCCCAGCCCTCACATATACTTTTAAAGTTTATCACAATTACTTTCATTTTAACACTAATGTTGGCACATTTGCAGAATCTATTGCTGGTGTTAACCAGCAATACAATATATATTACAAAGCTGACAGTGGCAACAAACATTACTTTGTACATAGTAAGAAAATTTTGCAAAACCTTCTTCAAGCTGGGTGTGGTGGTTCATGCCTGTAATCTAACTAAGAAGCTGAGATCAGGAGAATTGAAGTTTAAGGTCAAACTGGGTAAAAAGTTGACAGAAACCTTAGCTCAACTATTAAAAAAACTAAGTGTGGTAATGCTTGTCATCTCAACTATGTGGGAAGCATAAATAAAATAATTTACCAGTCTTGCCCTGAAAAATGCCAAATCCTGTCAGAAAAATATTGAAAGCAAAAGGGCTAGATGAATGATTCAAGTGGTAGAGCACATGTGAACTGAATCCAAGGCCTTGAAATCAAACCCCAGTATCACCAAAATAATCAAACACCTTCTTCAGAGTAAAATGGTAGCCACAAATCTCTACTGATACAACTGCTAGTAAAGTTTTTTTTTCATTTTATCAATAATAGAAGGAATATACTTTTAACTAGTGGAGAAATAGTAAATTTGTAACTCCTGGCAGTAAGGAATATTATGTTTCTCATTGATTCTTCCTAGAAAAATAGTTGAAATGATGTTTTCTTACTGTTTTTCAACAAGTTTTTGTTGAGAGCTAGAAGAGGCCTCAGTTTCCTTTATAATATCCTTTGTAATAATGATGATGTCTTGGGTGTAGGACTGATGTTAAATCATAAGACTTCAGAGAATAAACCGTTGTGTCTTAATTTCAAGGACACTGAGTATTTCAGCGTAAGCCATTAGACCTGCCAGAAACTTCTCTCTAAATAAAGGACAAAGCCTAAGGAAGGGCAAGTAGCTGCTAAAGGAAGTATTTATTTTTCACTTTAAATAATGGGAGAACAACAAAGGAGGGAGTAATAATTCTCAATAAGAAATGTACTCATTCACTTACTCATGTAACTGTATCCCCTCTGTACAGCATCTTTACAATTAAAAAATTAATTTTGCTGAGTTTGGCTTACTTTACAAAGAATCTAGAAAATTCTCCATTTACTGTTTAATTTGGTGCAAGTTGAAATGGTTTTTACATTTTTAATGATGAAAGTCAGTTTGTTAGTTCTGATTCATGTAAATTCTGATTTAAGGTTTAACCAGAACCAAGGAGTTGGTTAAAAAAAAGTAAAAAACTGACCAGTTGATTTCCTTTTACCATGATAGCCTTTAGATAAGATTTTAGATAATAATATGACTTTATAGAATAAGACTCTATATAGTCTCTCTCTCTATATATAGAATAAGACTATATAGAGTCTTATTCTATATAAAGTCTTATTCTATAAATTCTGGTATGAAAGGAAGAAATCAGAATTTTACTAACTAGAGATGTAAAAACTACAACTTATTGTAGGAGTGGTAAACAGATTATAGATTATAGTCCAGAGTTAATAAAGGAGTTATTAGTCCTTTAAAAGTTTTTACATTTCCTAAATTTTCCAATTCATCATGTATCTTTTTATCATGATAATAAAAAAGAAATTATTACAAAACCTTAGGTTCACAGATCTAAGGATGTAATCATTTGGTTTTTCTCATTTTATTTCTTTCCCATATTGGGTAGGAAGTTTAACAACTTAACTATGTCATGTGACCAAGTACAACTTGAGGGTAAAGGAGTTCCATTGATGTTTTTAAACCCAAAGCAAACATGTAATAGAAACACTATAAATGGAATTGTGAAATGCTTCAGCTTGCTTTATCACTGGCTGGGGATTTGCGATAGTAGTGGCTTTAGTAGCCACTAGAAACCCTACACCAAGTTCACAGGATTACTGGGAGTTGGTAATTTTGATAAGATTTTATGTCTTGATCCAAATGCCAATTTCTAATTTAAAAATGAAAAGTAGGCTGGGTGCCAGTGGCTCACTCCAATAATCCTAGCCACTCAGGAGGCTGAGATCTGAGGATCATGGTTTGAGGCAAGCAGGGGCAGAATAAGTCTGTGAGACTCCTATCTGCAATTAACCTCTAAAAAGCAGGAAGTGGAACTGTGGTTCAAATGGTAGAGGCTAACCTTTCACAAAAAAGCTCAGAACCAGTGCCCAGTCCCTGAGTTCAAGCCCAAGGACTGGTGTGCATACACACACACACACACACACACACACACACACACACACACACACACACACACACACACACACACACACACACACACACACACACACACACACACACACACACACACACACACACACACACACACACACACACACACACACACACACACACACACACGGATGTCTGAGAAATTGTGATTTATTGAAGTAAACAGTGGGTTTCCAGATTAGAAATTGTAATCTGTCCCTTCTGCTGAATTCCTGAGTTGATGGTTTCTGCAGTGGTTTTTTTTTTAAATGTTTCATAATTTTAAAAGTGAAGTCTAATATAAAAATATACACCAAATTCACCTTTTCAGTAAATGTCTCCACAATTAGCTGAGTTATTGAAACAGTATTTTTCCAGTAATTTGATTTAATGTTGGCCTGCCTTGTGGGGTTATGAATGATAAAAACAACTCTAAAACCATTCCATAAAAGGAAAGATGAAATCTTTCTAAATGAATTCTAATACCAGACACTTAAGTTTCTGTGTTTATGCTTACCAATTAATAAAACTTGCCTACCTTCCAAGCTTGTCCCCCAGCCATCCACCAAAGAAGGATGCAACCATTCCACCAACTGCAAAGCTAGACACAGACAGGGACCAGAGCATGGTGATTAGGCCCACAGATTGTCTAGCCTCTTCCTCAGCCAAGTAGGTTGGTGTTGAGTCCATTGGGGGTGTGACTGAAGTTAGAGAATCTGTCCTGTTGACAGCATAGGTGTTAGTAGCCTTTCGGTCATCCAGTGGAACACTCAAAACATGTCTATAATGGGATATTATTATCTGATAAAAGAAAATAAAAAATAAAAGCCCATTATTTCAAATAATCTATATTCAACTTTCTTTTGAAATAGTTGCTAGATTTTTAAATAGGGCTGTTCCAGTTGTGTGTGTTGCAAAATTATGTGTGTTATAAAGCAGAGGTTACTAATCCTACCAAAAGCAACGAGGCAGGAACAGAAGGGAAAAGGAGTCATAGAGTACCTTGATGACCAGAGCTCTAAAATCCATTCTCTACTACTGGGTATGTACCTGGGAGTCATTAGCTTGTGGAGTGGTGGCATTTGTCCCACCTAAAGGAGGAAGCTGTAAAGTCAAAACTAGTATTAGGTTACCTTTAATAACCTGATATCTGGACCACTTTTTGTACATTTCAAGTCTTAAATTGAAAAGCATTTATTCAGGTGAAAAAGATACATTTTCATTACCAGTCTTTCTCTACCCAGCAGGTTTTATGTTGACCTAAATTTAAAAAGATTGGCAAAGCTAAGATGAGGTAAAAACTAAATAGCATACAAAAAATCCAAACATTCTGTGTTACATGTTTTGTAGACATGAGCTATAAAGTTAGCCATGAATTTCCACTAATGCAAAGAGAAGAAAAGAATCAAGCCTGTGATTAATCCCATAGATAAAACAACTTATGATGACTTCTATGAGTTCTCATTGATTTGAGTATATAACAGTGTTCAGAACTAAATTTCATAGGGTCATGTTTTACAGTGCACTATAGCAGAGGCAAATAACGTAACAAAGTATAATCAAGTAGAAATACATCCATCAGACCATCTTCCTCCCATGTCTTTCATCTCAGAGGTGATCTGATCACTGTTCAGCTGCAGTGAGCTGAGTGAGAGAGCCATCTCTGACAAGGACCTGGGTTGTAGCTTCTCACTGTTAACAGTTATGGGCCAAGTCTTGGTTTAAAGCCAATGGAGTAAAAATTGACATCCTCTTACAAAATAGATCTGACCGAGGCATTTGTCACAGTTGATGACCACCCTATATGGACATATTCATAGAAATAGTGCTGGAAGGAAATATACAAGAAGTTCTTAGCTGTTTGCTCCATGATGGGTCATTTGTCTTATGTTTTCTGCAAGAAGCATCTGTAATTTTCATAACCATAAAATATTGAAATGCATTAAAATCCAGCTTAAAATTTTTTGGATGTCAGAATGTTCATTCTTATTCAATGATGCATAAATGGATCTTTAAACCCGAAGAAGGGGCTGCTGTAGGAACCTGGAAGCCAGTTGAGGGCTCCCATTTCATCTTGGCTCAGGGATATAGACTGAAGGAAGGGAGACCTAATCTTTCCATTATAAAACTAGTAAGGATATGAAAAGGTCTTGCACAAGGTAGGTGGAGGCCTATCTATACCAATAATGTGCTGAAGTTTTAGGAGCCTGCCACATGGGCAATTGCTGTTATCCACAAGAAGAGAGATCTCAGTCTCCTGATACCCTGTATCTTAGCCATAGTGAGGTCTGTCACACCCATGTGCACCTAAAGCACATCTTTTGACTTGAGGAGCAGTTCTCAGAATTTTATCTCCTAAGCACATTCTTTACTCAACATAGGTGATAGGAAGAGGAATGGGACCCCAAACCTGCCTCAAATTACAACTCACAAGTCTGAGTTGTAGGGGAGGGGAATGAAGCTCTGGTTTCCCTCTAACAGGCTCTGGGAACTGGAAAGACTGAGAACCCTTTCCTCAGTGTGCACTAGAAATTGGCATAATGAAATACAAAATAAATGAGAAAATGGTAGAAATCTGATATATATTTTAAAAATTATCATGCTAAGCCGGGCGCTGGTGGCTCACGCCTGTAATCCTAGCTACTCAGGAGGCTGAGATCTGAGGATCGCGGTTCAAAGCCAGCCCGGGCAGGAGAGACCGTGAGACTCCTATCTCCAATAAACCACCAGAAAACCGGAAGTGACGCTGTGGCTCAAGTGGTAGAGCGCTCGCCTTGAGCTGAAGAGCTGAGGGACAGCGCCCAGGCCCAGAGTTCAAGCCCTACGACCGACAAAAAAAAAAAAAAAAAAAAAAAAAAAAAAAAAAAAATTATCATGCTAATAGTTACCTTGAGAAAACCCAAACTTTGTCGGACATCTTAACTGTCATTAAGTTAACTTTAACACTAAAGATGTTTTTGGATACTAGTCCTGGGGCTTAAACTCACGGCCTTGGGTGCTGTCCCTGAGCTTTTTTGCTCAAGGCCCACTTGAGCCATAGCTCTACTTCTGGCTTTTTGGTGGTTAATTGGAGATAAGTCTCACAGACTTTCCTGCCTGGGCTGGCTTCCAACTGTGATCTTCAGATCTTAGCCTCCTGAGTAGCTAAGATTACAGATGCGAGCCACAGCATCTGGCTTGACATTAAAGTTTTGTGATATTGTATCATTTTTCAACTATGGGAGACAAGGAATGAAGGGAAGAACTGTAATCTGAACTGTAATCTTTTTGGTGTTATGTTTCCTAAAGTTTAGAATATGGCCTAGGAATGAGTATACTAAGGTTGTTGGGAGGATCCAGTTGTGGAAACCATATGCTGAAGTGCCTGATGCAAATAATAAGTAGGTGTTCGATAAATGTACATTGAATAAAACACTTCCTACTGTCATCCTCTTTCTTCCTTAGAATTTTCCATGTGTACATAGCTGAAAGCTCTGACTGAATCTACAGTGAGCTTTTTTTTTTTAAATCACCAATAACACCCCCCCCCCCAAAATTCCTGAACACAGAATTCTAGTGAGGGTTTTCTGTGAGCTCAGCCAATAACAGAGATGAAGTCAGAGTTGAAGTTACTTATTACTTTCAGTGTGTGTGTGTGTGTGTGTTGTTAACTGAGGAGTCAAGGCCAGGTTTTCAGCCTGTACATTGCACTTGGCAGGGCAGGATTACTCCATGTCCTTCACGTGGACAGCCTTTATCTCCATGAGTAAGGAATGCACGATATTCTCCACACAGGAGGAACTGGCAGAATTCTCCCCATAAAGGACTCATGCATGTTTCACTTGCCTCTTGAGGTGCATTGATCACACCAATGTCATATCCAAACTGGAAGGAACTCAGCACAGCAGTGAAGACAGTGAAAACCAGGGTTCCAGTGATCTGTGGGGTGAAACAGAGCTGGGAATCATCAGTGATTCAGTATCCATCAAGCTGTAACTTGGGATTATTTATAGGTTCCACAGGCTTGTTCTTTCCCTTGATATTCATTCACAATCTTCCTTGGAGGTGTCATTCATACAAAAATATGAAAACACTCATCATTTTCCTTACAGAGTTAAAACTAAAAAGGTTGAGAGAACTTTTTCTACAGGATGAACCAGGATGAACTTAAACACCCTTTTCCTTACATTTATTTATTTATTTTTTTGCTGCTGGTACTGGAGCTTGAGCTTGGGGCTTTGAACTGTCACTTGACTTTCCCCTAACCTTCCGGTGGCTAGTGCTGCTATCACTTGAACTATGCCTCCAGCTCTGGCCTTTTGCTGGTTAATGGGAGAGTAGAATCTCCTAGATTGGTTTGCCAGGGTTGGCTTTCTTTTTTTTTTTTTAAATTTAATTTTATTTTATTTGTGAACATACTGTACAGAGGAGTTACAATTACGTGGGCAGGATAATGCGTACATTTCTTACCAAGCATTGCAGCCTCCTCCTTTGTTTACCCTTCACATCCCTTCCCCCCCCCAATCCCAATCTTCCCCCCTCCACCCCCCCCCCCCCCCGCACCAATGTTGTAAAGCTAGTTTTGGACATGACAACTTGTACTTCTCATTGTTACAACAGGTCCACTTGTATCCTTAAACAACTGGTTTTTCCCCATCTCTTTCAAATGGCAATTCTCACATTTTAGCCTCTTGAATAGCGAGGACTACAGGCTTGAGCCACTAGTGCCCTGCTAACATACAGATTTTTTAAAATATTCAAAATCAAAACTTAAGAACTAGAACTGCCACTGAAGGAAAGCAGTTGCTAAGATAGAAGTAGTCATTTTTGTCATTGGGAACATCAGTAACAGAAATACCACAAGATGCATAGAAAGGATTGTAAGAATGTAATAATAATATATATTATACAACTTATGTATCTTCCCTGGCTTTATCATTGTCTCACTAATTGCTCTTGCCAACAACCATCTGTCAACTTTCATGCATCACCAGTAATATTTGCAACAGTATCACAAACTACATGAAACTATCCACATTTTGCAACCAAGAAGCCAGGCTCAAAGAGTACTAAGGGAGTGGTGCATGCTTGTAACCCTAGGTACTTAGGAAGCAGAAAACAGGAGGATGGGGATTTAAGGCCAGGCCAGACAAAACCCCATCTATGAGCAAACAAGGAGGTGATGTGTATCTGTTATCCCATCTATACAGGAGGTATAAAGTAGAAGTAGGTCAGGCTGGCCCAGGCAAGAAGAGTGAGACCCTACCTGAAAAAGCAGAAGGAACAGGACAGGGCACCTGCTTAGCAAGTGTGAAGTCTGGAGTTTAAAAAGTAGTAGAGCCAGGAAAACAAACCAACAAAGGAAGGGGATGTGCCTTAAACCACACAGACAGTCTGTGACAGATAACTAAATATGGGTCTCTGAGCTGATGTTATTAAAATCTCATTGCTAAATAGAAGGACAGACTTTTTAGTAATTGTTGATTCAGTAGGTAGGAAAAAGAAACGTAGGTGCTTTCTTCTAATTCACATTATTCCAAAAGCCAGGCCAACTGTCATCTTGAACCCAACTTTAAAAAGGCCAGGGACTTCTTAAGCCATAGAATTCTCAGGCTGAAAGGGAGTATAGCAAGCATCTTTTATTCCATCATTTTTGAGTTGTAGAAACTGAGGCTCCACAGGCCAATTACCCTGTCTGAATTTGAGTGACATCCCAGTTCTCCTGACACATGGCGTTATAGTTATCTGATTCACTTTAAGTTTTAGATGGATTCATAAAGTTGGAAAATATTGTTCTTTTTGGGTTCATTATTAGGCAATTCCTTAGTTCTCAGGGAGCATTGTAGAATATAATTTCTAAAGCCATTAAAGTTCTAACTTTAGCTTTATTCTGGGATATAATATCCACAAAACCATGATCTGCTAGGTATTTCATTATGTAAATAATCATATGAACACATCATTATCATTCATACATTATATGAGTACATATGAATACATAATCATTGATGTTCAAATATTTTTCATCTAAGCTGCTGTAATATTTTATTTAATCATGCTAAAACCCTAAGAGATTACCACATTTAGGGATTACTATGATAGATCCTGAATAGCCCCTATTACATTCCAAAATTTTCTTTTATCATTATTCATTGAATAACTTAACTCAAATCTGACAGCAGGAAAATAGTCCCACATTAGAATCAACATCTATTCCTTGCTGACCTCAGAGCTCGCTCTTTGACCCTGTCACTTAGAAAATGAAGAATACACTGCAGAGTTGATCTTACTCTCACAGAGGCAGAGATATTTCAACTTGTATTCTTGTATACAGGGTGGGTGATTTTGGTTGGGAGAGACTTAAAAGGGAAAATAATTTTTTTTGTGGTCTTAGAGCTTGAACTTAGGGACTGTGTATGGTTCCTGAGATGCTTTTGTGAAAAGCTGGTGCTCTACCACTTGATCCACAGTCCACTTCCAGATTTTTTTTGTGGGAATTTATTGGAGATAAGAGTCTCACAGACTTTCCTGCCCAGGCTGGCTTTGAACCACAATTCTCAGATTGTAGCTAGATTACATGCATGAGCCACCAACATTGGCTAATATTTTATTTTCGAAAGTATTGTATCTACAGAAAAAATGAAATCATGATGAGGGTAACACTATATTCTTCACTTTTATTCAACAGTGGCTAATGTGCACCAACAACATTTAATTCTCACTGTGTATACATATGTCATTTTGGCAAAACCATTTTTAAAAAAGCTTCAGATTGGGTGGGGATGGGAGGAAAAAACTGGGAGACAGTGAGGGAAGCAGGTGACATTATCCAAAAAGAGAAATGTACTCTTTACCTGACTTATTTAACAGTAACCTCTCTGTATATCACCTTTATAATAACAATAAACTTTTTTTAAAGCTGTACATTATGTCCTAACTACTTGACCATGTACTTGCTAAGAACAAAGACTTCTTCCTACAGGATTACAATAACTTTTGTGACATCCAGTTATATAATGTTTATGCTAATATTAACTAAGCTACAGCATACATTCAGAATGTCATCATGCCCCTTATAGCTGTTTTCTTCTTCCCCCATGATATAAGATCACCTGTTGCTTGTATCTCTTCTACCTACGTTACTCTTCCCATCTTTTTTGTCTTTTGTACATTGATATTATTGAGGATTTCATGATTAGAGGCAGGTTAATTTGCTCTTTATTGCTGTAGGGTATATTCCTTCAATAATATGATTATACAGAATTATTTGGAAAAAAGTTATTCAGACTAGTCAGAAAACAACAGATGTCCTTAAAACCCCAATTACTAATAAAAACAGTTTTTACTCAGCTGCCAGATGAACTTTAAGTTGGCCAAATAGAGAAGTTACTTTGATCTGAGGTAGCTATACCCGACATTTCCAAAGCTTTGGAGATGACTCACTGACTTATATTTTCCTACTCATTTCCTCACAGCCAGTTGCAAAATGATCCAAATGGAGCTTTACCTTATCTTCTGCCATTGTGTAGGTTGGGAATCGTCTTCTAAATTCCAGGTCAGTATTGAGAGTAGAATGAGTAGCTGGCCAGCCACTGTCTCTGTGTGCCCAGCTCTGCTAGTTATACATTGTAGGAGGAGGAGCAAGGCATGGAACGGGCTCTCTAGAGTGAAGTCTAATCTTAACAGGAGCTGAACATTGATGGGAATTAATCAATCTGTCCTTTGCCTTGATGACCTGTGGCTTCAGTTGCCTTTGTTGCACCAAGAAAGAAAATGGGAACAGATCCTTGTAAGTGTGGCAGGAACTGTGGACAGGTGAAAATAAAAATCTGTGGGATCTATTGTAGATTTGGTGAGATGGGTTGGGCTGTTCACTGTGTTGTATGGATGACAAAAGATGGGCAGGGGAGACACAAGGCACTCAGATCTACAGTCAACCAGTATACTGTGGTGTTTGTGCTTCAGAGCTGGGTAGTTCAGCCAGAGACTTGACTGGTTACTGAATGAGATTTAGGATGTTAAGAACTGGGGGGCTGAATCTCAATATTTTTACTGGGAGTGACCTTAAAGCAAGTTCTCACTGACCTTTTAGTTTTTTTTTAACATGATAAAATGGAAATAATAGAACATACCTTTTATCTTGCCGGTGAAATTGAGATAATATATGGACTGTTTGGCATAGCGTAAGTGATCAACAAGTGCTGGTGGTTATTTTTGCTGTTATTGTTGATTTATTGTATGTCAAGTTGCCTTTGCTGGATGTGATCTTGTTCTCAGATAAATCTGCTTACATACCTTCAGTTTGTTCCTTTCTAGGTTGTCCATCCAATCTTTGAGGGATCCAAGAAGATAGCATAATTGATGATGCTTCCCAGTAGACTCATGTGTACCCAGCTTGCAGCCTGCAAAGTGTTCAGCAGCATTAGGAGAGGCATGAGGAAATGGGGGCAGTGAAGGGACAGATGAAACCTGCATTTCATTTGTTTTTTATTTTGCAAACATCTTTTCATTTCTCTCACTTCTGCAAGTTAAGACCCCTGAAATCTTTAGTTTCAGAAGGTATATAAGTCAAACCACAAACTTGAATGGAGTCTAATGCAGGTAAAGGCAAAGGCTTCTCTTGGGGATTAACCAGAATGAGTCTAAACTTAGCCAAGCCAGTACTACAGAAGATTATCTGAAGATCTGAGTCCTTGAAGCATGCCAGTGTATTTTCAAATTTCTGAACCAGATTTGTCCTGAGAAAGTAAAAGAGCAAACTCTGCCCATATTCCTTTCATCTACTCCACAGATACCCCTCTCTGGTCAAAGTCAGTATCTTCCTGTGAATATCACAGGCCTCACAGAACCCTTCCTGCCTCAGACTGCTTTCTTGATATGGAGGTCAGAATTGATTTTAAAGTTAACTATATCGCTGGGTGCCTGTGGCTCACACTTGTAATCCTAGCTACTCAGGAGGCTGAGATCCCTATCTTGGTTCTAAGTGAGCTGAGGCAGGAAAGTTCCTGAGAATCTTGGCTCCGATAACTACCAAAAATCAGGAAGTGGAGCTGTGGCTCAAGTGTCAAGAGTGTAAGCCTTGAGCAAAAGAGCCTCACTCAGGTTCCAAGTTCAAGCCCCAGGAGGAGCACACACATAAAAAGTTAACAAAAGGCATGAACAGACATTTTACCAAAGAGAAGATATGCATATGGCAGCTAATAAAATTTATATTCAATGTCACAGGACATTAAAGAAATGTAATGAGATAACACCACATAGCATTCAGAATGGCTAAAACAAAAATAATTACAATATAAAATGTTGATGAGAATGAGAGAAATCATTCACGCATTTTTGGTGGAAAAATAGTATTTCCTGGGCTAGGGATGTAGCTTAGTGGTAGAGTGCTTGCCTTGCATGCATGAAGCCCTGGGTTTGATTCCTCAGTACCACATAAAGCCAGAAGTGGCACTGTGATTCAAGTGGTAGAGTGCTTGCAAAAGAAGCTCATGGACAATGAAACCTATTTAAATTAAGTTATCTCATTAAAAACATCCTAATGGAGGCATCTAGTATAATGTTTGACCAACAATCTGGGCATTTAAGGCCCAGGCAAGTTGACACAGAAAATGAACCATCATAATGTATAACATTTGAGATTATTTTCACTTGGCAGAATTTTTTCAAAGTGCATCCAGGGTTTTATGTCAGTAATTTTTTTTTAATTGCTGAGAGGTATTCCATGGTATAGATGTACTACAGTTTATCCATTTGTCTTTGATGGATATCTAGATTATAGTGCTTTGCTATAATGAATAAAGCTACTATGCACAGTTCTGTAAAATAAAACAATTTTTGAATGAAACTATACCTTTTCCCAAGAATAGTTTCTGGCTCATATGATAGTTATGTATGACTATGATACTATTTTCCCATAAGGGAAATACTGTTTTTTTTTTCTATTGAATTGTTTTTTGCTGCTGTTTACTTTTTTTTGACAGTTCTTTATATTTTTAAGATACTAGTACTGTTTTAAAAATAGGGTTGGGGGCTGGGAAGGTGGCTCAGTGGTAGAGCGCTTGCCTTGCATGCATGAGGCCCTGGGTTCGATTCCTCAGCACCACATAAGCAGAAAATAAAAAAGCCGGAAATGGTGCTGTGGCTCAAGTGGTAGCGCGCTAGCCTTGAGCTGAAGAGCTGAGGGACAGCGCCCAGGCCCAGAGTTCAGGCCACACGACTGGACCCCCCCCCAAAAAAAATAAAAATAGGGTTGGCAAATATTTTCTCTGTAGTTAGTCTTTTAACAGAAATTTCTACAAAGTAAAAGATTTTAATTTTAATTTTTTGTTGCTGGTGTTGGAGATTGAACTCAAAGTCTTAAACCTTCACTTGGCTTTTTGCTCAAGGCTGGCACTCTATCACTTGAGTTACCACTCTAGTTCTGGCTTTTTGCTAGCTCATTGAAGATGGGAGTCTCAAAGATGGGGAACTGGGGCTGACATAGAACCTTAATCCTCAGATCTCAGCCTCCTGAGAAGCTAGAATTACAGGTGTGAGCCACTGGTGCCTGGCTCAAAAGTATTAGTTTCATACTTTGTATTTAGGTCTATAATTCACTTTGAGATTGTATTTTATTTTTATTTTGTATAAAATGTGGTTGAGACAGAAACACAACAAATCAAAGAAAGGTTGGACAAATGGGATGGCATGAAATTGCAGAGCTTCTGCATGGCAAAGGACATAGCTAGCAAGATAATAGAAAGCCCAAGGATTGGGAGAAGATCTTCACTAGCCATACAACGGACAAGAGTCTCATATCTAAAATATTCTTGGAACTCAAAAAATTAAATCCCCCAACAACAAATCCTCAAAGAAAAAACTGCCCAGAAAATAAGTGGGTTAAAGACTTACAGAGAATCTCTGAAGAGGAAAGAAGGATGGTCAATAGACACATGAAGAAATGCTCAACCTCCCTAGCCATAAAAGAAATGCAAATCAAAACAACATTGAGATACCACCTCATCCAGTTAAAATGGCTATAATCAAGAACTCTAATATACAACAGATGCTGGAGGGGATGTGGACAGAAGGGAACCCTACTGCATTGTTGGTGGGAGTGTAAACTTGTTCAACCACTTTGGAAAATAGTATGGAGGTTCCTCTATGACCCAGCAATCCCACTTCTGGGCATTTACCCAAATGATCACAAACAAGACCATACTAAAGCTACCAGCACAACTATGGTTATTGTAGCATTATTTACCATAGCTAAGATATGGAACCAACCCAGATGCCCCTCAGGAGATGAATGGATCAAGAAAATGTGATATATATACACAATGGAATTCTATGCCTCCATCAGAAAGAATGACATTTCCCCATTTGTTAGGAAATGGAAAGACTTGGAAAAATTCTATTAAGTGAAGTAAGCCAGGCCCAAAGAAACATAGTTCTCATGGTTTCCCTTATTTGTAATAACTAGTATATGTCTGAGTCAAGCAGAAAAGGTCAGGTAAGTTGATGTTAGTTGAAATGAACCCCAAGATAAGGACTCAAATGTTTTTCTTTCTTACTATTGTTTCTAACATATTTATAAGATATTTCTTTGTTACTCTGTATGTCCCTCCCCCATGATATAACCCCTGTTTTCACTGTATTTGATGTAGGTATAATTTGTGGAGGGGAAGGTGGACCCATTGCAACAGTGGGATGTACAAGATGTTATGTCGAAAAATGAACTTTACAACTTTGGTCTCCGGGTGAGGGGGTGGGGGTAGGGGAGATGTGAAAGGATGGGAAGGGGAAACAAAGGAGGAGACAACAATAATAAGAAATGTACTCATTACCTTGCCCATGTAATTGTAACCCCTCTGTATGGTATTTTCACAATAAAAAATAAAATGTGGTTGAGGTTGAAGGACAAGGTTCATCTTCTCTCCCTTTACCTGTGGTTGTCCAGTTGCTATAGCACCTTTGTTGTAGATTGGGAGAAGAGCTTCACTAGCCAACAGACAAGGGCCTCATATCTAGAACTCAAAAAATTAAATCCCTCAAAAACAAATCCTCAAAGAAACAACTGTCCCATTAATTAGTGGGCTAAAGACATAAAGAGAGACTTCTCTGAAGAGGAAATAAGAATGGCCAATAGACACATAAAGAAATGCCCAACTTCGCTGGCCATACAAGAAATGCAAATCAAAACAACATTGAGATTGCACCTCACCTCAGTTAGAATGGCCATTATCAAGAAATCTAATAATAGATGCTGGAGGGTATGTGGCCAAAAGGGAGCACTGCTCCACTGTTGGTGGGAGTGTGAACTTGTTCAACTACTCTGGAAAGCAGTATGGAGGTTTCCTCAAAAGACTCCACGTCGAGCTCCCCTATGACCCAGCAATGCCACTTCTGGGTATTTACCCAAATGACAAAGAAGGGTACAGCTACCAACATGACTATGTTCATTGCAACATTATTTACCATAGCTAAGATTTGGAACAAATCCATATGCCCCTCAGTAGATGAATGGATAAAGAAAATGTAAGCTGGTATCTTTTTTTTTTATTGTGAAAATACTGTACAGAGGGGTTACAATTACATGGGCAAGATAATGAGTACATTTCTTATCATTATCTTTGTTTCCCCTTCCCATCCCTTCCCATCCTCTCCCCACCCTCCCCCACCCAATCCTCCCCCCCCCACCCCCCATTTTCGACATAACGACTTGTACATCTCATTGTTGCAATGGGTCCACCTGTATCCCTATTTAAATGATTTGTTTTTTAAAGTAATGTTTCACTTTATTTTTCTCTATCCACGACAATATAAACTCTGAGGATTTATAAAATATCACCAGTTGGCAATTAATTACTTTAAGTGTTAAATCTGTCAAGAAAACCCATGTAACACACTGCAGGCACATGTGTGACTCAACAAATCCATCCACAGCTTCTGATCAAATCCTCAATACTCAAGGGTGATTTAGGAACAAAACCTACCTGCTGCCTCAGCATTGCTGACACCAGCTGTTCCTCAGAGGGCAAGATGGACCAGGCTGTGATCAGGGGGTGGGAGAGGAGATGGGTGATTTATAATCAGGTGGGAATTACAAGGTCAGAAGTAATTCAAGTAATAGTAGCACTAAGAATATATAATCCACAACAAAAATGAGCAGATCAGGTACTAGGAAAACTAATATTTATGGGTATTTTCTTTCCCAAACAAGGGAAAGAAAAAAACAAGTTTAAGTAGGAGGTCAGATTTTCAGATGCAGAGCTTTGCAAAGTCTGAATATTATAAAGGTCTTAATATTTTAAATAACTGATGCAATCTTGCATCATAAATTCAAATTGTTACTGAGCTCTAGTTTTCACGTTTCGTTCCTATGAGCCACACACAATTGTGCTGTACAGGAAACTTACTAGCTCTCAGCAGCCAATGAAGCTGTTTCTCAGGACAGGTAATACAAGTAAGTAATGAGAGGTCAGCCAGCATGCATTTGTTTAACTGTCTCTGTGTGTCCTGCCTCCTCTGAGCTCAGTGAGCTGGCCTAATAAATGGCTTAGTGAGACGAATTAGTAAGCCAGTCAACCAAGCCTGTGCCAACAGGAGAGAAAGGTTCCTCAGACCCCAAGAAGCATAGGCTAGTGCATTCTTTGCTTATCATTCTCATCTCCACTCTCAGAATTTCTTGGGAGGTGAGACAGCTTCACAGCAACTGGACCTTCTAGGCACGAAACTGGGTTTTTGTAATTGCAAGTCTGTTCTCATCCCAACAGCATTGTGAGCACCTTCTCCAGGAAGTTCCTGGGGATGCTGATGAAATTTATTACAACTTAGCTCCTCAAAGGCAACACAAGTAGTTTACCAGCTGTGTGTTCATCCTCCCCACAGCTGTGGCAAAGGCCATATTGTCCTCCCCTATTTGCTCTATTGTCCTCCTCTTTTGCTCTCAGCCTGCCTTCACCATGTTTCTTTTCCCTGAGGCATCCACACTTCTTTTAATGTTATTTTTGTGATTTCTTTTCAACCTACCATGAAATCAGGGTAGAATCAAATAAACAACCCTCTCAGTGTCCAGGAAATGGCTGCTGGGCCTTAACTCCAGCAAAGGCCTAGGCCAGCTGCTGTGTACTCTTCTTGGCTGGCTGGGTCCTCTTCCTTCATTGCCACCTTGTTACTCAGGGCTTTCTTCTCAGCCTGCAGGCAGGATGCTCATGACCCTGAGGAGAAGGGCCTCCACCTGCTCTTCTGTGAGCCACTTTTCACCCTCTTCCACCATCAGCTGGATCTAGACAGCAGTCATGGGCCTGTGATTCACCAGCTGAAGCTTTTCTGCTTTGGGCAATTTGTGGCTTTTCATGGCTGTGAGAAATTCTGACAGTCTCAGCACACTGGTGTCTGCATGGTGTTTTTGATATGTATTTTAATGTTTCATAGGTGATGGTATTCAAGTTCTGTTGCCTAGACCTGTACTTACTCTTTCCACTGCTCTTTCAGATCTGTTAGTAACTGGAACATCTCATAGTTATGGAGCAGGGCAGAATTTGCATCTTTCACTTCCATGTCATCCGAGTCTGGTGGCCAGGAAACAACCCCCCTTACCCCATGGGCAGTGTACAGCCACTGCTGCTGTTGCTGCTCTGCCGTAGCACTTCTAAGCTGGTATCTTTACATGAATATATTTGTGGCACTTTTTTTTGTTTGTATATGTCTGTCCATCTATACCACATAGTACTGATTGTTACAGCTATATATGCTGAAATTGATAGAGCGTTTTTCCCCCCCACTTTATTCTTCTCGATTTTTTTTTTTTTTTTTTTGGTCAGTTGTGGGTCTTGAACTCTGGGCTGGGGCACTGTCCCTACGCTTTTCAGCCCAAGGCTAGTGCTCTACCACATGAGCCACAGCACCATTTCCAGTTTTCTGGTCGTTAATTTGAGACAAGAGTCTCATAGACATTCCTGCCTGGGCTGGCTTTGAATGGTGATCCTCAGATCTCAGCCTCCTGAGTAGCTAGGATTATAGGCGTGAGCCGCCTGTGCCCAGCTCCTCAGTTTTAATTAATTTATTTTTCTGTATAAATTTCAGAATAAACTTGTCTTCATCTATCTTGTAACTTTCCTAGGAATTGTATTAAACCTGTATCATAATTTGTGAGGAAATTGACATCTTTACTTTGCTGAGTCTTCCAAGCCATAGCCATACTCTTTAAATTATTTAGCTCTTCTTTGATTATTTTGATCATTGTTTTCTGGAAGTTACTTTGTAAATTTACTATTAGGTAAGATTCTTCAGTAAAACAATCTGAACCTGGGATTTCTTGTTGGAGGATTTAAAATTACGAATTCTGCATCTTTAACAGTTTCAAGACTATTCAGATGATCATATTGGATAGATTGTAGCAGTTTGTATTTTTTGAGGAAGTGGTACAAAATTTATGGATGTGCTTGTTCCTAGTATTCTTCTATTTGATGTCTGCAAGGCCTGTTGTGACATACTATTACAGGTACTGGTAATTTGGGTTTTCTATCTCTATTAGAAGTTTGTGTATATATGTAATTTTTTAATTGTTATTATAAAGATGGTATACAGAAGGGTTATATAAATCAGGCAATGAGAACATTTCTTTTTGGACACTGTTAAGCCTTCCCTCATTCTTTTCCAGTCTATGTAGTTCAAGAAACAGTTTTTTTTTTGTTTTGTTTTGTTTTTTTTTTTTTGGTCGGTAGTGGGACTTGAACTCTGGGCCTGGGCGCTGTCCCTCAGCTCTTCAGCTCAAGGCGAGCGCTCTACCACTTGAACTACAGCGCCACTTCCGGTTTTCTTGTGGTTTATTGGAGATAGGAGTCTCACAGTCTCTCCTGCCCGGGCTGGCTTTGAACCGCGATCCTCAGATCTCAGCCTCCTGAGTAGCTAGGATTACAGGCGTGAGCCACCAGCGCCCGGCAAGAAACAGTTTTTTTGTCTCAACTAATTTCTGTGTTTTTCTACTTTCCATTTTATTAATTTTTTTCTTCTCCATAGTAGTTCATTTATCTTCTTGCTCTTTTTTCTGAGTTCTTGAGATAGGAAATAAAATGATTGATTTGAGACATTCTCTTTTTATTTTTTATTTTATTTTATTATTTTGTCGGTCATGGGGCTTGAACTCTGGGCCTGGGCACTGTCCCTCAGCTCTTCAGCTCAAGGCGAGTGCTCTACCACTTGAGCTACAGTGCCACTTCCGGTTTTCTAGTGGCTTATTGGAGATAGGAGTCTCACGGTCTTTCCTGCTCGGGCTGGCTTTGAACCGCGATTCTCAGATCTCAGCCTCCTGAGTAGCTAGGATTACAGGCATGAGCCACCGGTGCCCGGACATTCTCTTTTTAAAGTCATGCACTTAGTGCTTTCAGTTTCTCTTACAGCAGTACTTATTTATGTCATGTAGTACTTCAATTTTTATTCAGTGTAATGCTGTTGTTTTTGTTTTATATTTAGACTTTTCACTGGGCCACAGATTAGCAGTACTCAGTTTAGTTTGGAGATTTTCTGGTTATTTATTTTTAGTTTGATTCTGTTGTAGGCAGAGAAAACACAATTTGAGTTCCTTTAAATTTGCTGAAATTTGATTTATAGCCCAGCATGAGTTTGTTTTGTATGTCCAATGAACATGTGAGACAAATATGTATTTTGCCATTGGTAGGTAGAGTATTCTATCAGTGTTGATTATCAGAGCCTCTTATGGGTTGATGATGTTACTGATATTTTCTAGTTCTTTAATTATTCTATCAATTGTTGAGATAGGGAGGTTGAAATCTACAACTTCAATTATGGATTTGCTCCTTACTGCCAGGTGAAGGAAGAAGTCCAGGTTACCCATTCAACCTCTACTGATATTCCAGGTAAAGGGAGGTCCCTATCAATGCTGACCAGGGTAATATTTCTAGCTTCTCAGAAGGTCTCCACTGACATCATGATGGAGGTGAAAATTTCTGATTCTTCACTAAGCTTCCTCTGACAGCATTCCAGAAGGTGCTTTGTTATGTCAAGTGGAAGTATCCCTCTACCCCCAAGGTTTCCACTATTCTTGTTGAAGGGGAAAATCTTATTGCAGTAGGGATGAAAGTTATGACTTCCTATTGGCCTTTCTCTAAATCACACTGGCAGAGATGTTGGGTTTCTTTTTATAACCCCATGCAGGTGGAATCTAGGCTCCCTTGGAACAAGGAGTAAGTCCAACATTTTTTGTTTTATTTTTGCTTGTGATTGGCTGGAATAAGGCAGTTATTACTTAAAAGTCTTGCCTTGTTTTCCCTTTCCTTGCCCTTTGGCTCAAGAGAGCAGGTTTGGTACAACTGAAGGGGAGTGGTAGGTATGTGTGTGTGTGTGTGTGTGTGCGTGTGTGTGTGTGTGTGTGTGTGTGTGTGTGCGCGCGCGCGCGCTTAGTCCATTCCAAGTCTCAGATATTTGAGTCAAAAGAAAACCCAAGTTTTGCCTATTATTTTTCAGGTCAGGAGAGGTGTGTGTGTGTGTGTGTGTGTGTGTGTGTGTGTGTGTGTGTGTGTGTGTGTGTGTGTGTGTGTGTGTGTGTGTGTGTGTGTGTGTGTGTGTGTGTGTGTGTGTGTGTGTGTGTGTGTGTGTGTGTGTGTGTGTGTGTGTGTGTGTGTGTGTGTGTGTGTGTGGTTTGGGCTTTTTGGTGATTAAGTGGAGATAAGAATCTCTTGGTTTTGTTTGTCTGGATTGGCTTCAAACCATGATCTTCATATTTCAGCCTCTTGAGTAGCTAGGATTACAGATGTGAGCCAGCATACCTGGTGGAGGTTTCTAACCAAATTTATATTCCTTACCTTTCATAGTCTTGTTGTATTTATTTGATATTAGTGTCCTGGTGTTTTATTGTATGTAGCAGGAGGAATAAGGGAAAGTATAGCCTAGCTTACTGGGATTGAACTCTTCTACTTAAAAAAAAATACATGGCATGTGTATGAAGATGGCATAAAAAAACCTACAAAACTCTATTAAAAGATACAGAGGAAACTGGGCACTGGTAGCTCATGCCTGTAATCCTAGCTACTTAGGAAGCTGAGATCTGAGGATCGAGGTTCAGAGCCAGCCAGGGAAGAAAAGTCTGTGAGACTCTTGTCAATTAACCACCAGAAAACCAGAAGTGTCACTGTGGCTTATGTGGTAGAGTGCTAGCCTTGAGCTTCTGAAGAGCTGAAGGACAGCACCTCGGCCCAGAGTTCAAGCCCTACAACTGCCCCCCCCAAAAAAACACAAAAAAAACCCCAAAACAGGAAGAAAGCAGGGTGTGGTGGCTCTTGTTATAATCCTAGCTACTGAGGAGGCTGAGATTTTAGGCTTGAAGTTCAAAGCCAGCCTGGGCAGGAAAGTTTGTAAGGTTCTATCTCCACTTAAGCACCAAAAATGCTGGAAGTGGGATTGTGGCTCAAGTGGTGGAATGCTAGCCTTGAGCAAAAAAACTGGCACTCAGGGGTGCACACGTGCACGCTAACACACACACACACACACACACACACACACACACAGAGGAAGAAAAGATAGGGAAAAGAGAGTAATGAAGGGTGTTAATCTGATCAAAGTGCAATAGTTGCATGCATGGAAATAGCACAGTAAAACTCCTTTGTATAATTAATATACACCAATAAAAATGGAAAAGTCCAAGCACATGAGCAAATAAGAGATTAAATGACACCAAATGAATTTAACAAAAAATTTCTTTAAAGCATTTAACCTTACCCTCCCATTCTGCCACTTCATGTCTTCCCATTCTCTGTTTTATTCTTATCTCATTCAACATGAATTTTAAAAGTAATTATTTTTATCTTTGTACTTTGGTCCATCCTATGCAGTATTTGCAATTCAGGGGGAAAAGTAGGCAAAGGAAGTAGATAAATGTCAGTCCAAAACTGTGTGTTTGCAAGCTATAGACAATGGGTTATCAGTTGCCCACTGAACATCTTCCCTTGAGTGTCTTATAGGTTTGGTATCAATGTTAGCATATGTAAGCGGAACTTTTTTTTTTTTATTGGTCAGTCGTGGGGCTTGAACTCTGGGCCTGAGTGCTCTCCCTCAGCTCTTCAGCTCAAGATGAGCACTCTACTGCTTGAGCTATAGCACCACTTCAGGTTTTCTAGTGGTTTATTGGAGGTAAGGGTCTCATGGACTTTCCTGCCTGGACTGGTTTTGAACCGTGATCCTTAGATCTCAGCCTCCTCAGTAGCTAGGATTACAGGGATGAGCCACCAATCCCCAGCTTAAACAGAACTCTTAACTTCTCTTTTCCCTCCCTTCAAATATGACACTTATTGTGAATGTAGCTTTGAATATCATAATTTCTGTAAAACTGGTATAATAATGCTTGCTTCAGTTAACACCTTTAGGGAATACGTATGTGTTGGGAAGACAAGGCGCAAATAATAAGGGTAGCAGTTAATGTTGTTATTGCTGATGCATACTAGCCTTCTACTTTCTGTCAGGTACTATTTCATCTCTATAGCACTAATCTCTATATTGGTACTTTGAGAACTTTGCTCCTGTTCCAATGGGAGATTGTGTCTTTGATTGTGTCTTTGTCCCTCTTAAGCCAAAGCTCACACTTCTGTTCCAGTCCCCTTGTTCTTTCTCAGATTTAGTGTTTGCAGTGATATACATTCTCTCTTGAAGCATCAAGAGAGAAAGCCGATTTCTTCTTTTTTACTGCATGGGCTTCTTCATAGTAAACCTTGTGAACTTAATACTCTTGCATTATGTTCTCTTCATGATAAAAAAAAAAAGACCTTTAAAATATTGTCTATATTACCTTCACTGCTCATCATTTTTTCTCTCTTCTGCTTTCTCTTTATATTGATATTTCCTTTCTTTATATTGATATTTTGCTGCAGCTCCCCTGTGGCATGAGCACACCAAGTTAGCGTCCTTTTGGGCACTCTTTTCAGAACGGATGCCTCCTTCTTGTTAGCTGTTTCCTTTTTAAAAAGGCCTCTTAAGGCAGTACCTTCCCCCATCACATATACTTACCCTCTTGTGACCTACACATTGCATTTAATATTCCAAAATCACTGTATTTATTTTTATTCAGGTTTAGTTTTAGTTTCTTTTCTAGTATAAGTTCTTTTAGGAATAGACTTTACCTATCACTTCTACTGTTACATTCCCAGCTGCTAGAATATAATATAGTAATTATACTCAGTAAATATTCATGCAAAATTGAATTAATTATTAGAGGCATTTCAGGGAGCATTACATTTGTTGATTTATTCATAATGAAATTCACAAAACTATTCAAAATTGATAAATGCATGATTTGCTAGAATAATCTGGAGTATAATATCTAGGTTTGAGTCTCAGTCTTGTTTTGATTCACCTGGGTAAGTTAGTTAAATTCTCTGGGTCTTAATTTCCCCATCTTTAAAGTGGGATTTATAGCAGAGTGTGCCTAGCATGTTTGGATAAATGTCAGGTTATAATTTTGCTATTATTAATTATTGAGTATATACACACATTTCATATATAGGTATATTTTATTAAAGGGCTAATTCCTTTTGAAAGTTTTTTTTTTTTTTTTTTTTTTTGTGGTCAGTTGTAGGGCTTGAACTCTGGGCTTGGTTGTTGTTCCTGTACTCTTCAGCTCAAGGCGAGTGCTCTATTGCTTGAGCCACAGTATCACTTCCAGTTTTTTAGTGGTTTATTGGAGATAAGAGTCTCACGGACTTTACTGACCAGGCTGGCTTTGAACTGTGATCCTCAGATCTCAGCCTCCTGAGTAGCTAGGAGTACAGGCATGAGCCACGGGCGCTTGGCTTCTTTTGAAAGTTTTTAATAAGGACATTGGAAAAGCAAATGGAGCTGACTGATGAAGCTTTAGAAATTCCCTAACCAAGGTGAAAACACTGTAAACTATTCTCTTTCAAAATCAGTTACACTTAGACTTAGTCTCAGGAAGCAGTTCAAAAGCATCATTTCTAACACACTGAGAAGAAGGGAAGAAGATTTAATTCACTCAGACTTCTCACTGGGCAGAGAGTTACTAAAGAGCAATTTTGAACCTTGGAAAGTCCATAGGACATCCGTCCACTCTAGCCGTTTGACAATGAAAGATGCTGATAGCTGGGTACCTGTGGCTCACAACTCTAATCCTAGCTACTCAGGAGGCTGAGAATCTGAGGATCATGGTTCAAAGCCAGCCTGGGCAGAAAAGTCCATGAGACTCTTGTTTCCAATTAACTACCAGAAAACTGGAAGTGGCACTGTGGCTCAAGTGGTAGAGCATTAGCCTTGAGCTGAAGAGCTGAGGGACAGCGCCCAGGCCCAGAGTTCAAGCCCCATGGCCAACCCCTCTTAGCCCCCTCTTCCCCCAAAAAAAGATGTTGATAAATGTTTTTACCTTTAGATGAATAGTCAACAAGGTGAGAGTCAGCCTCACAAATGACATAGGAGTTAGGAAAGTAAGCATCACGCAAGTTCCTACCACTTCTTTCCAAACTGTTGAACAACTACATGGTCACTTCATTATAACATTATTCAAGTAGATAGTACTTTCATTTACCAGTGGGAAGTCCCAAGTTCAAAGCATTTGAAGATCTGTTTCAAAGTTCTATGACTGATTAGTGGCAAGGCTGTGATTATTCATTCTACCTTTCAACAAAAACATAGATTGTTTTCTACAGGCCAGGACTCCAGATAGCAGTGAACTAATCAGATAAGATTCTTGTTTTCTAGGAATTTATGTTCTAGAGAGATAGGAATCCATATTTGAGAGCTCATTCTGAGAGCAGCTCAGATTTCCCCAAATGACAATCTTTTGTGGATGAGGTAGTTGTAAGGTCCACTCCTGGATGGCGAGCAGACTCTGCCCTTGCAGCCAAGTCTCCGCCCAGTACTTGTGTTACCTAAGCAACTGGCACACCTGGAGTCATATCTGCATCCACTGAGGTCACATCTGGATCTGATGTGGCCACACCTTTCTCTAACCTGGTCCCACCTCCCTTTACCAGGCCACACCTCTTTCCTCCCCTTCTCTCAATAAGGCATGGCCTGGGCCACATGCCCTCTTTTCCAGCTGCATGGAATGCCCACCTGGCCTGGTGCCAGCCGGTCCACTGAATAAACCTACCCCTTACCTGAATACCACGTGCGTGCGTTGTTCTTACTCAGCAGCCTCTTTAAATACCTAACAGTAGTTAGAGGAATTAACATTAGAACAGTGAACAGCAACTTTATAATTGCAACTAGTTTATCAGTACTTACAGGATCTAAACACAACTCTTTTGCTTATACAACATTTTTTCTTTAAACCATCAGGTTTTAGTTTATCGTTAGTTTTATTAATTTATCTTTTGTGTTCTCTCTGCTGAGGGAGAGCAAGTGATGGATGGCACTTGCCACTGGGCCTCTTTGAACAGAGTAAGAGGTGTAAGGTCTGAGACATGTTGGAGAGGCTGCTGCCACCAAGGTGGTGCAGCTAGAATTTATAGATGCTTTTACTGGGAGTGGTGGATCAGGGGGATGGGCAGGAATTGTCAGAGCACGTTCTTTTTCATCTTTCTATCCTGTTTGTAATCGAATTAAACCTGTGGATTCCAGAAAAGGAATCTTGTTTTATAATCCAGATTACCTAATTTTATATTAATCACTGTATATGCTTCTTGTTACAAAGTCTTTAAGGGGAACTAAAAGAGGGTCACTGCTAACATCAGATGTGTCATTGGTGAAGTGGAGGATCCAGTCAGGATGGTGATTGGAGGGACTTGAGTTAGTGTTATAAATTCTAGCCATCTCATTCTATGTCGAGATTTTTGTTTTATTGCAAATTTGGGGATCCAGATTTATTTTTTTGAGGAGACTGTAGGCCCAAGAAAAGTAGGAGACTTTTAGGGAGAAAAATGAAAAAAAAATGGTGTGAAATCCAAAAGTCTTGGTCCTTTCAGTCACACT
This sequence comes from Dipodomys merriami, assembly GCF_024711535.1. Classification (NCBI taxonomy): domain Eukaryota; kingdom Metazoa; phylum Chordata; class Mammalia; order Rodentia; family Heteromyidae; genus Dipodomys; species Dipodomys merriami. Next base: position 7,630,323 of record NW_027205604.1, on the reverse strand, counting down.
CACTTGTATGAACCCATAGATAATAAAAGATTCCTAGAATTCTAAGCCTTCTACTTTCAGTGTAGTTGTAATGAACACATTGCTAGAATTTTTTGAGCTGTAGTTGTGTTAATGAGAGGCCTCAGAAAGACAATCTGATTAGATAGACATTTACTTTGAAAAATGCCATTTCATGGTATTATTAATGTTTTTGTTTTTCAGGAAGAGGCTGATATTCAAAACAGTTTAGTGATTTGTTCAAGGTTTGATTAAGTATGATTAAGTAGTAGTATTAAAGATCCAGCTGGGCACTAGTGTCTCATGCCTGTAATTCCAGCTACTCAGGGGGTGAGATCTGAGGATCGTGGTTTAAAGCCAGGGCAGGAAAGTCTGTGAGACTTTTATCTCCAATAAACTACTCAGAAAAAGCCAGAAGTGGTGCTGTTGCTCAAGTGGTAGGTAGAGTGCTAGCCTTGAGCACAAAAAGGCTCAGGGTCAGCACCCAGGCCCTAAGTATAGAAAAAAAAAATTCCACGTGAGCTAGGTTGTTTTTGCTTCAGACTTTTCTGCTATTATGTTGGTTACACACTGAAAAGCACTTCATGTGATCCATACTACTTCTCTCTAAATTCACATGTTGCATGTTCTTAACCATGTGAGAGGATAGTTATTTAAACTACAAAATCTTAATGTTGCTTTTCACCAAGTCTTGAAGCACTTGTATCTTTTCATTTCAGTTTTGCCCATAGTCAAAACAGAAATTTACCTTTATTTTATTTATTTATTTTTTAATTGTGAAAATACTGTACAGAGGGGTTATAATTACATGGGCAAGAGAAATTTACCTTGTTTGAATGAATATTCTTCACACCAAAAATATTCCTATGATATTTTATTTTACATCTCTTCTGAATTTGACCTATCTTGTAAAATGGAATTTATGCTCACAAGATGAACAGCATTGCACTGGCCCTGCGTCTTGGTTTGGGTCTCCCTCTGCAAAGGCTGGGTTATTTGACCATAGCCAAGTCTTGCTTAACTTCTCTGGACATTAGCTAAACAAACTAGATAAGCGCTAAGTCCTTTAAACTGCAGATGGGAATTGTATGGGCTTCTTGGGATTATCGTTAAGGATGAAATAAATTACTGTGGATTTAGAGCTTAGAACAAAACCCAGTACATAAAATAGTTTGCTGATGTCAGCTTTACTTTTTTTTTTTTTTTTTTTTTGCTTTCAATTTCTATGATTCTCTTTTCTTAATTTAACATTCCTCTTAAAAAGAACAAAACCAAAAAGTAACATGGGGTCTTTTGGGCCCCTAGGATGATGGCTAGATGAGCTTCTTTTCCTTCCTTCATCCTGAACTTTGTTTTGTGATATTAACAATGAAAGGAGGTAGGGGGTCACTTTTTGCTAGAGTACCTCTTGTATTTGTGGTATTCATGACCCAGACCTTGACAATCTGTGGCAAATAACTGTGTTTCTAGGACTGTTTTTCAGTGATTACTCTCCTAAATTAATTAGTCACCAGGGAAGTAATTCTAAATTGAATGTATTGTTGCATGCAGAAAATTTGGGTTTTCAATTCTTGAATCATCTCAGTTTAATTAAGTCTATTAAAATTCTGTTTCTAACCATTTTCCAATCAAATATGCTTAAATGGCAATGATATTCTATACCATCTTTCTGTTTGAGTGTCTCTTTAATGCCTGTAGGTTAATCATTTTCAGACACTGTATTATTTTCTGATATTGCCTTGAAAACCATTTACAGCACATTTGTGGGGTACCAAGTGAGGTTTATGAGATTGACATAAAAAGTAGGAGCAAAGAGCGTGAGGTCATTGTTGAGGTTAACAAACAATGTTTCTCTGTGTTGTTGACTAATAGGTCACCAATGAAAAGAGCAAAGTCAGGGAGAAACAGTTCTTGTGTCAGCTGTTTACCACAGAGAGTTCCAGGAATGTACTGTAACGAGCAGATGGTGAAACTCAGTGGCAGGCAAGTTGTTGATCCAGGTACTCTTTTGTCTCACAGATCTCCAAGAAACACAATGAGATTCAGTTAGCCCCATTCTCCCCAGAATGCTTGCACAATCACTAAATTCAGATTTCTAGTATCCCTTCAGATACATTGAGAGCCAGTGATAGTATCTTTCTTCCTTAAAATTTGAAGTCACCTCCTGTCACTTAGTGGTAGATAGTGGAATGAGGAAGCTTTCTTTCTTTCTTTTTAATTCATGTGAACATGTAAAAAGGGAAGGTAGTGTATTGTAGAAAACAGAGCTTCATAGTCCTAAGAGCAATGTTATGAGCATCTCTGGCTATTCAGGACAATTGCAGAGTATAGCCCTAGATTGTAGCAGCTACCTTCTTCTCAAGGTGTGGCGTCTGCCCTGTATCCTGGCCTTTCTCTGGCTTCTCCCACTGTTTCCCTGTGTCTTCTCAAACTCTTTTCAGCCTATACTGAACTTTTTCAAGAATAAAGTAGACCTAGACCTAGGGCATTATCTTTGCTTCCACCCATGGGAGCACAAAGTTTCATTTAATTGGTCAGCTAGGGCATTGTTGGGGAGTCTGTTCAGAAGCCTCTGCTTCAAGGCTGCTGAGGATCTCCAAGCTACCTGAGCCATTCCACCACTTGGGGCTGTGGTCTCTGAGAGGTTAGGCTTTATTTGTAAGGTAGAGAGCTATCATTTTGTGTTTTCAGGTGTTTCCGCTCTTGCTGTGGATGGGTCTCTCGCTGAGCAGCATTTTGACTGCTCCCAAGAGGTTAGTATTCTGAATGACAAATACCTTTTAATTCATTTCTGGTTATTATAACCCTGGTCAAGAGGAAGATTGTATATTAGAACAGATTTGATCATTTTTTGTCTTTACCACAGAGCATCCCACCTTTCTTGCTATGTGAAGACTAACTTAGCATCTTCCCTTTTCCCTTTTCTTTCCCTTTTTACTGGATGTGAATTCAGGGACTTGTATCCTATAGCTAATCTCAAACTATAAAACTATGATAATCATCCTACCTCCATCTCTCAGGGAACTTGGACTGTAAGCATAAACCACCACACCTAGCCCTCACTTATCATTTAATTTGATGCGGAAGAGCCAACTCTGTGGATGAGGTAACTGCTGTAGATGCTGAGGTCCCCAAAATGGTTGTTTGAGAGTTTATAAAGTTAGAAAATAGATCGTATCTCAATACTAGATGTATAAGGTCTTGCTTTTCCTGATGGTCATTGTGAGCTCCCATGATGATTGTACCTGGAATGTACAGAAAAGGTAGGAGAAAGAAACAGATTAGGGAAGATACTATGAGTTTGCCACAGAAGCTACTTCTTGATTGGTGAGGTTATATTTGAGCCTAAAGATAGGCATTTTTGTAAAGTACCTTTCATTGAAGTAGACATATATTGATTTTAAAAAATCATTAAAGATCAATGATGAGCAGGCTAAATATATAATATTGCAGAAATATCAACCCCCAAACACATGATATAAATGTGCATTACATGACTTTATTAAAGTCAATAAAAATGATTTGATCTTCACAGAAGGAAGATAGGCGAAAATAAAAACTCTGAATATGGAGCGTGACGTAGATAATGCACACATTTTCCCCTTTTTAGATGTGTAATTTTTCAAAAATATTAGTGGTATTCTTTTTACATGATTGTTCTAAAGTTCTCTAAAATTTGTCTTGGATTTGATAGGCATTTAAGATCAACTGTTGACAAAATTTACAAAATCTGATAGGGAAACACAATTTTGAAGCAGGTGGGGGATTCTTATTATCTCCTCCTCCTCTTTTTTTTTTTTTTTTTTAGAAAACAACAGTTTGGAAAGGTTGATTTGCCGAGGGCCTCTCAAATCATGTAATGTATTTGGACTGCAGATGTCCACTCACAGCTTTCCCCTTTTCACTTTTCCTTTTAGTTTCAGGCCAAGGAAGAATCTCTCCCAGGGTGCTGTCATTGATACCTGAAGCATTACTTCTGATGTCTCAGAGACTAGATAACTCCTGGGTGATATATTACTGAGGATTCCTTGTTGGAGAGGAGAGGTTCTTTTCACCTACTTGTTATAGTTGGAACATTTTAGTTGAAGAAATAGGAGATTAGAATTCAAAAGAGCCGGCTTATTCTGAATCTATAACTGTTCACTCTTAACTATCTTGAGCAAGTTGTTTCTAACTCTTGAGTTTCAGTTGTCCACCCCCCCTTTTTTTTTTTTTTGCCAGTCCTGGGGCTTAAATTCAGGGTCTGGGCTCTGTCCCTGAGCTTCTTTTGCTCAAGGTGAGTACTCTACCACTTGAGCCACAGCACCACTTCCTGCTTTTTCTGTTTATGTGGTACTGAGGAATTGAACCCAGGGCTTCATGTATGCTAGGCAAGTACTCTACCACCAAGCCACATTCCCAGAACTCCCCATTTTTTTTAAAATGAAGGGGTTACATAGGAGTTTGAACTCAGAACCTCATGCATACAAGGCAACCATTTGACCCACACTCTAATCCTTTTTGCTGTTTAATTTTTTTTTTTTTTTGTGGTACTGGGATTTGAACTCCCTTGACTTTTCCATAAGCTGGTAATGGCTACCTCTTCCTGGAAACTTTTCGTTCCTTTCTCTTTGGTCTCATAGTTGTTTCTGTATCCCCCATCAATACTAGACTGTCTGCCATTGTCTCTGGGCTGCTTATTTTTTTAAATTTTGCCTCTCCATCCCCTTGAAGCACAGGAGACTGCAGATTTTCCAGGGCAGATCATTTGTACATGAGCTGGTTCTACTTTAGCATGCAGTGTGAAACTTGCTGTAGAACAGGCATCTGATAAACAGTTGGCATGTGGCAAGGATCTGCTGGGTGTGCCCTATTGGCTCATCAAAGGCTAATCATGACTGCCTCAAATGCTTAACAGAAAACAAAAACACGGAATATAAATAAATGGCTAAAAATAATGTTTTTTTGAGTCCTTAATATCCAAAAGTGATTAGAGCAGTCTTAGTAAAGTGAACTGAACCAATGACCATTGCCATGCTCTTACATTAAACACTGCTATAGCTGTGTACTCATGGCTTACTCCTGTAATTCTAGCTACTCAGGAAGTTGACATCTGTGAATCACATTTGATTGAAGCCAGTCTGGACAGGAAAGTCCATGAGATTCTATTTCCTTTAACCACCAAAAAGCTGGAAGTGGTACTGTGGCTCAAGTGGTAGAATGCTGCCCTTGAACAAAAAAGCTCAGGGAAAGCACCCAGGCCCTGAGTTCAAGTACCAGGACTGACAGACATAACCCCTTCCTCCCAAATATGGCCATAAAACACAACCAAGACACAAACAGAATTCTTGCAGAAAGAATTTTAAGTTCTTCCAAACTCTGAATCACAAAAGGGCAAGGAGTTGGAGTAAGCAGTTCACCTGTACACATCTACCAGACAGTGTGTTTAGACAAGTGACACGTGTAAATGTTGCTTTTCAAATAAATACAGCTTATAAAAAAAGTTTTGCTTGGAGGTGTTACTTTTTGTTGCTTTTGAGTTTCTGAGGTGTGTATGATATGGACTTACCATATTTATTGTAAAGGGCTGGGAACCAGTCTTTGTTTGGGTGATAAGGTGGCTGAGAGCTAATGACAGTATCTTATGGTACCCATTGAAAGTTCTGGAATGTATATTTTCTGGAATGCCACACAAGATCACCATCACTTAAGCCAGCAACAAGAGCCCAAGACATGGACACGTGGTGGCTGCTTGCTTTGCTCCAATGCTGGAGGATGCTGTAGTTGTGCAGCTTTTCCTTTGTGTTTGTCCTCAATTATTGAAGGATAGTGTATTCCATGCTGAAGAAAGGTATGGACTTCTAAAAGTACTAGTCATGTTTTTTTTTTTTTGGGGGGGGGTTTCCAGCCCGAAAAATTTCAAAAGCAAATCTGAAGCCTCTCTCACCTAACCCAAAATCTTTATGAGGACTGGAAATCAGGCACCAACTAGAACACTTAATAAAATGAACAAACTAGAACACTTAATAAAATGAACAAAGGTTGGGCGCATGACTTATAGAGCACCTGCCCAGCAAGTGCAAGGCTCTGAGTTCAAATCTCAGCACTGCCAACAAATAAACTGAACAGTTATCCTTTATTAGTCTCAACTATCAAATGTATTTCAATACTTACATGAGAGTACCATCTCCAGTGGCCATCAATGGGTTTTGTAGAGAACTTCCTACATTGTTTTCTTTGGCTATTTTGTGTTGACTGGTGATAACTTTGGCCTATGCTAGTTATAGGCTCCAATTGTAAATTACTGTTCTGTGTTGGTCTGCTTGAGTAATACCTTCTAGTTTTATCTTTTATTAAATAGGATAAAATAAGTGGTGATCTGGGATCATTTGGTCAGACCTATTACTGCTATACCTGATCTTTATAAAGACTTCAGTTCATAATTTAACTTTGAATGTTGGAAACTAAGTTCAAAGTTTTTTTTTCTTCATTATTTTTGAAGGGAGTTGACATTAATTCAAGTTATTATCACAAATCACAGACTTACTTGCTTATTAAAAATGGAAACATGAGCCGGGCACCAGTGACTCACATCTGTAATCCTAGCTGTTCAGGAAGCTGAGTTCTGAGGATTGCAGTTTGAAGCCAGTCCAGGCAGAAAAATCCATGAGACATCACAGAAAAAAAAAAAAAAGAAGAAGCCATCTGTGGCACTGTGGCTCAAGTGGTAGAGGCTAGCCTTGAGTAAAAGGAGCTCAGGGACAGTGCCCAGGCCCAGAACTCAAGCCTTGGGACCAGCAAAAATAAATAAATAAATGGAAACATGGAGCTAAGATGCTGAAATGTAATTTTAAAGAAAACCAATACTAAAGTATTTTTAGATAAATTATTGCAAATTCATTTTGAAGATATCGTATCTTAATAAGCAGAGCTTTTGATATCTAGATTGTTCACAATGACCCTGGCATTTCTTAGCATCTGTTTTACATTTTCCCTCTGTACTGGGAACCAATGTCGTGTGTGTGTGTGTGTGTGTGTGTGTGTGTGTGTGTGTGTGTGTGTGTGTGTGTGTGTGTGTGTGTGTGTGTGTGTGTGTGTGTGTGTGTGTACCAATGTCGTGTTTGTGTGTGTGTGTACTTCAGGAATCTTCAGCTAAGCACAATGAAACCCTAGAATATTTTTGATTCTGGAAAATATTAAAAAGACGTTGATGCGGCTATTTAGAGTAAGTTGCACACCATGAATCTTTGTGAAAAGACATAGAAAACAAGAGTACCAAAAAATTGTTTCATTGTTATCTGCTTCAGATTACATCATTTTACTGTCTTCCTTCTTTATTTTTTTAAATATTCCTTTTATTAAGTGAGCAGGAAAATACATGATTGAACAACTTGAATCTACAAGGCTGGCCTTTACATGACTGAATGAAACAATAAATTCATCAGAAGGCATGTGTCAGTATCCTACAGTGAAACGTCATGCAACATTCAGTAATGAGTATTATACGTGACAAGTATTATACAGATGCCCAGAGACTGTTAGAGAGGTCTCAGAACTATGGTCACTTGGAAGGTTATTAAAACTCAAATGTCATTAGGCTTTTTTGGCAGAAAGATACTTTTATTGTTGCTTACTCTTTTTTTTTTGTGGTTTTTAAACATTTAGAACAGAAAACAAAGTTCAGAATCCTCTTCCCACAGCCAAGAACTCAGTGGCATAGCTTAAAATGATGGATCCTTATCTGTATAAATCTAAGAGCTTTGATATGTTATTTTTCTTAAGATTCTGTATAACAATCTCCTTTCCAGTCCTGCAACTTGTGAGTTTATTTATAGAGCAAGAGAGTACAGCCAGGGCCAGAAACATATGATCTCCATAATGACTTTTTCAGAAAGGAAATCTATAGGGTTTTCTATTTTCTACATGAAAGCAAAGCTACACTTGTATGATACAGACTTTGGAGACAGCTTTTTGTTTTGATACTGAAATTAAATAAAACATTTTTAGTTATGACATGGTTTTTACTTGTTTTCATTCATCCAGCAAACTTTACTGATTCCTATTTGCTAACTGTTCTTTGATGTACTGTATTAACTAGTGAAGAGAGTAGACAGTGAGAGGTTCTATGAAAGACAATAAAGTTAAAGATGACCTGGGGGAGATGCTGGAGGTTATTGTATATAAGTCTCTGTCAGTAAATAATTATTTGTGCATAGGACATAAAGGAAGGGAAGAAACAAGCCAGGCAGAGGAAGGGAAGATTTTCAGACTTGGTAATAGGAAGGGCAGAGCCACTGAGAGAGGAGAGTGCTTTGAAGAAGGCCAGCAATGCTGGAGCAAAGTACAGCAAAGTGGATGACGTCAATGAAGTGCAAGTGGTGGCTGTGGTAGGGAAAAAGATTGGATGTATATTTTTTTCTATGGCCTTAATGGCCATAGAAGGATATTGGCCTGAATGAGGTGGGGAGGCAAGATGTCTTAGCAGAGGGTGATATACCTTGGCCTATTTTTCTTTTCTTTCCTTTTTTTCCTTGCTTTTCCTTTTCCTTTAAGAAAGTTTTTTTTTTAATGTGTATGTGTCAGTCCTGAGGCTTGAACACCAGGCTTGTATGTTATCCCTGAGCATTTTTTCCCCTCAAGGCTAGTGCTTTACCACTTGAGTTAAAGGTGCACTTCTAGCTTTTTGGTGATCATTTGGAGATAAGGGTCCCCTGGACTTTCTTGCCCGGCTTTGAACTGAGATCCTCAGATCTCAACCTCCTACATAGTTAAGATTATAGGTGTGACCTGGCTTTTGGCCTATGTTTTAAAAGTACCATGTCAGCAACTGGCTTGAGCCTATATCTGAAGGAAAGGGAAGCGTGATTTCTAAAAAATGGATTGTTATGGGTGTGTTATATAAAAGACAAAAAATACAGGCAACAAGATCTTGTGTGGATGAAAGAAGATGATATTTTGCTGCTATAAGAAGAAATATAGTAAGAATGTATTGGTGGATGAGCACAAATTAGCTGGGACATATCAAGTTTGAGATACTAGTTGCATATACTAATGAAGATGCTAATAAGAAATTGGACATTGGAACTGTAACCTCCTTGTACATTTCTTTTTTATTAGACATAAAAATCTGGCAGGAAGGAGATTGGGCTACAGGTAAAAAATTAGGTTTATCATCTCATAGATGGTTTTTAAAGCCCCAAGCCTGGAAGAGGTCACTTAGACAGTGGATGTCCAGTACTGGGATACTTAGGGAGCTTAGCAAGGAACTGAGGAGTGGCGAGGGAGGTGGAAGAACCCAAGGAAGTTTCAGAGCTGAGGAAATATTTCAAGAAGTAGTAATTAGTTGTGCCAAGACAATGGATAAGTCAGACTACAGGTAAAGATTTGACCATTGCACTGGGATAGAGGACATCGCTTATGTTCTTAGCAAGAGCTACCATGCATGGTAGAGATCAAAGGACCAAGGAGAGAAATTCAGATATTTGAATATATGCAACTCCTCATGGGGAATCTTCTATGAAGGGGAGCAGAGAAGGTTGTAGTTAGAAGTGGGTAGTGAGACCAAGAGGGTATCTATAACACAGAAGACACTGCAGCATGAATGTCATAAACTCCTCCAATATGAGGAGACAGTGGTTTTTATAGGAGCGGTTGGGTGGATGTAACCTAGAACAAATGTGGAAAACCTTCCCTGGTCACTTATGGAACTAATGTAGTAATGGGCAATAAGTTTCACTGGTTAAGTTTGGGAAATTTAGAAGCCAGGATATTTGCAGGAGCATCTCAGATCTGAAATCAACACAAGTTTAGAAATGTTGGTGTTGGAGGAAACACTGAGTCCAGCACTAAATACTTGAGCAATGAGCAGGGATGACTGAGGGTAATGCAAGGACCTTCTATGCTGGTGGCAAGAGCTTTAGAAGCAGTGGGTGATAGGAGGAACAAGGAGAGACCATGGTCTAGAAGTAGACCAAACAGGTATCCTACTACTGTTAATAACTCAGTATGCAAATTTTGATAGAGATAACATAAAATAATATTTCATTACATGTATGGGAAGACATAGGCTTAGGGGGCTACCAAAGCATTTCTGATTACTTGGAACAAATATGCAAAGTAGTTTTTGAAGAGTTATTGTACATATATAGATAAAAATGACTTGAAATTAACTAAAAAGTATCAGGTTGGAAAGCATGCCATGAAGATACACAAATATAACTAATTTAGCAATTTTTTGACAATTTAGAATACTTGAAAAACTAAGGTTTTTTAAAAAATGAAAACAATTGTAGGTATGGCAAAACCATAATTTTCCCTTTTTATATTGTAACTTGGTGTCTTTCTACACTTATGTTAACATTGTAAGTATGACAGCTAAAACACACAAAATACTTTGACAACATCCAGTTTTAAACTGCACCCAGGCTGTCATCTTATTATCTGCAACCACCTATCATTTAAAGGTCTGATTGAGGGTCATGTCTGAGGTTTCATTTGAATCCTCGTGTCTGAGGATTCAAATGACTAATCCTTAAAACTTATCCCAGGGGAAGAGGTAAAGACAGGAACAGAACCTATACAAATAAATGATCCATTGCCAGAAATGAAAACTGCCCTCTCCACCAGCATTTGATTGGGTTCATTAGTACAATGCAACTTGGTGTTGATTAAAATAAGCCATCAAAACTAAATTGTCTCATGCAAGGAGTGAATTAGGTTGAAGAGAACTATACAAAGCCAAAAATCTGGAAACTTTGTCTTTGATTGTATTTTCTGGCTTTTATCTAACTGTTTGGCATCATAGACATGAGTCCAAAACTTTGACCTGGGCTTAAAAAGAGTTCAAACAGTATCCTGGAATTTTTGTTGAAAAATACTTGCAAGGAGAGAATTTTATTTTGTTGAATTTTGATCCTTCATGGACTAACATGTGTAGAAGAATAAAGATTAAAGCACAAGGTTATTATCTTGTACTGTTTAATGCTATGCAAATTGTTGAATATTGTAGTTGTCTATGGAAAAATTCCCAGGACAGTGATACAACATGGAAAATATTTGGCAGAAATGTGTAAGCTATCAATTTTGAACCTGCAAACTCTCAAGTATGTTTGTTCTTTGGTGGGGGCTCCTGAAAAAGAGATCAGTTCCTATGAAACCCATGAAATGACAGCCGTTTTTGGAGTTGCTGATACTGCTATACTAGCCAAGTCCATATATGCTGGCATTTATGAGACGTATTGTCAGGCACAGTAAACTGAATTTATAGACTTTCCTTTTTGGAGTTTATATTGTAATTACTTTATCTTAGTGGGGCTAGTTTTTGACTAATTGCTTCTTTTGTAGGTTTTATTTGATTTGTTTAGATTTAAATTTTTGAGGAATGAATTGAAAGTTATCTAATAGTTTACAGAAACTATTGAGATACTCAGAATATGGCACCTGAGGAGATTTTGAGATACAGAGAACACGGCAGGGTGGTTCAGAATCATCATCAGCATGTTGTGCATTTTCTCATGTTTTCTTGCAGCTAGTTGGGGTTAATGTTTGACTAATGACTGTCTTTTTTCTTAAAAATCACATAGCACTCTTACATTTTAAAGCAATCAGCACAAATGCAAGTGATGCCTCTTCAAGCAGACTTTCAAAGACAGCACACGCCACTAACACAAAGAGCTCTTCCACACTGGGAGATTCCAGGCACAGGAACTGGTACACAATAATAGTAGGAAAAACTGTTTTTTCTTTTTAATATGGAATGTGAGGTCAGACTTCAGCCTTTTCTTGTCTGCTAGAGGACAAACCCAAAATGGCTCTAGCCTGAATATCACACCTTTTTCTAATCTGCATAGGAGGAACTGAGACACAATTACCAATGAGTCACAAGAGCAGACAGAAAACTGTTAGTAGGTTGTGACATCCAGAAATTAAGATGTTTTTAAATACATGTACTTGATGCAGTGTAAGAGTGTATCTTACAACACAAAGCAGTGTCAAAGTGTTAGAAAAATGGAGCCCCTGTCAATCTATTGTCAGTCTACCCTTGTGAGATTTTACCCATACCTTAATCTACTTGGTTGAAAAAAAAAAGAGTTCTAGGTCTTCTTAAGCATTACTTAAAAGTTTTTAAGAAAAATAATGAGACCTATCTAAACAGGGCCATCAGATTTTAAATGGAACTCAGTGTGACTTGTCTTCATTTATGTTGTATGTATTGACAGTGATCTGAATGGAAATGATATGAGAAGGTTCATTATTAAAGAGCTCTACAGTTCAGCTATGTCTCCCACACACAGGATGCAGGTATCCAAGCTACAACATCCTGTCCTTACCAGCAGTGAGGTTCATATGCCAGACCCTGAACCAAAATTATGGTATGAGCAGACACAGTGGGCTTGTAGACGGTTTTCCAGTTTGTGAAGCAAGGACTAAGAGATGTAGCAAAACTTAAAGCTTTCTTTGAAGGGAAATAAAAAGAGACTATGCCTCTAGGAATATCAAAATGAAAGACATTTTTGTGATGATGCTTTAAGAGAGGTGAAGTGTATCCCCCTCCATAAAAAGAATTAAAATCAAACTAAAAAATTAGGAATTGTATGAATGAACCATAAGGACAAGAATTTCATATATTCTACCTGGTCTTGGCTTACTATGCCAGGGCTGAATCCTGTCGTGATAGAAGACGACCTAGTTTTTGTTTTTGGTGGTGTTGGTGGTGGTGGTGTGGGGCTTGAGCTCAGGGCCTGGGCACTGTCCCTCAGCTCTTTTACTCAAGTACTCTATCACTTTGAGCCACAGATCTACTTCCAGTTTTTGAGTAGTTAATTGGAGAAAAAGAGTCTCACAGGGACTTTTCTGCTTGGGCTGGCTTTGAATTGGGATCCTCAGATCTCAGCCTCTTAAATAGCTAGGATTACAGGCATGAGTCACTAGTGCCCAGCTGGAATGTTTATTTTTGAAGGAAAAAACTTCAAAGAATTCTACAAGTAGGTATTAAGGAGCACATAGGAGGCCCTTTTAAATTTGAGTTGGCCTTATATTCATTGTAGAATGTTTGTACAAAAATATAAAAGGCGTGACTTGATGTTTAACATCTGTGTTTTATTTTTGTTGGCACCAGAAAAGCTCATGTTCTATGTTATGTCACTGTACATACTGTAAACAAGACTGCATTATAGTTTTTCTTATGATCTTTTTGTTTCAGTGAATCTAGGTTTTAAAAAATACATTCACAAACTACCTTATGTTTAAACACAATGAATCCCTTTTATTTCTTAACTGTACCCAAAAATCCCACAATAAAAAAATCATTTAAAGCTGTGTGTTTCAAACTTATCACTTAGAAATAAAAAGAACAACAACAATATGAAACATAAAAACAAAGATCAGTTTGCAACATAATTTCAAGAAGCTTCTGATTTAAAATACCACAGCAGCAATATAAAGAGCTGGTGGCAATCACATTTGGAGACAAGACCCAAATAATTTGTCCGTGTTGGCATTCAATTACAGTAGTTGCTAGATTCAATCCAAAGTTTTATTGTTGAATTTGTTGCATGAAAATTGTAGAGATAGCATTGTTCAGCAGCATCACCACAGCAGTAAAAATGAGAACGGGAGGATTTCATTACTTTTGAGAGCTAAAGGGAATGTGATGGGGACATCTTGGTGTCACCTTAAGAAAATCCTGTTTCATTCCTGGGTGTTACCTGCTTAAAATGAATGCAAATGACAACCACCTTTTGGGAAGGGAGGACATAATCATTTAGTCCAGAACTTAGAATATCCCTCTTCCCTCCCCTCTTGCCCAAACTACCAGATTGAAATGGCCCCATTTTTTTTCCTAATGTAGGCTTCGTTCTCATTAATAGTATATCAGCTGCTCATGTATTTAGGCAAAATCCACAGGATCATAGGTTTTATTTATTTTTAAAAATTCATTTACAATATTTGCTTTCTCCCAAAACAAGCATATTGGTTTGTGTCCTTGGATTTTTTCCCCTCATATTTTTAAAGAACAATTTAGTCAACTACTGTTTTGTTTTTTTAAATATTAAATACACCTGAGATTGCCAGTTGAGCTCTCTATATGTCTCCTGGAGATAACACTGCTGTGATGAACAGTGAACAAAAACAAACAAAACGAGGTAGGTTAAAACAGGAAGCATAACACAGATATTGTTTTGCAACACCTTGATACCACAGGCGGCCATGCTTGTAGCTTTGGAAAAAAATCCCAGACAGTCACGTAAAAGTTCAAATCATTCGAATAAGAGTTTATAAAGACACAAGTCAACCTGAACTAAATACATACTTATCTTTGCACGGATGTTGTTTACTGTATGTTGGGAAATTTGAAGGAAGGTAAAGTGATTAGGGTCTCAGAATTTTGGCCAAAGCCTTGCTTTCAAGTTCTCTAAAATCTGAGCCAACGATGCCACTGTGTCTCAGGCAGGCTTAGTACTGTAGCTTCTTCTCTTGCCCAACCAGGGAGAGCATGGGCAGCTTTCTTTAGTAATTCTTTGCGGTCACAGTTTTCATCTTGAGAAAGTGGCACCCTCAGGAGAGAGCTGGGAATGTCCAGAGCCTGGATGTCATGCATTCCCCAGTTCCCAGAAAGAACTCATCAATCTCAGTTCTAGCTAAGCTCAAATCAAGTGACCTCTTAACTGGGAGGCTTTGTGCATTTTAAAAAAAGGAGGTGTGTATATTTACATAGATGTCTAAGCTTGTTTCCCAGAAGCTCTTTCTGTCTGGCCTGATCTGTCTTTCCCATCTGCTGCCCTGATCTGTTGCATAATGGCTGAGGGAATTTGCATCACAGCATCCTCAATCTCTAGGACCACTCCACTCGCTGGGTTTCTATCCCACTCAGCACTTCATTCTATAGAGACCATAGGAAAATATGGCCAGTTGTACTCACAAAGCAGTAGTTGATTTTATTAGACTAAGGCTAGTAGTTTAGCCATTTAAAATCTATTTCCCAAAAGAGGGGAAAACTAGTATTTTTCTTCTCTTAAAAATTCATTAGCCAGTTGCTATCAAAAAGCAACCTGGGGTTGGTGAAGGCAAAAGAGTTCTTAAATCACCCCACTAATGTTGTTATGGCCTTCATTGTAAGGAGATTAGGTACATTTATTGTGCTGTCTCTCACCATCGGAAATTAGAAATTTTACAACATACCATATACTTAAAACTAGCAGGCAGACAGAATTAAAGACAGACTCATTTTCTCAGTATGCGTTCTCTCCCCATTCTTACAAAGTTAGGGGGTAAAGAAAAAAAGATCAAAACAAAACTCAAAAGCCACCATAACACAGCTTAATCATAAGAGCACACAATATTTGTTTCTATCCCTAACTTTGAAGGGCACATGGTCCATCTCTGTCCACAGACAACGCAGCATCCTTGGGGATCTCCCAGACATTCCTGCCAACTTTTTCTCTCCTTCTCAACCAGGCTGCAACACTGAAAGATGGACTGCATTGGGAAGGGTGGAGGGACAGGAAAAGGGAAAGCAGTATGTTCAACCAAGCCTTCTGATTCTGCCTCTAGACTGGCATAAGTCCACATGAGTTATGTTCTTTTACATTAGAAATAACGCCATGAAGATAAGTGCCAAGTGCTCTTCTGTTACCAGTTCATCATGGAATTTCTGTTGAGGGTCATGAAAAACACTTGGCTACTTCCTCCAGATCGCACGGATGCAAAAAATACCTGTTTGAAATTAAAAACAAGTTAGTTCAACTGAATGGTTTTTTTCCCCTCTTTTTCCAACTGTCCATCCACTTCCTTTCATATGTTCTATCCTTGACATGTGTCAGCTCTTAAGACTCAATGGCCAGTGGTTATATAATGACTCAAGAGTGCATCTTATATAAACAGTCCTGTTTTATTGATATCACTATTATCAGTATTATTGCAGTACTGGCCTCCAAGGACTCTTCAGTTGCTATATCATGACTTGAAACATCTTTTTGAAGGTTCACATTTGAAGAGGGAATTTTGTGCTAGGATGATGTGGCCTGGGCCACTGATGATTTCTACAAAGGCACAAAGACACCCTTTCTTTCCCTTATACGTAACAAAAAGGGAGACTTCAGGATGGAAGAGAATCTTCCCAAGTTTTCAAAGTTACAGGCAAATTTCATGCCTACTGGCCACTGTACAACTTGTTTTAAATTTTCAGGATTTAAAATGTGGTCAGACAGGTTAAGATGTTGAATGCCTATTCAGTGTGCCATTTCAGGAGTTAATAATTTCTCTGCAGATGCTGACACGCCCCAGGTCAAATGAGATATTGGTATTAATAAGCAGAACCATAATCTAGGAGGTCTGAATCTACTCAATCATTTTATCAAATGATTGGGAGAAGTAAGCAAAATTTGGGGGTACTGATTGCTTGAGCTGAATGTCAATGAACCACTGCCCCAGGAAAAATAATATTTTGGGCTGTGGCATAGCCCTTCAGTCAGCTAACACCTAACTTTGATCCAAGGCATTTGTTTTTGTCACTAGTATAAAGTCTCTGCTAATTCATTTCCACGGCTCTTTGGGAGAATGTTCTTTCCCAAAAACTTCGTAAGAAGCCTGTGGAAATTTTTGTCATCAGCTAATGCTACATATGAAGGTAGAGCTACTCTTAGGGTCAGTGAATCAAAATACAGGACAGAGAGGGCCTGTGTAAAACCACAATGAAAGAAAGCAATGCTGTTCTTTCCAGTTTGGGGATCTTGGGCTCTAAATCTCAGGTCCTTGGTACTGGCCTGGTCCTAGCCTTCTCTGAGGGTATGGGTCTGATTTGGAATAGGACTGATATGGTAAATCATCAGCGAACCAGAGTGTGGGATGTCCATGCCCAAATCACTCCTTGTTGTATGATTCCCCAGAGACTGGGTAAATGGTGGAGTCTTACTAGTTAGATCTGTTTTCAGACATGATTTATTAAGTCCCTGGTTCTATCCTTGCCATGCACAGCTGTTGTCCATCTAGACCACAGGGGTCAGAGTATTTGGCGAGTCAAATAGTCCAGACCTGTACTACCAGGACTGGACAAAGACTAGCCTGGTCTCAGGGGAATCAGAGCAGGTCAGGACTTAACTATGGGTATTTCTGGCTGTTGCTTTGGCTTCAGTGCTGTTGCGTTAGGTGTAGCTACAAAGGATGGATTCACGAGTACATTATAGCCTGACTTCTAAAAACTCTAGGTTACTCTAGATGGAGGACATTGCTTCAGGATTCCCCTCTGAGGTGATCAATCATGCCAGATGGACACAGCACTTTCACTGGAAAACAATCCCCCTGTGACGTTTTGGAAGCAACATGGCTGGAATGACACAGGACATGGCACTAGTTGAGTTTGTGAGTGTGGATTTTTTTTTTAAGTAATAAGTGACACTTTAAAAGTCAATATTTCTTTCTGCATGTCAGATTTTTTTTATTAATTAGATCCAGATAGAAACTTTATGAAAAGCCTAAAAATGGAAGTGTAAAGGTGACCCACTATGAGATGATTAATGATGGGCCAACTGTGCTAAGTGCCTAGGCGAATTTGGGGTAACTGCTGCGTCACTACAAGGCCTATAGGCCACAAAAGTTACTACAAGTTTACAAGGTATTTCTAGATGTTTTATGTTCATTTTGATATGAAACTTTTGAGTGTTCATGTGAACCAAACCAAATAATGCCATTTTAAGATAATACTGACTGTTTAACACAGAGGTGATTTAAATCAGTATAAAGGAAAATGAAGGTTTCACAGGTACCTGGTGGTCTCTTAAAATGCAAACACTAATGCAAATGTTGAAACGGATTTACCTTATCATTTCTTTCACATAGAAACTTTAACCTTTGAGCTCGCTTATGCATAAATACTCCATCCAAATGTCCTGTTTCCACTGACCGGATCTCAATAGCTTTCTCGCCCCAGCCCATTATCTGATTGGAATGAATGTAGGCTGTCAAAAGGAATTTCCAAAACTGCATTAAAAACATTAGATAGGCAATAACTCACAGCATCTGTTCACATCTTAACCACAAAAATGACAAATGATTTGAGATAAACAGACAAAGCAAGTCTTACAAGTGTTATTCACAGATTTTTTTTTTTTGGTGTGGAATCAAATGGTTGTTTCACATTTCTTGACTTTTGTTTCATTTGGGGGGTGTAACTGTTGAAGGAGATAAGGAATGGTTAACCTACCCACAGACGTGGGCATTTCTCCCCATTGGAGCACCACATCCTTTGTTATCCGGCCATAGGTGTTCACATATACCCCCTCATCCTCATAGCAAACAAGCATTTCCATTCCATCTGTTTTAGGCAAGATGACAATAGCATGAGGAGTGATATTGCCCTGAATCTAGAAGACAAAGAAAGGCAAAGCATTATTATTTTTTTAAATAAGACAACCCTTTGACTTTTAGCTCTAAGAAGTGAAAAAAAAGTAATTCCCCCATTTTCACTCTAGAGATAGAAATTTTCTTTGTTAAACATAATCAGCTACTGATCTGTGCAATGTTCTGATAAACGGAAGTTGCTAGATCAAGAATCCAATTAATTGGTCCAACTAACGGTGACCTTGTATCCATGGAGCACCTATCCTGTACCGATTACTGGATCAATTATATTTATGTGTGTGATTTCTAGTTCTCACAACAGTGCTACTGTTGTTATCTTGTGTACAGATGAGAAAACTACATCTCAGGAGTGTTCTGTAACTTGCCCAGAGCTGTGCTGGTATTTGCTGGTAGAATTAGGAGTTGAAAGCATGTTTTCCAGACATTGAAATGTATTTGTTTTCCACTAGAGCAAGTAAACATGAGGAGAATTCAAGTCTTCTATCAGACTATGAATATATAATCCAGATTACTTATCTGGGTGCCTGATTGCCAGAATAATCCAAATGAATAGTTTGTTTAGAAAAAAACGTTATATGATCTCATATTGAAAAAAAAATACTACTACTAAACTATGTATAGATTGAGAGAGAGAGGTGGTCTACTGTGGCCCCCAGGTTCACAGGTCCCTGTGCACAGGAGTGTGGGATGGAGATGGTTTCAAGAATGCATCAGCTGTGACCACACTACCTCCAAACAGGCAAACGACTGTATTGCAGTGATGAGTGATAATTGTACATGTGCATGTCTGTATATAAAGTACTAAAACAACTTTTACAAAGGATTGTACTTTGAATTCTTCAAGCTCTTATCTGAACACAGGTGGCTCACAACTGTAATCCTAGCTACTCAATAGGCTAAAATATCTCCAATAAATTTGTCTCCAATAAATTACCAAAAAAGCCAGAAGTAGAGATGTGGCTTAAGTGGAAGAACACTAGTTTTGAGCAAAGGAAGCTCAGGGACAGTGCCCAGGCCCTGAGTTCAAGCCCCAGGACCACCACATACTCACAAAATGTCTTCAAGCTCTCAAAATAGCAGTCAACAATGGGCTAAGTCTTAGATTTCCCTGGCAGTTTCTACTGTATGTTAGCCTTGTGATAATGTGCTACATGATATAATGTTAACATTGCATTAGTTCTAATAACAGGATTAATAAGCATTTCCCAAGTCATACTTTAGGGAATGTATAGTAATTTGTATACTATATTGTTAATAAAAAGAACTACAATTTGTAAGGCCTTGTGCTAGATATGTTTGATCTAATACCTAATTTGATGCTGATGGTAACTATAGGATAGGTCCTTTTATTCCCATTTTACAGATGTGAAAGTTGAAGTCTTTCATTGAAGTCATTCATTTCTGAAGCTCATGCATGGTAGAAACACTGAGCTCCAGTGTATCTAACTCTACTATAGCACACTGCCTTCAGAATGGTAAGACAAATTAAAACTAGTAGATAAGACATTTTTTGAAAAAATTAGAACTTGACTATTGATTGACATTCTCCTCCCACATATAATGAGCCAATGTCTCTTTAAAAACAAATCCCTGAAAACTGAAACTCATATATTATACAAATGTATACCCTTAAAGGAAACAATTTTATGTATTTTAATGTCTAAAGTCCAGAGACAATAGAGTAATCATCTAATAATTTCTATTATTTCTACTCTATTCCAGTTTTAGGAAGTAAAAAATTAGTAATAAAAATTAGCTAGCTTTACATGTGTTACTTATTAAAAACATTTTATCTGCCTTACTGATAAGTAAGTTTATATAACTTCTACTGAATACATATAAAGTTTATATAACTTCTACTGAATACATATAAGACCAAATCCTTTTTCCACAAAGGCCAGTAGACAGAGAACCCTGGCTCTGGATACTTACATGAGATGGTATATAGATATCATAGGAGTTTCCCGAATCAACATCAATTACATGGAAACCAGTGTGTGAGCCAAAAATAACCTTTAATCTTTGACCTTCTTCTACAGTGAGATCAACTAGCAGAGGCTTGTGCTGGAGATCTGCAAAAGACTTTAAAAGTTCCCCCATTAGTATCTACGTCATTCAAAGAGGTTATCTTAGTGATTTCCTTTAGCCACTGTCTAGGGAATATTCACTTCACCTTCCTTCAGTTGAAAAGCTAGAAGATATCTCTTCTACTTAAGTTTGAACTCCCATCCTGGACTTTGATTCATTTCTGTTTCTTTTTCTACCTCCTGTCCTCCAGGACATAGAATATAGCTGTCAATTTAAATAGTGCCAATTGTATATTAAAAACCTGGTACCTATGGGTACTGCTGTTCTTTCCTGTTTATTTTTGGCCTTTGGCCTCCAGAGAAGATCTAGTTACTCTTTTTCCCCTCTGGCCCCTGTAGCAATCAGGCCTATTTATGCTTTATACTTTTCAGAAAAGCCTGGGCTAGGTAACGAGGGCCTGCTAGCTGCTAAACCTGTTCAGAATTAGTGGGAATGCTTTGGTTAGTTTTCTTTCTATGATTGAGTGGGTGTCAGAGTAGTACTTTAATAACCTTAGGTGAAGATGAAACACAAGACTCATGCTTTGTATTGCCTACTGGAGTTTAACTAGAAAAGAGGAAATGAGAGCTCTAGCAAGTTAATCAAGATTCTGTATACTTGGACCCAAGGCCCAACCATGCATGAGCTAGCTGTGAAGTGTTCCTCTGTTGCAGTTAAAAAAATTATATTTTTATTATATTTAATTATACAAAAGGGTACCATTCAACAAATCAGTTTATAAGTACAATGCTGCTCTTTTGTACATTTTTAATTATATTTTTGGGTCCAGTTGTGGTGCCTGAACTCTGGGCCTGGGCACTGTCCCTCAGCTCTTCAGCTCAAGGCTAGCGCTCTACCACTTGAGCTACAGCGCCACTTCCAGGTTTTTTCTTTTTGCTTATGTGGTGCTGAGGAATTGAACCCAGGGCCTCATGCATGCAAGTCCAAGCGCTCTACCACTGAGCCAACTTCCCAGCCCCTTTAATTATATTTTTAAGTAGTTGTACAAAGAAGTTCCCATTCTACAAAACAGTATATGAGTACAAGCTGTGTGACAACATTGTCACCCATTGCTCCTAACCCATCCCTCTCTCACTTTTTTTTAAAAAATTAGGTGATTATATAAATTTCACATATTTCACAGTATTGTGGAATAGTGACACTTAGTTAAAGTCACAAACAGATTTTAACCTTCACAATGCAAATTGTCATTATCATGGTCTATAAAGTTTGTGAATTCTATGAGCTTTGACAATATGTTATTTCTTCCACATCAGGTGAAGTTTATATTTCTTTTCTTTTGCTTAGTGTAGGCCTGTCCTTCTTTCCCTCTCATTTCTCCCTTCCTATCACCTCTGTTGCATTTTACTATGACTTAATCATCTGGCACCTTTCTGGGTCCTGAAACCTAGAGGAAGATTGGAGACAGGCCTCCTATCATCTGTTTAAGTTCATCTGTGTTAATATCATTCTCACATCACAGGAAGTATGCACCTTATGTCCTATCCCTGCTAGATTTAGGCCTTTGTTCTTCCCTCTTTCCAGGCTGGGTCTGGTGTGCAAAACTGAGTATTTTGTACTTTCTCATTTGCCTTGTTGAACACTGACAGAAATGACTTAATCAAAATGGGAATGGGATTTTGGTTGAAAAGCTTTTTTGGAGAGATTTGTGCAGATCAGCAGTACATATTAGCTTTTGGGAGTCGTTTCTTAATGGTTTTGAACCTTAATGCATTGCAACAATTTCATTCCATGAAAGTGGGATTATGGATGGTAGTGTTTTTCCATTGTTGAATTTATCTTCCAGAATACATCACAGGTGGGCTACCTGCACCAACGGAATAAGATAGAAATGGGGACATTCAGCTCCACAAAAGGGCTGACAGTGTTCCCAGGGCAGGTTTTGTGACAGGAAAGAGAAAAGAGATGAAGGGAGGCAACAATCAGGAAGATGAGAAAAACTCTGTGTATGTGTGGGGGGTGGGTGGGTGGGTGGGAGGGGGAGGAGGAGGGAAAGAGAGGAGAGATTCACACTGGATATGGCTAGACTATGTGGTGCCAAACCAATCAGGTGCTTGAAAGCACTAGTCCTGGAATTTGGGGGCAGCTTTTTATGAATTGGGGTCAGTAGCAGCATGTCCATAACTCATTCTTGTGGAGTGACCACTCCAACTATGATAAATATAAGGTAAAAAAATGCCAAGAAAGTAATTTCTACAAGTGACTACGTTAAGTATACAGTTCAGAGACACTGATAAAGGGGATCTGTGAACATCAACTGAGGTTTTGAAACTTTCTTCAGAAAGGCCCATGATGATTAGGTTTGTGCTGGTACTGGGGTTGAACTCAGGGGCTTGCACTGTTGCTTTGCTTTTTTGCTCAAGGCTGGCACTCTACCACTTGAGCCACAACTCCACTGATAAGAAGTGATGCCAACAGTCTACTTTTGTTAGACAAAACACCAGGCAGTACTCAAGAAGCCCTGTGTAATAATAATGATATATCAATATTGTGTAATTGGTAATGATTCCATAAAAAATGCCTCTTGAAGCCAATCATTATTAGACCTCAAATGGAGGTCAAATACAAGTTTTAATTTGACAAATTATATGACATTTTAAATATTTACTCTTCTAGTAAGTCCAAGAAACACTTTAAAAAGTCTAATGGAGGGCTGGGAAGGTGGCTCAGCGGTAGAGTGCTTGCCTTGCCTTGCATGCATGAGTCCCTGGGTTAGATTCCTCAGCACCATATAAGCAGAAAAAGCTGGAAGCAGCACTGTGGCTCAAGTGGTAGAGTGCTAGCCTTGAGTACTAGACCCAGAGTTTAGGTCCCAGGACTGACCGACACACACACACACACACACACACACACACACACACACACACACACACACACACACACACAAGTCTAATCAATATAATAAAATTGGAATTGGTCTATATGGGGCACAGACCATTGGTGAAACTGAAACTGAAAATCCAAGCACATGTCTGCTTACCTTAAATGCCATGAACTTGTGATATGGTTTAGGAGCCCAGGCATATATTTCCACAGCATTCTTTAAGGCAATCACCAAGAATTTGATCCTTTCATATTTAACTGTAACAAGAAAGTTAAGAATCAGAAAGTACATCAGTTTATTGAGTTATTTCTGTGTTCAGGAATGTCTGAGCCACAAGATGTAGTTACATATCCATGTATCTCTATAGTAGAGGATGATGCTCATGATGCAGGATTGTCTCCACAGACAGATTTTGTTTTCTTTAGTGTACTTGGTTAGCATGGTACTTGGGTCTTTAGCTTTATATTGAAGGCTTTTTTCTTCATCTCAAGATGTAACTACTTATCATCTTTTCTAAACTTAGAGATGAAAAGTCACTATGATAGGAACCTGTACCTTTCCCTAATGTTGTTTATTTACATTACTCTGCCTGACTTTTATGTTTACTTGAATATAAGTAACTGAGAGCTAGTAGGCCAGGATGGTTAAAAAATTAGCAAAGGAAGAGGCAGAGTCATAAAGGATGCCATCTGCTGATTATTCATTTTTTTTCGTTGGTTCTGGGGCTTGAACCCTGGGCCTGAGTGCTGTCCATGAGCTCAAGGCTAGGGCCCTATCAACTTGAGCCACAGCATCACTTCTGGTTTTCTAGTGGCTAATTGGATATAAGAGTCTCTTGGACTTTCTTGCTTGGGCTGGCAGATAATTCAGTATGACAATAGTTTTTAATGTATTTTTGCAACAAATTGGAGAGATCTGAAACTAGCAATTTAATGACATATCTAAACCTCCTTGAAAAAGAGCAGCAAGATAAACCCCCAATCCAGTAGATGGAAAGAAATAATCAAAATTAAATCAGAATTAAATGAATTAGAATCCAAAAAAACTATAGAAAGAATCAACAAAACAAAGAGTTGGTTCTTCGAAAAACTTAACAAAATTGACAGACCCTTAGCAAATCTTATCAGAAAAAGAAGAGAACACACCCAAATTAATAAACTCAGAGATGAGAATGGAAACATCACCACGGAAACAACCAAGATTCAGAACATTATAAGGGAATACTTCTCAAAACTTTATGCCAATAAGTTTGAGAACTTGACAGAAATGGACCTTTTCCTAGCAAATATTGACATGCCAAAACTAAACCAAGATGAGTTAAGCCAGCTTAACAGGCCCATATCAAGCATTGAAATAGAAACAGCAATAAGAGACCTCCCAGCTAAGAAAAGTCCAGGACCAGATGGTTTTACAGCGGAATTTTACAAGGCCTTCAAAGCAGAGCTCACACCAATACTCCTCCAACTCTTCAATGAAATTGAAAGAGAAAGCTCACTACCGAACACATTCTATGAAGCCATCATAACCCTCATCCCAAAACCAGGCAGATCCCAAAACCAGGCAGGGACTCATCAAAGAAAGAGAACTATAGACCCATTTCTTTGATGAACATTGATGCAAAACTTCTCAACAAAATTTTGGCCAATCGACTTCAACAATTCATCCAAAAAATCATACACCATGATCAAACAGGATTCATTTCAGGGATGCAAAGCTGGTTCAATATACGCAAATCAATTAATATTATTCATCACATCAACAGGAGCAAGAATAAGAACCACATGGTTATCTCAATAGATGCAGAAAAAGCATTCGACAAGATCCAACACCCCTTTATGATGAAGGTTTTGGAAAAATTAGGAATCCATGGAACATTCCTCAATACAATAAAGGCTGTATATGACAAACCTACAGCCAGCATTATACTCAATGGTGAAAAACTAAAGCCATTTCCTCTTAACTCAGGAACAAGACAAGGATGCCCACTCTCTGCACTTCTCTTCAATCTAGTATTAGAATGCCTAGCTACAGCAATAAGACAAGATGCAGACATAAAGGGGATCCAAATAGGGAAAGAAGAAATAAAACTCTCCCTCTTTGCAGATGACATGATCTTGTATTTAAAGAATCCCATAGACTCCACTCCCAAATTACTCAAGCTGATTCAAAACTTTGGCAAAGTAGCAGGCTATAAAATTAACCCCCCAAAATCAATGGCTTTTCTGTATGCCAACAATGAGAAAAGTGTGGCTGAAATTAGGAAAGCAACTCCATTTGTAATAGCCCCACAAAAAATAAAATACCTAGGAAGGACCTCTATGATGAAAACTTTAAAATCTTGAAAAAGGAAATCAACACAGAACTTAAAAAATGGCAAAACCTCCCATGCTCCTGGATTGGCAAGATTAACATCGTGAAAATGGCAATACTTCCCAAGGCTATCTACAAATTCAACACAATACCTATCAAAATTCCAACCTCATTCTCAAGGAAATAGAAGAGGCAATCCAAAAATTCATATGGAACAATAAAAGACCCCGAATAGCAAAAACGCTCCTCAATGGAAAGGACACTGCTGGAGGAATATCAATACCAAACTTCAAACTCTACTATAAAGCCATAGTAATCAAAACAGCTTGGTATTGGCATAAGAACAGACCTCAGGACCAATGGAATAGAATTGAAAACCCAGAAATGAACCTACAGACCTATAGCCATCTAATCTTCGATAAGGGAGCTAAAACAATAGAATGGAAGAAAGACAGCCTCTTCAGTAAATGGTGCTGGCAAAATTGGTTAACTACATGTAGAAAACTAAAGCTAGATCCTTATATATCACCCTGCACCAGAATCAACTCCAAATGGATCAAAGACCTTGAAGTCAAAGCAGACACTCTGAAAACATTACAGGATGGAATAGGAGAAATCCTAGGTCTCCTTGGCTCAGGCTGAAATTTTCTGAATAGAGACCCGGAAACACAACAAATCAAAGAAAGGTTGGACAAATGGGATTGCATAAAGTTGCAGAGCTTCTGCAGGGCAAATGATATAGCTAGCAAGATCAATAGAAAGCCCACGGATTGGGAGAAGATCTTTACTAGCCATACAACGGACAAGGGTCTCATATCTAAAATATACTTGGAACTCAAAAAATTAAACCCCCCAACAACAAATCCTCAAAGAAACAAGTGCCCAATAAATAAGTGGGCGAAAGACTTAAAGAGAAATTTCTCTGAAGAAGAAAGAAGGATGGCCAATAGACACATGAAGAAATGTTCAACATCCCTAGCCATAAAAGAAATGCAAATCAAAACAACATTGAGATATCACCTCACTCCAGTTAGAACGGCAAAAATCAAGAACTCTAACAACAACAGATGCTGGAGGGGATGTGGACAGAAAGGAACTTTACTTCATTGTTGGTGGGAATGTAAACTTGTTCAACCACTTTGGAAAGCAGTATGGAGGTTCCTCAAAAGACTTCACATAGAACTCCCCTATGACCCAGCAATCCCACTTTTGGGCATTTACCCAAATGTTTACAAACAAGACCACACTAAAGCTACCAGCACAACTATGTTTATTGCAGCATTATTTACCATAGCTAAGATATAGAACCAACCCAGATGCCCCTCAGTAGATGAATGGATCAAGAAAATGTGGTATATATACACAATGGAATTCTATGCCTCCATCAGAAAGAATGACATTGCCCCATTTGTTAGGAAATGGAAAAATTTGGAAAAAATTATATTAAGTGAAGTAAGCCAGGCCCAAAGAAACATAGGTCCCATGGTTTCCCTTATTTGTAATATCTAGTATATGTGTGAGTCAAGCGGAAAAAGTCAGATAATGTGATGTCAGGAAAATGAACCCTTAGATGTATATTTTAATTTTTTTTCTTTCATGCATGTGTTTCGAACGCATTTATAAGATTATCTCTTTGTTGCTTTGTATGTCCCTCCCCCACAGTATAACCCCTGCTTTCACTATATTTGATGTCAGTATAACTTGTGGAGGAGATGGGGAAAAACCAGTTGTTTAAGGATACAGGTGGACCTGTTGCAACAATGAGAAGTACAAGTTGTCATGTCCAAAACGAGCTTTACAACGTCGGTGTGGGGGGGGGGAAGGGGGGGAAGGAGAAGGATTGGGATTGGGGGGGAGGGGGGAGGCTGGGAAGGGATGTGAAGGGTAAACAAAGGAGGAGGCTGCAATGCTTGGTAAGAAATGTACGCATTATCCTGCCCATGTAATTGTAACTCCTCTGTACAGTATGTTCACAAATAAAATAAAATTAAATTAAAAAAAAAGACTAAATACAACATATATGCCCACTAATAAGCTTAATACAGTTGGTTATGGCCAAGCACAAAAGAAGGGAATGAAGACTTAAGAAAAGCCAGAGACAGGATTTCTGTAAGATATATAAACTAATGTTAATGAATACTTTGCTTCTGAGAAAAGGGTTGTTGCTAAAGAGAAGACATTGTGTACTCCTTTTAATAAAACCTTGATTTTAAGGAAAAAAAAAAGAAATCTGGTTTGGGGAATATTTTATTATATGTATTTTATATATAAATATAACACATAAATATGTGTTATATAAATATATAATATATTTAAATATATCTTATATATTTAATGCATTTTAAAAATGGTTATTATAAAGGTGATATACAGAGGGATTACAGTTGCATAAATCAGATAAAGAGTACATTTCTTTTAGAACAATGTCGCCCTTCTTTCCCTCTCTCCCAGTTTTTCCCTCCTGTTCCACCCACAAGTTGTATAGTTCATTTCAACATAGTATCATTGCTGCATTTGTTCACCCTTATCCCACCAGTTCTGTGCCCCTCCCCATTACTTTCCCAAAGACAGATGAACAAATGACAGAAAACAAAAACAGCAACAAAGAAAAAACGTCTGGTTTCCATTTCCTGGAGTTTATTCGATGAATATTTTATATGATCAGATGCACATATGTATTATGCCTTTGAGTTTCTTCTTAATTGGTGTGTCTTATGTGTCTTGGTTACCATAAAGATCTATATTTATTGTGATGTCCTTGGGAGGTCACAACATTCTTTAAATGTCCTCTGGACCTTTCACTACTAAGTGTAGAATCTAATTATTAGAAAATTTATAATCTACAATGGATACCTATGCTTGTCAATTACTTCATAATATTTGTATAACAAAAATACCCTATATTCTAAGGAAACTGGGTAGGGAAAACAAAATCTAATATACTTAGATGACACCTTAGATATCTGGCTGTTTCCAGCCCAATAATTTTTTATCAAACAACTCTTTATGAACTATTCTCTGATCTCCTTATTTGAGACCAAGGAAAAGATCCGCAGTCAAGGCGTAAAATACCATGAATATAAAAACTTAGGTAAGTGCATACAGCTAAGAGAAAAAAAATACCCATAATCTTTCGGATACTTGGTCTGTAGTTGTTCTTTTGTGTGTATATGTGTGTGTATCAATATCAACCTTATCATATCTACCTACCTATAGCTACATTATCTATCTATGTATCTATATCGTATCTACCTCCTTAAATTTTTGTGCCTGTACTGGGGTTGAACTAAGGTACTATCCTTTACCTTTTTGGGCCACAGCTCCACTTTTGGCTTTTTGTTGGTTAGTTGGAGGTAAGAGTTGCATGGACTTTCCTACCTGGGTGGCTTCAGACCATAAACCTCAGAGTAGCTAGGATTATCATGTATATTTTTGAAATGTCATAGCAACTTGAGAATAATACTAATGTGCTACAAGGAGATTTCAGTGTTGACTAGAATCTTCAAAAAAAAAGCAAAATAGAGACTATGTATGATTCTTTGGATACCATGAGAAAAACTGTTTCTGAAAATTGACGTGGTCTCAATTTTCTGATAGATAATTATTAGTTATTGCTCTCTGGCTATATTTCAGTTTCCACCTTCTGGTTATAGATCAGTCTTGTAAAGGCAAGTAAAAAAGACAGCTGTCATTAGAAGAAGTCAGAAATATTAGAAAAACTACAGAAGTTTTGTGGGGGGACTTTTGTAGAATCATGCTTTTGAAAAACAACTTTCTAAGCATAAATAATGTTCAGAAATTTTATTTCCTGAAATAAATTTTATTACTCTATAATCATATAATATTAATTTGTGTATAAGAAATTTGATTAATATATTTAGGTTAAAATATTCCAGATAAACAAGGTAAAGGAAGATCTTACAAGTTTGATTATCAGAGAAATTTTTAGAGGCACCTTTAAAATTGTTTCCATAATGCAGTTAAATTATATTTCTTTCCTATGAAAGCAAGGCATATTCTCAAAGAAGCCCATGATTTCCGCATATGAATCTGACTTTTACCAGCTGTGAGTATGGTGGGTGTATGTTTAATGCTTTACCCAATTATCAGGTTGAAGGCAAGAAAAATTAGGATTCCAGGGTTTCTAGTTAGAGAGTTGTAGCTAATTTTGATTCCAACAACACATAGTGAGGCAGAGATCATAACTTGTACATCACTGGTTTGATATGGAAGAACACTCTCCTTGTTCAGTCTGGTTTGTGAGCAATACTGTGTCCTTTGAACATCTCTTTTCTTTAACAAATGCTGTTTTATTTTTATCTATGTGTTGTCACTGTGCTTGGGTATTGGGTATGCTCAGCTGGAGCGTGGGGGCATGCCTGTAATCCTAGCTACTCAGGAGCCTGAAATCCAGAGCATCAAGGTTTGAAGCTAACCTAGGCAGAAAAGTCTATCTAAAAAATAACCAGCAAAAAGCGGGGCAAGAGGTGTGGCTTAAGTGCTGGAGCGCCAGCCCAAGCAAGTAAGTCTAGTAAACTTGAGGTCCTGAGTTCAAACCTGGTACTGTTACCATTTTTTTCCTCCAAAAGTTACTTTAAATGCTTATCAGTAAGCTTTTTCTGAAAATAATTCCCAAATGATGTGTTGTTATCCATTGACAGAGGGCAGCATATTCTTTCAGACACTTGAACCTTATCAATTGCCAAGCTAAGGTGGAAGGTCACTTGGAATAAACTTAGAAGGAAGGGATGCAGTGGGCTTTACCTGATCAAATGAAAAAGAAAAAATAGAATGAAGAGGCTGAGCCTCTGGCCTATTTGGGCTGAAGAATTAGGTCTTTTCTGGCTTTGAATCATCACTACTTCCTGGGTCTTCAGCCTTCTGACTTTCTGACTGATCCACACCATCAGTTCTTCTGGTTCCCAGTCCTTTGGACTTGGACTAGCATTATACCATTGACTCTACTAAGAGATGTGTCTGCTTTGCTGCCTGTAGATCTTGGGATATCTCAGTTACCATAACTGAATCAATCCTTTGTAATCAATCAATCCTACTCTCAACACACACACACACACTCTCTCTCTCTCTCTTTCCCTCTCTCTCTCTCTGTTGGTTCAGTTTTTTTTCTTGGGAACTATCAGTGTTACTTTATGGGTTATAAAATATGAGTTGGAAATAATTTTGCCTTTGAAATTTTAAAGGTTTTGCTTGTGGTCCATTTTCTAAGATTCTAGTGTGACTACTGAAGAATCCCAGGCTTCTCTGATTCTGAGAATATTGTCTGTAAACTATTAATTTTTAATCTGGAAGATTTAGGACCTTCTCATTTCTTCGGTCATGAAATATTATGTCAATGTCTTCTTATGAGTTTTTTTTTGTTACAGAATCAGTCAAAGAATTGTTTTACCTAGGATTTCAGGAAGTATTAAAAAATTCTTGGATACTTTATTCTGCGCGTGCGTGCGTGCGTGCGTGCGTGCGTGTTTGTGTGCGTGTGTGTGTGTGTGTGTTAGTACTGGGTCTTGAACTTGGAGTCTTGGTGCTTGTCCCTGAGCACTTTTGCTCAAGGCTAGCGCTCTACCACTTGAGCCACAGCTCCATTTCCAGCATTTTGTGGTTAATCGGTAAGAGTCTCATAGACTTTTCCTGTACAAGTTGGTTTCAAACAGTGATTCTCAGATCTCAACCTGGAGTACCTAGGATAACAGTCATGAGTCACTAGTGCTGGGCTTTAAAGGTGCAGCCCAGGTTGGTCTTGAATTTGTGATCCTCTGGCCTCATCTTCTTTGTTAATTACTGGCCTGTGCCACTATAGCTGGCAGTTTGGGTTTTTGTTGTTGTTGTTTTTTAAAGCTATTATGGTCTGGGAAGGTAGCTCAGTGGTAGAATGCTTGCCTTGCATGCATGAGGCCCTGGGTTTAATCCCTCAGCACCACATAAGCTGAAATGTGGCTCTGTGGCTCAAGTGGTAGGGCACTAGCCTTGAGCTGAAGAGCTGAAGGACAGTGTCCAGGCCCAAAGTTCAGGCTCCACTACCAACAAAAAAATAAATAATAAAAAAATAAAAGCTATTATGTGGAGCTACTTGGAGTAATCTTTCTTAATCTTGTTACTCAGCTATTTTTGTTCAATTTTATAGACATTTCTTTTTTGTTGGTCTTCCTTCCATCTGTCTCTGTCTTGTCTCTTTGAGCTTACAAGTGTGGGATTTGCCATTATTGGAGCTTCAACTCAGCCTCATGTTGAGCTTTTTTTCACTGAAGTCGCTTTATTACTCGAGTCATACCTCTACTTCCTGAACATTCTTTGAACTTTATCAGTCTGACTTATTTTGGGAATAATACAGATATGCTTAGGGTTCTAGCAATACCTGTTAAACATATCAACATTAGTTAAACAAAACCAGAATGAAACTTAATTTGTAGTTCTATGTCTTGAGACTTACCAACTTTGTAATGGATACAGCCTTCCAAGTCCCCAACAGTGATCCAGCCTTGTTTCTTTTCCACTTCTGGGTCATTGTGAAGTATTCTATTTCTTAACCATGAAAGATAGTAGACACGTAGCTTATTTTTCTTTCCTGTTAAAACACAAAGAGACTTAACTTCAATATCCTGTGATGTTTTTCCTATCTTCTTTTATATCTTTATGTTTTATTTACCTTTGTGTGTATGTGAGAGTAATATAGCCCGTGTCTGAGCACTTTATCAAAGCGTTCTGTCTACCAAGTCTTCTGGTTAAAATAACTTCTAATGTTTTGGCCAAATCAGAGAACTTCAATGTCTTTAGCTTCTAGTAGCTTCTTACATGAACAACCTGCTATTATCCTCTCTTTTCAGTGTCTCTGAACTCAGCAAGATTGAACTCTGCCACAGTTTCAGAATATTCTAGAATTAATCTTATGAAGAAGTGTTGACAGTGGGGACAGGAGCATATTTTTGTGTGTCAGTCCTTTCCTCACCCTTTAACCTGACAGCAGATGGCTATACTGAATGTTCCATTTGCTCTATTACTTTGAAGATGACAACTATGGATTGTTAAATTTTTTTTAACTAAGATAAATTCTAAAAGGAAACAGAAGTATAATGAAGGCATTTATGGATTAAGAACATGATATTGGACAAATCTGTGATGTTGAGGTCACTGAAAAGAATATACAATAAAAGCAGGAAAGAAAAAAATGTAGATTTGGAAAAGAAGCTTAAAAGTTCCCTTTGATAAAGTGACCTGAAATAAAAATCCGTAAGATGATAAGAAGACATCTAGATAGTATGGAAGAGTAATTCAAGGAGAAAAATGTATTACATTATCTGAGTTCCAGAGAAGAAAATGGACATCCAGTGGTTCTTCTTCAGTAATGAGAAATTTATGCATATGTGATTAATTTCTTGGGTATTTATTTTCCTTTGAAATATCTTTGGCTTTAAAGATGTTTTAAATGTTACAGATGTGATATCTTCTTTTATTTTTTTTGGGTCCGGTCATGGGGGCTGAACTCTGGGCCTGGGCACTGTCCCTCAGCTCTTTAGCTCAAGGCTAGCTCTACCACTTGAGCCACAGCGTCACTTCCGGCTTTTTTCTTTTTGCTTATGTGGTGCTGGGCAATCGAACCCAGGGCCTCAGGCATGCAAGGCAAGCGCTCTACCACTGAACCACCTTCCTTCTTGAAGAAGAGAACTACTTAAAGCATTGCATACTGGTGTAACAGAAGGGTTCATTCAGAACTTAAAACTATAGGAATAATGGTGTGCCATAATTCATTTTTGTAACTGAAGCCTAGAGCATGTTGTGATGCTCATGATAGCTAGGAGGAACAGCAGAGTCATTGCTTTCTCCTTTCTATACCGGTATGACTCCAAGGGCAATTCAAGGATCTTTTGCTTTTATTTTCAGTTTTTCTTTTTCACATCTGTGCCTTGAGATAAGAGGAAAACAGACTCTTAAGAATTAGGATGTGTCAGTAACCATATAATGAAGTCTGAACATGAATTTTCTGGTAGCATTTCCACTTTGGGTAGATGACTGGCAGATGTGTGTTTTCGATTTTGATTTGGTAGTATAGTAATCAAGAAAGCAATTATCCAGAACAAAAGACCCCACAGAATTAAACTCAAATCACAATGTAAGAATTTACTTAGTTAACCTTTACTTGGGTCTGATTAATACTCATTTATTGGAAAGGTACAATAAAGAGAGAATTATAGTGGCAAGTGAACACATTTTCTTAAAATAGAAATAGAGCTGGAAAGTTAAACTTCCTTCAAGGTTCAGTCTAGAAGTCTCATGTTGCCTGTGTAGTTAAGGCTGCATAAAGAGCCATGTTATAAACATTGTGGATACCTGAGCTCCACCCTCACAGATTCCAAATGTGTATGATCAAATCTAGCTATACAGCTATAATTTACTATTGGCCAGGAAAGACAGAGATTACATTTCCTCAGAAAGAAGATGATCCTTCCTACCTCTGAATACCTGGAGAATAGGGTCAATATAGTAACATACCTGATATGGTCACAAGAACATTTAGTCCTTCAAGCACATCCATCTGCTGAAATCGTCTCCGGTTGATCAGGTTATAGACTTTGCCTTGCCCACTTCGGTCCAAAAGCATGAGGCCATTTTCAGTTCCCACCAGAAGGTTTACACCTGCAAGTTTAGGGTTTAAATTAAGATGTACTCTTTGTAGTCTTTATACTTCTTTAACCTTTTGTATTTGGGCCCCCACAAGCCCTAATAAACTTGTTTTTTGTGAATTCAAACTAATGGGCGAGTAGTGCTATGGTAGGGAGTGTAGAAGTAGAAACTCTGATGCAGTAATTAAATCACTGTTGCTCTAATGGAATTAGTTTTCTCTTATGAAGTGTTAGCAGCCATTTACTGTCAAGCACTGTGCTTGCCAAGAGGAGCCTTAGGCAAAGCTGTGAAGTTAACACAATTTGCCAGTATTACCTTTCTGAAACTGTTCCTTCTCTTCCATCCCTTCTTTCCTTCCTTCCTTCTCTCTCCTTCCCTTATGTTATCCTACCCTCTCTCCCTCTGTGTACCTGGTTACTGTCCCTGAGCTTTTTTGCTCAAGGTTAGCACTCTACCACTTGAGCCACAGCTCCACATCCAGCTTTTTGCTGGTTAATTGAAGGTAAGAGTCTCATGGACTTTCCTGTCTGGGCTGCCTTCAAACCAAAATCTTCAGATTTCAGTCTCTTTCCTGAGAAGCTAGGATTACAGGCATGAGCCATCTGTGCCTGACAACTAACTTCTCTCTTTTTTTTGGGTTGGTCGTGGGGCCTGAACTCTGGGCCTGGGTGCTCTCCTTCAGCTTTTCAGCTCAAGGCTAGAGCTCTATCACTTGAGCCACAGTGCCACTCCAGCTTTTTCTGCTTATGTGGTGTTGAGGAATGGAACCAAGGGCCTCATGCATACAAGGCAAGCACTCTACCACTGAGCTACCTTCCCAGCCCCTAACTTCTTTCTTGACTGTTTATATCCCCGTCTCTCCTTCCCAAGGCTCACACCCCCACCCCTCCACACCTATTCATGCAGTGATTTCTTAGGACATTAGCCTGTGCATTCAATGTGTGATAGTGTTTCCATTTCTATACTCTATCAGAAGAAAAGACCTTCTTCCTTCTCACACTAAAATTCAACTCTCTCACATCCCATACCTTCATGGTTGTGCTCTGTTAGGGAAATGTTAAACCAGTTCAAGTAAAAGGTGTTAATGGTCTAAGAGTCACAGAAACACTGACTGTGAAACTTCTCAAGTATCTTAATTCTAGTGCAGTAATCTTAGGAAAAAAGGTTGTCTGGATAGCCATAATCTACCCATTGCAATGTACATACGTCAAGAGATGCATGAACAGGTAACTCTCAGTTATCTTACTTGTTGTACTTTATCTTCTGACAACATGACATGTTTGCTCTTTTCTCCATATGCTAACCTTTTCAATATTAACTGTGGCTATTTTATTTTCCATACCTTCTCCCTGAGGGAGAACCATCATATCTCAGGAAATCATCTTGATCTTCCCCTCTGACATCTCAAATGCTTTTACTCTTTACAATTATGGTGCCCCAATGCAAGCCTAGTATTTTAGATGGCTACAGACAGGCTACATCTGATCTGCCCCAATAATATAGACCTGGGACTCTAATAGAGTATCATCACACCTATACTGAGTCTAAGATCATCTAAATCCTGAAGATCTTTTTCATGAGAACCACAGAGTGATGTTTTGAACTAAAAGGGATTCCTCATTATTTGTTTTTTTAGCCCCCAAGTGTTTTTCTTCTTTATTGCTGATGGTATGGCTTTGGGCAAGTCACTAAAATATGGCAGGCTGGTTCTGCATCTGTGAGACAAAGGTAATGCCATTACTTCCCTTGTAGGATATGGTAAGGATCAGAGACAGATGTGAGTGCTAGACACATAGTGTGTGTGTATTAAGTGGTGGCTAGTTCTGTTGTTGACTTTAACTTATCACTGTTCATGTTAGCCTTGGAATTAGTATATAAGGCCTTTTTACATATAAAATTGCTTTTGATCTCTCTGAGGTTAAACAGACCAAGGTCTCTAACACTAAGATCCACATGATTTTTCCTGATTCAGAGTTAATTAATGAGTGAAAATAAAGCACTAACATACCCCACAAAGCTGCACAAAGTATTTCTGAGTTGAATCGTTTCTTGTATTTTCTGATTTCCGGTGTATCGCTATGAGGCCGAATGTTGGTTGGGTTTACGTTTACCACAGAAATCTTCCTTGCTTCATTGAGTTTGGCCTGTTCTTGCCTAAGGAGTTCACTAGTAAACAGAGCTTTGAGAAAAAGAATCAGAGAAGTCAATGGCATCCTAAAAGATAACTAAGGGAGATAAGGAAAAGGGTCATTAAAACACGAGTTTTTTTTGTTTAGTGTGTATTAAAGGTGCAGAAACTCTACAACCGTACTTATTTTATGCCTTTTTAGTAGGATGAAGTATAAGTCATTCATAGCAGTAGTATTTTATTCTTTAGCAAAACAGACCTATAGAAAGTACTTGGATGGTTTAGAAAATTAATATTAATCTCACGAGATCATATAGGTCATCTCTACTCCTGCAAATAGATACAGGGAATACTTCCTCTTTGAAATAGAACATTATCAGTTGAAAAGTTTGCCTAAACTGACTTTAATGATTAGTGAGTTGCAGAAGGCCAGAAAGCAACACTATTCTAAATCAGCCAGACCTTTTGTGGTGGGAACTACACAGGTAGAGTTCAACACAACTTAACACGCATTTTAGTGTCTATTACGTGCACAATAGCACTGTACCCAGAAATTGTTTTTGGGAAATATGTGGTAAGTTCGGAGATCGTTGAGGAACAGCTTTTCCTAGTGCCCCTGGATACTTCTGGGTTCCTACCAGAAGCAAAACAGAAAAGATGGGGAAAAGTAAGGAAAAGGGAGAAATTTGTTTTAGGAATCCCACAAAAATAATAAAGTCAGGACCTACTCATTAAATGGCTTAACTATTGAATTAATGATGAAGTTCTTGATCAGGCTTTACCAAAAAGAAATATGTTTCTGTAGCATTTGGGCCTTCTAGCTTACCTGCAGCTGATGATTCTTCATCCTCTTCATCTTCATCAGTGGGAGATGTCTGGTATACTCTTGGGTCCACAAAGGGGGTGAAGGAGGCTTTGGTGCTGCTGCCCATGCCATACTAATCAATAAGCAAGATTAAGAAGAGAAGATTAAAAAAATGCAGGAACAGTTGATGCTAACAATACTTTGCTCAGGC
The DNA here is from genome assembly GCF_024711535.1 of Dipodomys merriami. NCBI lineage: Eukaryota > Metazoa > Chordata > Mammalia > Rodentia > Heteromyidae > Dipodomys > Dipodomys merriami. The sequence goes on along the minus strand of NW_027205604.1, from coordinate 7,592,990 downwards.
TTTACAATGATTACTGACTCCTTGATCTATTCAGCTATTCATAGTGTCGTCAAAGCATGTGTCTCTGCTCTTTGTCTTGATATTGGTTAGTCTCTAGCTCCAGTACTTTGCTACACCTTCATCAGTTATCAGACTACAAGAGTTGCAGCAAGAAAATTACATTTTGAGCAACAAATAGCACCTTAATATCTGTAAAGTCTTTGAGGTGGCAGAATTTATCTCTACATTTGAGCAAAAGCAATCTCATATTGATCAAATGTTTCTAAGAAAAGCAAAAGCTAAGTAGGCATGTCATCAGAGCTGTACTTTATTCTAAACAGTTAACTGAGAGATCCTCTCTTGAAAGGATGGCCTTTGGGTCTTTCTACTCTGGCCTGTGATACACATGGACCTGAGATTGGCCCCCAAAACTATAAAATACTTAATTCAGGAGGGAGTTCATCCAGGAATTGATGTTTCTTTCCAAGATGAAAAATATGCTTAAATAGATGCTTGTATTTTCATGCTTTATTTGGGGAGTTTACGAAGATACTGGGGTTTGAAGGCAGTATATCTCAGTGGTTTGGACAGTGTGTGGTGCTTGGATAGCACCATCAAGACATGAAGCCAGAACTAGAATCAGGAACAGTAAACTCATTAACAAAGCTTTATTTATGTCACAATATTCCATGTTTAAATTTTGCCAAAGAGTTTTAATAACCATTTTGTTATCTTCATTCTTTTTACATGTTTACATTTTTTAAACATCTCAGACACATCTGTAGTCAACATAATAACTGCCCTTGGGAGATGATAAATAGATTTAAGGGTTTTAAATTTAATTATAAATTTTTAGCACAAAATTGGAGAAGGGGGGAAATCAACATTCTAACACTTCTAATTATATAAGGAAAACCCCACAAAGATCAAGTCTGATTTAGTTTAAGATTTTCCCTCCAATAGCATGAAATTGCAGAGCTTCTGCATGGCAAAGGGCATAGCTAGCAAGATAATAGAAAGCCCACGGACTAGGAGAAGATCATCACTAGCCATACAACGGACAAGGGTCTCATATCTAAAATATACCTGGAACTCAAAAAATTAAATCCCCCAACAACAAATCCTCAAAGAAACAACTGCCCAATAAATAAGTGGTCTAAAGACTTACAGAGAAACTTCTCTGAAGAGGAAAGAAGGATGGCCAATAGACACATGAAGAAATGCTCAACTTCTCTAGCCATAAAAGAAATGCAAATCAAAACAACATTGAGATACAACCTCACCCCAGTTAGAATGGCTACAATCAAGAACTCTAATATACAACAGATGCTGGAGGGGATGAGAACAGAAGGGAACCTTACTGCATTGTTGGTGGGAGTGTAAACTTGTTCAACCACTTTGGAAAGTAGTATGGAAGTTCCTCAAAAGACTCCACATAGAGCTTCCCTATGACCCAGCAATCCCATATTTGGGCATTTACCCAAATGATCACAAACAAGACTATACTAAAGCTACCAGCACAACTATATTTATTGCAGCATTATTTACCATAGCTAAGATATGGAACCAACCCAGATGTCCCTCAGGAGATGAATGGATCAAGAAAATGTGGTATATATACACAATGGAATTCTAGGCCTCCATCAGAAAGAACGGCATTGTCCCATTTGTTAGGAAATAGAAAAATTTGGAAAAAATTCTATTAAGTGAAGTAAGTCAGGCCCAAAGAAACATAGGTCCCATGCTTTCCCTAATTTGTAATAACTAGTATATGTCTGAGTCAAGCAGAAAAAGTCAGATATGTTGATGTTAGGAGAAATGAACCCCAAGATAAGTATTCAAATTTTTTACTTTCATGTGATTGTTTCTAACAATATAAGATGATTTCTTTGTTGCTTTGTATGTCCCTCCCCCATGATACAACCCCTGATTTCACTGTATTTGATGTTGGTATAATTTGTGGAGGGGAAGGGAAAAAACAAATTGTTTAGGGATACAGGTGGACCCATTGCAACAATGAGATGTACAAGTCGTTATGTAGAAAAACAAACTTTACAACTTTACAACATTGGGGAGGGGAAGGGGAGGGATATGGGAAGGAATAGGAAGGGGAAACAAAGGAGGAGGCAACAATTTGATAAGAAATGTACTCATTATCTTGCCCATGTAATTGTAACTCCTCTATGGTATTTTCATAATAAAAAATTTAAAAAAAAGATTTTCCCTCCAGCCTTAGAAATAGTAAAAAAAAAACACACAAAAAAACAAAGAAAACAAACCCTCCTTTTCTGTAAGATTGTGCCTCCCCAAAACAGCATTTCACCTGTATTCTCTCCTTTGATGTTTAGAAGTCTATAAGGAAAGTGGAACTGATACTCATATTCCCACTTATAGCTGGGGCAACAGCAGAATTTGAATCAGGGCTCCATCTTGGGAGAGCCTCCTTGGTACTGAAGGAGGTATGTAGGCAGAAAATGTCTGTCCATGCCGCACAAAGCTACCATAGTCTGCTGTAGTTTATAATAGGCCTCTATGTTTTTTGGGGAGGTGTCCAAAACTCATTTATTATATAACTGTAGAGTCCAAATGGTGCATCAGGAAGATTCAGTATGAAAGCAACATAAAAACAATAGTGCACATGATTTATAAAAACATTTAGGGCCTAATGTGTGATTCATGGGACCAATCACTAAATAAAACCATGTATTTGAATTAATCTAGACAATGGCATCCATTAGCTTTGCCTGATTATGTTCATTCTTTCCTGGGACCATTTTTTGTGCAATTTGGAGCAAGAACCTATCAATTAAGTCTTACTCAGTTTTGAATAGTAATCTCAACTGGTTGGCCTGGAAATCTTAACAAGCTACAGTTTCTTTTCTTTTCTTTTTTTTTTTTTTTTGGGTCTGGTCGTGGGGCCTGAACTCTGGGCCTGGGCACCATCCCTCAGCTCTTCAGCTCAAGGCTAGCACTCTACCACTTGAGCCACAGTGCCACTTCCAGCTTTTTTCTTTTTGCTTATGTGGTGCTGAGGAATCAAACCCAGGGTCTCAGGCATGCAAGGCAAGCACTCTACCACTGAGCCACCTTCCCAGCCCCACAAGCTACAGTTTCTGTCACTGGACTTTGACACAGTAAGCCCACGTTCTGGTCCAGTCTCTGTCCCAAATTTTAGCCAAGTTATTTAACATATCTGAGCTTCAGAACTCATATTGGCACAGATGATAGCTGAGAACTTTTCACTGCTTTGTATGTATGATTTTTCTATTTGAATATTTTCATAAGCAACTGTACATGGAAACCAACCAAACACATTTCAGGAGTTGGAGGAAGCCTTCTCTTGGACGCAGTAGGGTTGAGATCCCATGAAGGAAAACAGAATTGTTGTGACTATAGCCCAGCACCTACCTCGGTCCCCGAGTCCATTTCCTGGGAATGGGAGGAAACACGCCCCAGGCCCTCTGTTGGTGTACCAGCTGGGGAATGGCTCTGCTGTACCAGGTCTGGGAGGTTGATGTGGCCAGCAAAGCCATTGCTGTCACTATGGCCAGATCGCTTCTTCTCTCCAGCTGTCTGAAGGACGTAACACACAGAGACCTTGAGTGAGGGGAAAAAAGGCCACAGAACAGTACCCGCCCCTTACACAGTGTAGGTGCCAGGGACTTCAAGCTGACTCACTAGTGTGTAGGAAGGTAACACTCAAATTTCTATTCTACGTAAGAAATGAACACATTAAGCAAGCCAGGCACCGGTGGCTCACACCTGTAATCCTAGCTACTCAGGGCTGAGATCTGGGGATCATCCTTCAAAGCCAGCCCAGGCTGGAAAGTGCATGAGGCTCTTATCTCCAATAAACCATCAGCAAACTGGACGTGGCATTGTGGCTTAAATGGTAGGGCGCTAGCCTTAAACTGATGGACAGTGTGCCTAGGCACAGAGTTCAAGCCCCACAACCAAAAAACAAAACAAAACACATTAAGCTTCTCTAATAGGCAGTAAATGGATTGATCCTGATGCCATGTACTCCTGAATGAGGGATACTCAGGAATCCCATTTGATGTGGGAAGTATCCCCTGAGGGAATATAAGGATGCAACAGGGGAGAGGGCTGAGCACAGCCTATATTGGCATGGTTCTCTTCTGCAGTGACAGTGTGTGTGTCTATATGTGTATGCATACTTCCAATTAATTGGATTTACTAACCATATTGCCACCAGTTAATTGGATTTACAGACTACATTGCCAAGTTACAATGAAACCCAAAATTGGATAATCTGAAAAGAGGCTGGGAAGATGGCTCAGTGGTAGAGTGCTTGCCTTGCATGCATGAGACCCTGGGTTCAATCCTCAGCACCATATAAGCAGAAAAAGCTGGAAGTGGCACTGTGGCTCAAGTGGTAGAGCGCTAGCCTTAAGCTGAAGAGCTGAGGGACACTGCCCAGGCCCAGAGTTTGGCCCCACAACCAACAAAAATAAATAAATAAATAAATAAATAAATAAATAAATAAATAAATAAATAAATATTACTGAAAAGAGCACTGGGATGAAGAAATATTAATAATCCACAATTATAGTCCAATAAAATGCAGAAATAATATCAAGATCACAGGGCTCTTTATCTTCTACAAGGTCAAAACAATGATTAACTAATGATTAATCAGCTCTTCTAGAAGTTCCAAAAAGTTTAAATGACCTAGAAGACCAGTGTCATTAATGTTCAATGTCCTAATAAGTAACCATAATGCTTTGTGATGTAGGCAGTAAAAAATGAAGTCATCATGGCTAATGAAGCATTTGAAATATTGCTGATAGCCTGTCCTGGGGCATGAACTCAGGGTCTGGACACTGTCTCTGAGATTTAAAAAAAATTTTTTTTTATTGTGATTGATTACCTAAATTTCACAGTATTGTCAGATAGTGATACTTAAAGTCACAAACACATTCTAATCTTCCTGAGGCAAACTGTCATCTTGTTCTATAAACTTTGTGAATTATATGTGTGTCTGAGCTTTTTAAGCCCAAGATTAGCATTCTACCACCTGAACCAGCTCTATTTCTGGCTTTTTGGTGGTTAACTAGAGATAAGAGTTTCATTCCTTCCCAGGCTAGATTTGAACTGTGGTCCTCAGATCTCAGCCTCCTGAGTTGCTAGGATTATAGGCATGAACCAGTGGTGTTTGAGTATTCTATAATGTATATGTTTATATGGTAGGACTACGCTGGATATGTTGTATGTGTTTTCTCTAAAACATTTACTGATAGGGTTACATGACTTATTATGTTTGGAAAGCACCGCTGTGGAGAGCATCCTGTTCCCAAAATAGTAAGGCAAAATTAAAAGACAACTCTGAGCCTCAAAGGGTAGTATCCACATTGTAGGAGTAACTAATGTCTGTCGTTTCTTTCTTGGCTCCCATCTAACCAAGTGTTCAGTGACTATCTCCATTGCCCCTCCCACCCCACTCCCAGGCTCTTCTAACCACCATTTTACTTTTCTATGAGATGAAATTTTAGATTCCACATAAGAGTGTGATCATGAAGTACTTGTCTATTCAGGTCTGATTTATTTTACCCTACAGAATGATCTCTGGTTCCATTCATGTTGCAAGAAATAGGGTTTAATTCTTTTAGGTCTAAGTAGTATTCAAGTGTGTATATATACTACATTTTCTTTATCCACTCATATAAGTTATATATATATATATCATATTACTGATATTACTCATATAAGTTGCTTTTCTGAATACTATGGCAAAGAATGTACAGGTGAGCTGGGTGCTGACGGCTCATGCCTCTAATCCTCACATTTCTTCAAATCCTTACCAGCACTATCCCTTTTTTGATAATAACAACTGCTGTTGGGCACTGGTGGTTCACACTATAATCCTCCCTACTCAAAAGTCCGAGGATCATGGTTTTGAAGTCTGCCCAGGCAGGAGAGTCTGTAAGACTCTTATATCCAAAAAGCTAGAAATGAAGCTTGTGGCTCAAGTGGTGGTATATTAGCCTTAAGCAAAAAACAAAACAAAAAAAAAACTCAGGAACAGGGCCTAGGCCCTAAGTTCAAGCCCCAGGACTGGCACCAAAAAACAAACCCTTACCTGAGGTGAGGTGATTTGGATTTGCATTTCCCTAGTGATGAAAGATGTTGAGCATTTCTTTCATATACCTGGTGGCTATTTGTAGGTCTTCATTTGAGAAATGCCTAAATTAGAACTATTTCTATTCTATTTTGTTCTCTTTTCTTTGGTATCCCTTTCCCTTTACTTGTCTCAGCATTTTTGAGTTTCTATTAGGGTGAAACATTGTGCTAAACAAGAACAGCTTGACGCTAGCAGACACTCACTACCCTCTTTGGAGCTGATACACAAGGGTTCAGGCCATTTCTTTAATTTCTTGACCATCTCCTTGGCCTAGCTTCTTTCTTCCAGAGCCTATCTTGGCCTTACAGTTGTCTGTAAATAACAGGAAACAGGCTCCTCCTTCTCTCCCCTTCCTTTCTCCCCTCTCTCCCTCTCTCCCTCTCTCCCTCTTTCCCTCTTTCCCTTCCTCTCCTATCCTCTCTTCTCCTCTCCTCTCCTCTCCTGTCTTCCCCTCCCCTTCCACTCCCTTCCCCTCCCCTCTCCTTCCACTCCCCTCCCTCTCTCCCTCCCAGTGCTCCAGCGGAGTCAACCTGAGAGCTAGGGTCAGAACCCAAGTTTGCCAAGGAATTCAGGGCTCGCTTCCTCTCTCTCTCTCTCTCTCTCTCTCTCTCTCTCTCTCTCTCTCTCTCTCTCTCTCTCTCTCTCTGACAGACCAGGCTCCTAGGCTTCTGAATTTCAGTTGATATTAAGAGGCAGCTTGAGAAACAATTGAAGTGTAGTGTCCTGCTTTTTAGCAACCTGGTTCTAGACTAAATCAGGCCTTCTCTGGATTTATCTGGTCACAATGTTCATCTGGAGTGTGTACCAGTATACAGCTGAAATTTCATCTTCTACATGGTATTTTGGGAATTTAATCCTATTTTGGCTCTGCTTTTATGTGCACTGGGCACATTTTCCTTCCTTCAAACACAAAAAAGCTTTTTAACATTTTCCCCAACTTTCCGATAGTGTAAATCATATCTTATTGTTTGAGAAGGTTTTAGCTTCTTGTATCAATAGTATTCTTTCCCAAGCCAAAAAATCAAAAACAAATCTGATTTAGGCACATTGATGAACAAAAGCAATGGCTAACAGAGGAAGTTGCCCAGACAGGGAGAAACTTGAAGCAGTGACCCTTGAATCTACCTGCTTCTGAGTCATGACCACTTGATTCATTCAACCAGCACTTTCATATTAAGCAAATATTGTGTGCCCAAGCACTCTACTAGGAACACAAACATGAACAACAGCCCTGCCCTCCAGGATTGCATCTAGAGAGCCCCAACAATACCACTGGTCTTTGTGCCTTTACCATTTCCCTATGTATGACACTTAGATGTTCTGTATATTTTAAGAATGATAATGTGCTTTACTGATTCACCAATTAGATATTGATCTGATCACTAGAAATACTCTGAAAGGCACACCAGAAATAATGTTTACATTTAATGTGTGTATCCAGTCGCTCAATCATGTTTTTGTTTTGTTTTGTTTTTTGTTCTTTCCGATCCTGGGACTTGAACTCTGGGCCTGGACACTGTCCCTGAGCTCCTTTTGCTTAAGGCTAGTGCTCTGCCACTTGAGTCACAGTGCCACTTCTGGCTTTTTCTGTGACTTATTGGAGATGAGCACTTTCCTGCCTGGGCTGGGTTCGAACCGCAATCCTCAGATCTCAGCCTCCTGAGTTGCTAGGATTACAGTCATGAGCCACCTGCACTCAGCTGTTGTTGTTTTTAACAAAGAAACAACTTCTTGTTTCCATTTCCTGGAGTTTATTACAATAGTATTTTATATGATCAGAGGCACATAAGCATTGTACCTTTGTGTTTCTCTCCTGAATATGTTGGCTTTGTTGTTGTTGCCTGTAGTTTGCATTGGGACACTTAGTCTTCATCTACCCTTGCCCTGGGGTTTATAGCACCAGCTGTCCTGGGTTGCCAGCTTGCAGAAGACAAATCACTGGACTTCTTTTGTTTGTTTTCATTTTTGTCTTTTCTTTTTTGGTACTGGGTACAAACCCAGGATGTTGCATTTGCTAGGCAAGTGCTTTGCCACTGAGCTACATCCCAGCCCCTCTTTAGACTTCTTAGCTTTCACAATTGCATGAGCTACTCCCCTATTCCTTACCCCTGCCTCTCTCTTAATTCACCCCTCCCTCTCTCCTGCATTCAGAAATACTGAATTTCTCTAGAGGTCATTACAAGGTACCGTATATACAAGGTACAGCACTAATACTTTGTGTACTATATTCCACTGAATCCTCACAAAACTTCATGGGTAGAGCTTTCATTATCTCCATTGTACAGATGGAAAAACTGCACCACAAGAAATTAAAAACTAGTCCCCAGTAACAAGTGTTCTATTTGGTAAGGTCAGAGTTCAAACCTGGATTGTCTGGAGGAAGAGCCCTTATATTCTGCACTGAACTGTAGTACTGAAGTGTTGTACTCCTGGCCACAACTGATTGGACCTGGAGTGGGCACCTGAGTCACGTGAGATCAGATTTCTAAAAAGCATTTAACATGAGGCTTGAGAGACCAAGGTCAGTTTCTGCTAGCAGCTGAACTAGAATGTAGTGAATATCTTGTGAAAGAGGAAGGAGAGACAGAATATGTAAATGGAGAGAATGAAATGATCTGAGGGTCTTTCAGTAGGCCAAACTCATGTAAGACACTGGTAGATGTAATTTTAAAGTGATTGGTTGTCATTGTAGAATACTGCAGGGTTTTGAATAATGCAGAATCATCTGGATGTGGCTGGCAGCACTAAAAGTGTGGCTCTAAATGCCTACTTGGAGGTACTGTCTCATCGTAAAGACTCAGGCAAATTTTAAACCACATTAAAGATTAGAGCAATTTTATATAGCGTTAAAGACCTCACTCTAGAACATCCTTCCTCATGTTTCCTCAAGTAGCAAGCTGTAGTCACTAAAGCTATGAAACGATCCATTCACCACACTGTGAGATTTATACACCAGCAGGCTACAATGTCAACTCCAGCAGCCAAGTCCATTTTTCATTCTAGACATATGTGAAAGGATTCTTTAAAGCTTACTTGAAAGATTCCACAAGGCTGTAAAATGAAATTCTAGCAAGTTGCTTTGTGAACTAGTCTTCTAGTGATAACCCCGTTGCCAATGATTACTTCAAAGGCATTATTCATCTCAAAACTTCAGTTCCTTTCTTCCCAATGAAGGTGAAATGCCCCGTGCCTTTTTGGAGTACAAAGTAGGCTGTTGGGGTTTCTCAACTCTATCCTGGTAGAATTGTGAGAATTGCAGATGACATGTTTGAGTTTCAGAGGGGAGAGTGTTCTGTGATAATAGGTAAAAGGAGAATTCAATTTATAGAGTGAGTGAAAATAAAAGTCATTATGTATGCAATACTTGAAACTGTGAAGTAACTCATTTAATATTCTCAGCCATCTTAGAAGTTATGTGCTATTATCTGTGAAAGTTTTCAGATGACAAAACAGATGCAAGGAGAGGTCAGATAACATTTTCATAAAGTTACCAGTCATTTTCCTTTCAAATAAAGAACCAGCTTTCAAACTTGCAAGGTGATGATGAAATGAGAATAGATTCCCATTGGGGTCCTTCTGGTTGGTACAAAAGGGAGTTCTGCCTGCAGGAAGGACAGGTTAAAGGGAACAATGCCTCCCACCACATGTAACAATATTCCTAGACTTAAACAATTACCCAAAATGCTACTGTGCACTTTCCAGTAAACCTGCATGTTTCTTTGTCACCCAAAATAACTTTTTTTTTTCAAGTGTTAATTTAATGAATTCTTAGAACTACTGAGCATTTTCTCCAATGGAATCCACAAGGATAAACCACTGAAAGAGGAGGCTAACAAAACCACTGGTCCTACTCAGATAGATCATTCCTTTCTGCTTTCCTATTATAGGGAACATCTGGGTTTGCCAGTTCTATATCCTCAGGCTAAAATTTTAGATTCCAATTTGCATAGCTCCTACTAAAATTTTGGACTAATGTAATTAAGTCACATTGCAAAAGCTTAGAAAGATACAGAAAAGAAAGCAGCAGACAATTAAAATCGCTCAACCATTTAGATGCCAGGTTTCCTACCCCCGCCCCCCCCATCTCCATGCTTAAAAATAGATGCTGTCAGCATTCCCTGTGAAAGCACTAGTAGAAAAAACACTTAAGAAATGCATGTCATGTCCTTGAGCCGGGCACCGGTGGCTCATGCCTGTAATCCTAGTTACTAAGGAGGCTGAGATCTGAGATCTGAGGATCATGGTTCAAAGCCAGCCCAGGCAGGAAAGTCCACGAGACTCTTATGTCCAATAAACCACCAGAAAACCAGAAGTAGCACCTGTGGCTCAAGTGGTAGAGTGCTAGCCTTGAGCTGAAGATCTGAGGGACAGTGCCCAGGCCCAGAGTGCAAGCCCCATAACCAGCAAAATGAAAGAAAAGAAAAGAAAAAAAGAAATGCATGTCCTCTTCCCAGTTGTTACAGCAGCTTACCTCTCTAATCATCAAGGTTCCTTCTCTTGAAAGACTGCTGCTGAAAGTGTCCGTGTGAGAGGTCTCCAGCCCGTGGGTCCCCACCATGCCCACACTGTACTGCTCATTGCTCCCTGGAGCTCCTGTTGGTCTAAGGTAGGAAGGAATAGTATCAATGGCAAGCTGGATTTAAGGAATACTAATTCCTGCCCATATCAGTTATTTTAGTGTGGTAAAAGCTGTCCTTTTATCATCTGTTTTTAAGTGTATACTTCAATGGTTTGGAAGACATTCCATATTGAGTTGACTGTGGCTGGACTGGGGTTACATTTCTGTAGATTCTTTTCCAACATATTCTTGGCCCAGTGGCCAGTAGGAATGAACTTCTTGTTTTCTATGGAGAAACATGCTGAAGTCAGCACAAAGGTTTCCCAGATTCTGTGTGACCTCCCCCTATCCCCACCCCACCTCCTTCCTTGATGAGCACCCACCTGACCTGCTCTTATGATCACTCTTTCCTCTGCCTGGAACACTCTCCCACCCTGACTCTTGCTTGCTCCTTCTCAGTCATCTAATTTAATATAAAATACTTTCTCTGAGAAGCTGTCTCTCACTTTCTATTTCTCATCCTACCAGCCTTTCTTTTTTTTTTCTCTCTACCTTTTCTTCAATAGTTGTCATTAAACTTCCTTTCCAATTTTCTCCTCTATCATTAGAACAGATGTTTGGGGGAGGGGTAAGATGCTTATTGCTACTCATCAATATATAACCAGCACCCAGCAGAGTCTGGCACATAGTAGGGACATAGAAAGTAATCAGTAGTTAAATGAGCTTCGTGCTATTTAAAGACTACCAATTAGGAACATGCTGGTTCATTGGAGTACCATGAACAAGACTTGGAATTAGGAAAACAAACCCCTGTATTCACCCCACAAGGTGCTGGTGCTGTGTCTGTTTCATTTTTTTTCTTGCTATTGTGCTTAAGATACAGTGGGAAAAGAAAACAGGTTATTGACACAGCCTCCTGAGAATACAGACTGAATTTCCTTTCTGTCCTGTAGTAGAAAGCACAGAGGTGACTGACTACTCCATCTGCTTCCTTGGAATGTCAGAAATTTTCAAATTGTTTTTATGTATTTGAAAGGTATTTTTGGCTTCTTGGATACCATCAAAGTCCTTCCATCAAGAAGCATGCCAGATGGATGCAAACACATATCAACAATTCTCGTCCAAAAAGAAAGGCAAGAAAATGTAAAGCTAGACATTTACTTCAAAATAACTACAGCAGTGTATGGAAGGGGTTTAAGTATGGCCTAGAACTAATGTGTTTGGGAAGAAATTTAACAGTATTTTCTATTCTTTTAAATTGTCTTTAAGTAGTTGTGCAAAAGGGTTCATTCAACCTATCAGTTTTGTTTTCTTCCTCCTCCACCATTTTCTGCTCCGCCCTCCCCAGTGCTATCTGAGCATTCCTGAGTGTTTTCAGTTTGAGGCTAATGCTCTACCACTTGAGCCACAGTACAGCTTCCCAGTGTTTTGTTTGTTTTTGCGATTAATTGGAGATAAGCGTCTCAAAGACTTTCCTGCTCTGGCTGGCTTTGAACCTTAATCTTCAGATCTCATCCACTGAGCCACTAGCACCTGTCTCAACCTATCAATATATAAGGACAATACATCTTGATCATGTCACTCAAAGAAGTGTTTTAATGGTCTATATGTCAATCCCAGAAAGGAGTTATTAGTAAGTTCCAGAGACATGGGGAAAAAAGCAGTTGTTCTTAAAACATGTTTTTGTTTTTGTTGTTCACTTTTATCTTTAGGTGCCTTAATTTCTTGTTTGAGACAAGATGATGCAAAGCTAATCAATTAGTAAATGAAGTATGAAGGTCCTTCCAGGAATGGGGTCTCTTTCCCTCTCCATCAATCAGGCATTCTTTGCCACTGTCAGGGACTAAGGTTGAGTTGGGAACATGTCTAAGATGACATTTTACAGTCAGGACTTCTACTACTCTAGATGTCCTATGAAGTCTAAAGGTTATGAAATAGTTTGGCTTTTTCTTTAAAATCCTGACAGGAAAATGTGAAAACAGATGAAATTCACAAACAGTATATTTATCTTAGAGCTAATTTAGGCTAGAAAATCTCTCAATTTCCTACATATTTCAGTTAAATTCCTCCCCAATTTTTGCATTTTCTTTCTTACTAAAATTATCACAGATAGGTGTCCTCTTCCATGCAAATTTGTAGCTATATCCTCTCCCATTTTTTGGTCCATGTGTTCTTTCAAAGTCATCTGTGGTTATTACTCTACCAAGTATATCTTTCCCGAATCAATTCTAAAAGTTTACATTTTGCTAAACAGGTCTGAGTTGTGTGTCATTTATTAGTAGCAGGTTTACTGTGTATAGCATTAGCCATTGTTTGTTTCAACCTTTGTTGAATGTTTTAAAGTGAAAATATATTCCCAGTCAATTTTTATACTTTTAATTTTATGAATTAGACCCATTTCATCTATGATAAATTTTTATGGTGAGCAGGTTTGACTGGCTTGAGTTCTATCTTATTTCTATTTCCAGTACTCCTTATAGATAGAATAGTCATCTATATTTCTTCTTTATTCAATTTCCTTCTAAAATGGTAATTTCTCTTAGATAAGGCGAAGATATCCTGCTGTGGAAGATTGGTCTCTTAAGAATCATTTCTACATACTTATTTATTCTATCCTGATTATGGAAAATTCTCACATGTTTAAAATTACATGTCATGGGGAGCTAGTGGCTCATGCCTGTAATCCTAACTATGCAGGAGGCTGAAGATCTGAGGATTGATATTCAAAGTCAGCCTGGGCAGGAAAGTCCATGAGACTTTTATCTCTAGTGAGCCACCAAAAAGCAACAACAAAAAACAAAAACCAGAAGTAGAACTGTGGCTTAAGTGGTGGAGTGCTAGCCTTGAGCATAAAAGCCCAAGGACAGTGCCCAGGCCTGAGTTCAAATACCATGACTGACAAAACATAACAAAACAAAAGTACATGTGTCTGTGATATGTAGTCTTAGGCAAATTTCAGCCTTTAGTGTTTCAAGGCTATAGAACATGTCTTAAATCACAGAGGAGAGTCTTCATTGGGTCAGGACTCTTTTTTCTTACTCTTCTGGTCTTTGTAAGATGGCCTTTTTGTGGTTTTCCTTTTCTTCTCTATCTTGGATTCTTCCTAAATGTAAGTGGTACCCAGGATTCTGCTTTACTCTGTATAACCTTTTGGCATGCCCTTATCTATGACCTTTATATAATTATGACCCATTACAGAGTAATACTTAATAAATATATAACCTATTTATTCAAAATCCTGTTAATGATTTCTACCTGGATAGTACCTGAGATCATCACCTTTCTGAGTGAGTGAGTGGTATTTGTTGTGGGTGAGAAGAATATAGGGAGACATTACACTAAAGGCAACATAGTAGCTTGTGTTGGATTTTGGACAGGATAAAGGACTCTAGGTCAGAACTAAAAATATGCCTTATAGTTGCTAATCACAGTAATAATATATTAGTATTGGCTCATTAGTTACATGTGCCATACTAATGTATGATGCTAATAATAGGGAGAAGAGGAGGTGGGAATAATAGATGACTTCTTGTATTATTGCTTTAATTTTTCTGTAAATCTATGACTATTCAAAAAGCAAAGTTTATTAATGAAAGAATGAAGGAAAATACATTTTAAAATGTCTACAAAGTCTAAAACAATGTTGGTAACATTTCATACTTAAGATAATCCTTTGTTCTAAATATGATTCTAACAATATAGAGGGTGGGTAGGAAAATTACTTGTCCAAAATCCTATAAGCATTCTAAAAAAACACATCAGAACAAAACAAAAAAGATTCTACTGATTTAAAGGACACCTACAGGAAATTTACCATGATTAGGCTGAGGTTTAGAACAGTTTCCTCTAATTGGGTTTCTCAAAGTGTTCCTTGGAGGTACTGATTTAATTCAATATCTGCTTGTTCAGCACCTGCTATATGAAAAGCCCTTGGTTTGACACAGGGAAGTGGATATAAAACAAGTTTAGTTCCTAAAACTAAAGAGGTTGGAACCTGTCAAAACAGAAGGGCAGCACAAATCTACTTAAATACAAGGCAGAGTATAAGTGAGAAAGAAGGATGGAGGGAAGGACTATCTCAGAGAAAGAGACTCATCAGGTAGATGGGGTTTGGTTTGGCTGGAACATGTTCTGGGCAGTCATGGATTCTGGGAATATATGAAGTGGTAGGGAGCTAGGTCTGAAGCACTGTTGGTCACCTGTCTGCATCAATAATTAGTCAAGTGCCTGGACAAGGTCTGGAGGCAAAGGACTTAAAAAGAACAGGGAACAGGACAGTACTCCAGGAGGCAGACAATAGGATGAGAGTCATGCTGAGACCTGGATGACTGAGGTTGGAAGCCAACCCAGGCAGAAAAGTCTCAAAACTCCATCTCCATCAAAAAGCAGAGCTGGAGGTGTGGCTCAAGTGGTAGAGTACCAGATGAGCAAGCAAAACTTAGCAAAACTGAGGCCTTGAGTTTAAGCCCTGGTACTGGCAAAAGTAAAAGGGAATATGAAGACATGGCTTTCAGTGTTCTATGGCATTTTGTGAGACTGTATACAATTCATGACTGGTACCAGCAGTCGATGGTCCTAGTAATCCAGTCGACTCTGTGTGTACTGTTCTGATGCTCTGAACTGGGTTGTGAGGGAGGCCACGGATGCAGAGGGATACCTCTTCTGCTCATCTGATGTGATAAAAATCTATGTAGATATCTTTCCTTCTTTCTTCGTATTCTATAAGGCTTTCATTTTTGCTAATAATAAAAATCCCAAATAAGTACATAATCTAGAGCTAATATTACACTTACTTCTTTTTAGTCTATTTTCTACCACCTTTTTCTGTATATAAAGCAGTTGCAATTCTGTGCAATTGGCTAAGAACACAAAATTAATTAAAGGTACTCTTATAAGTTATGTCTTAAGCAATACATAACAAACTAGAAAACAAGCTATTGTTTTTTAATACTGGGGTCCACAGCTGCTTGTCTGAAAGGCTAGGGCTTCATTTCTGAAGTTCTTTTATGTATACTATGGGAGCCAACTGTGTGCTACAAATACATTTTTCTCTCTAAAAATGCTCAGCACAAAAAAATCAAGGCCCATCTTTTTTTGTGTGTGTGCTGGTCTTGGGGCTTGAACTCTGAGCCTGGGCTCTTGCCTCTGAGATTTTGCTTAAGGTTAATGTTCTACCACTTGAGCCACAGCTCCACTTATGTTTATTTTTCTTTTTGTCTTGTCCTTTTTGGTACTGCTAGGCAATCACTTTGCCACTGAGCTACAATCCAGCCCTACTTCTAACATTTTTTAGTGCTCAACTAGAGATAAAAGTCACATGGACTTTCCTGCCTAGGTTGGCTTTGAACTGTGATCCTCAGATCTCAGCCTATTGAGTAGCTAGGATTACAGATGTAAGCAAACAATGCATGGCTCAAGGTGTATCTTAACAAAGGAAAATAAAGGTAATAAGAATGTGTGTACAAAGTACTTTAGCCGCAAAACACTCTTCTCAATAGCTAAGTGGGGTTTTTTTTGTTTGTTTGTTTTTTTCCCTTGTTGGGCATGGGGACTGAACTCTGGGCCTGGTCGCTGTCCCTCAGCTCTTCAGCTCAAGGCTAGCGCTCTACCACTTTGAGCCACAGTGACACTTGCGGCTTTTTCTGCTTATGTGGTACTGAGGAATTGAACCCAGGGCCTCATGCATGCAAGGCAAGCACTCTACCACTGAACCATCTTTCCAGCCCTAGCCAAGTGTTTTATAATAGTAAAATTTACAACTATCATATAACTATCATGCTGGAGAATAGACTGCATCTGTTTTATATAAAAGTGTACCCACCATACTAACCAAATCAGAGTAAACACATGTGCACATGTACACATATACTCACACTATTTTTTTCTGAGTATATAATGTATATATACAAAATATTCTTTAGTGGATGAGCATTTAAATCTAAATTTATCATGTCTTCAACAACCAGAAACATAGTATAGATTATGTCTCGTCCAAGCTCAAGTCATTTTAACATTTCCCAAAGGTTACATGATAAACTGTACATATTTGTTCTGAACTTCCTAGTCTAGAACCCCGACACTATCCTCAGAGTGGCAGAATGGAAGAGGGGTCAGGCTTTACCTCTGCAGGCTGGGATGTGAGTACTTGATTTTAAAAGAACAGAAAATTTAGACAGTAGAAGTACAACATGTCTCTACTTAAGGCATTTTGTACTTCACTGCATGCTGTGTACAATGTGTGAGAGGTGAGAAGTCCAATATTCCTTTTTAGAGGGAAGGGATTCAGCACCATTCATAGTTTACAAAATATGGGGGTTATGGCAGTTAAAAACTAAATGCTATTTAACTTTTCTGCACAAAATATCTTTGGTAGTTTCCCTAATTGTTTATAGTACCCTGCAGTTTTCCTTGTATATTCTTATCTCTGTCCAACTAGAATGTAAACTTTTGGAAGGCAAAATTCAAATATGTACTCTCAAATAGTTTTAATGACCTCACTATAGTGTCTAACATATCATGGGAATTTTTGCAGTATTTTATTTTTATAATTGCCTTTCCTAATCCTTGCATGACGGAACAATGTTGAGTTAAAACAAAAACTTAAAGGGCCAGCATGTTTTGAAGGAATATTCCAGATTAGTAATTTGCTTCTGGAACAATTTTATTTGCTGTTAAACAGCATTTCAATGCAGTTTCTTTCAAAATGTCATATGTAACATATTTATGGTTGTCAATAATGGGGTAATTAACAGTAAAATAACAAGTACAGATTTTCAGCAATATAATTACACTTCCCTCTCAGAATTGTGTGTATGTAATAGTGGTTAGTCAGTGAATGACCCTCCCAACAGACTGGCCAGTTGTATCCCTTGAATCCCTGCTGAACAGGATGATAGCTGTGGCCTTAAAATATTTTCCTCAGTTGGTTCCATATCTTAGCTATGGTAAATAATGCTGCAATAAACATAGTTCTGCTGGTAGCTTTAGTATAATCTTGTTTATAATCATTTGGGTAAATGCCCAAAAGTGGAATTGCTGGGTGATAAGGGAGCTCTATGTGGAGTCTTTTGAGGAACATCCATACTACTTTCCAAAGTGGTTGAACAAGTTTACACTCCCACCAACAATGCAGTAGGGTTCCCTTCTGTCCACATCCCTTCCAGCATCTGTTGTTATTAGAGTTCTTGATTATAGCCATTCTAACTGGGGTGAGGTTGTATCTCAATGTTGTTTTGATTTGCATTTCTTTTATGGCTAGAGAAGTTGAGCATTTCTTCATGTGTCTAATGGCTATCCTTTCCTCTTCAGAGAAGTTTCTCTGTAAGTCTTATTTATTGGGCAATTGTTTCTTTGAGGTTTTTGCACCTCAGTAGATGAATGGATCAAGAAAATGTGGTATATATACACAATGGAATTCTATGCCTCCATCAGAAAGAATGACATTGCCCCATTGGTTAGGAAATGGAAAGTTTGGAAAAAATTATATTGTGAAGTAAGCCAGGCCCAAAGAAACGTAGGTCCCATGGTTTCCCTTATTTGCAATAACTAGTATATGTCTGAGACAAGCAGAAACAGTCAGATAAGTTGATGTTAGTTGAAATGAACCCCAAGATAAGGACTCAAATGTTTTTTTCTTTCTTGCTATTGTGTCTAACATTTATAAGATATTTCTTTGTTGCTTTGTATGTCCCTCCCCCATGGTATAACCCCTGTTTTCACTGTATTTGATGTTGTTATAATTTATGGAGGGGAAGGGAAAAAACAAATTGTTTAAATAGGGATACAGGTGGACCCATTGCAACAATGAGATGTACAAGACATTATGTCGAAAAATGAACTTTAAGCCGGGTACCAGTGGCTCATGCCTGTCTTCCTAGCTACTCAGGAGGCTAAGATCTGAGGATCGAGGTTCAAAGCCAGCGCGGGCAGGAAAGTCCATGAAACACTTATCTTCAATAAACCACTAGAAAACTGGAAGTGGTGCTGTGGCCCAAGTGGTAGAGCGCTGGTCTTGAGCTGAAGTGCGCAGGGACAGTACCCAAGCCCAGAGTTTAAGCCCCACAACTGACAAAAAAAAAAAGAAAAAAAAAAAGAAAAAGGAACTTTACAACTTTGGTGTGTGTATGTGGGAGGGGGAGATGGGAAGGGATGGTAAGGGGAAACATAGGAGGAGGCAACAATGCTTGATAAGAAATATAACTTGTTCATGTAATTGTAACCCCTCTGTCCACTATTTTCACAATTTAAAAAAAAAAGATATTTTCTCGGGGCTGGGAAGACGGTTCAGTGGTAGAGTGCTTGCCTTGCATGCATGAGGCCCTGGGTTTGATTCCTTAGCACCACATAAGCAGAAAAAGCTAGAAGTGGTGCTGTTGTTCAAGTGGTAGAGAGTTAGCATTTTGCTGAAGAGTTGAGGGATAGCACCCAGGCCTAGAGTTCAGGCCCCATGACTGACACACACACACACACACACTTTCTCCACCTGTATTGAATATGCTTTGATTATCAATACTGTAGCTACACTAGAAATGGAAGTGAATGAAAAATGAAGCTGGGAAAGTTAGCATTGCATTCTATCAAAGTAATGGCAAATCAGGGCGATGATACCTTGTTCTGCTTTAGGGAAGGAAGAGAAGACAGGACCATCCCCCAGGTTCTATTCCAATGAGAAAAAGAAAAAAAAACAACAAAAAACAAAAAAATGTGAAAACTGTAACTACTAAAGGAGATATAGGTAGGTAGGATAAAGATGTAAATACACAGAGAAGACTACATAGAGATTGACAGAATGTATGTGATGAAGACAGTGGTCAGAAGATGGATTGAGAAAAAGAGACAAAGAAGAGAATGACAGACTTATAGACTCATAATTAAGTCAAATGCCATTGTTATTTGACTCCTGGTTCTTTTTGCGGGTGTGCTAAGCCATGCTGCCATATGGTGGCAGTGCTCTTACTGGTTGGTGGCAGTGGTAGTGAGGGAACGTATATCTCTTGTCATTCATTTTAATCCCTAAGTTTCATTGTCCATGATTTCATTCTTTTCATCTGAGGAGAAAAGGAATGTTTTAGTGGTCTGGCTGTCAATACTATTTTCCCTGAAGATGAATGGAACCTATAAAAAAACAGTCAACCCAAAGGTAGTAGTGAGTTTCCAGATAGGCAAACCTAGGCCTACACATGCTACACATTCTATGCAGTTGTGTCTGGAATGCAATGTCATTACAGAACTGTGTCCTAGTAAGAACCAAATCCTCAAGTCAATTCACCTTGCCAGTGACCTGCACATGCTTTATATTTAGGTTGTATTTCCTGTCCTTCTGTCATGGAGTTCCAGCCCCCATCGTGGTCTACATTTAGAAAGCAGTCCAGGGGCAGGCATGATGAGGCATACTGATTATAGTCCCACCTACTTGGGAAGCTGAGGCAAGGGGGTAGCAACTAAGCAGTTTGAGTTAGCCTGGACAACACAGGGAGAGTATGAAGAAAACAAAACAGAACAACAAACCAGTTTTCTTACATCAGTCTGGGTATGTCGCTGACAGCCACTGTCCCATCTTGAGTCTCACTTTCTCCATCTTCCTCCTCCTCTTCACTACTCTCTGACTCTTCACTGGAGGAAGAGTAATCTGTCACTTTCTTCAGTGGACGGTTTGTTTCTTCAATCCGGAGTTCTCTTAATTCTTTGGCTAATGCCGTCAGATCCTACAAAAGAGAAGTTTGTTCAGCCTATGAATAGTAGATAGAACCAAAGCTATATCTCTCAGCAAGTCAGAGCTCCAGCTTAAGCAACAAAGAAAAATAAAAAATAAAAAGCTCTATAGAGAACTGTGACAAACATAGTTACTGCATGGAACTAAGAAAACGATGTTTGTAGCGTGTAGAAGCTAGAAAAGAAAGATGAAATCAATTTCAACTTTGTTTAAAACCAATAGCTAGACTGAAACTATCTAGTTCTGAATATATATGTGCAAATATATGTATGTCAGGTTGTGTGCATACACATACATATACACACACATTGTGTAATGTTAGCACCCTCAGTTAATGGGGAAAATCCATGGGATGAGAAATTGTTTCCCAGTATTCTGGAACTCCTTCCCAAGCCACAGGGATGGCCTCTCCCCTCTATAATTACTACTGTATCAAAATCTAGCATCAGTCATAGAACAGAGAAGTTCCCAAGGTTCATTTGGTGTGTCATCATTCCCTAGAGAGAAGAGGGACCACATCAAATGATGGCTCTTCCCAAGCCTAGTGCCACTGAAATTTATAGCCAAAGAGCTGAATTAATTAGGAGGAACAGTAAGAGAGGAGTTTTCTTCCAGAATGATACATGTTTTATTTTCTCCACATGTTAATTCCAGTCACCTGGCAGAAGCCCTGACCAAGAACACTGAAATGAATGTGCAAACACCGAAAGAGATCATTTCCCAGTTTACCATGGGTATGATGAATCCTTAGCCTTATGGATATGATGACGTGGGATTTAATCACCAGGCACATTGCAGGCAGTGTGCTAAGTATCTGACTACCTTTTACTTTACATGCTTTCAGAGCAATGCGGAGGGAAGCAGTTCTGCAAAAGCATGGCCGCTCTAATTTGCATGGGTTAACTGCCCATGGCACACAGCATGCAAATGAGGAAAAAGCAATTTGACATCAGTCTTACCATTTCTCCCTATTTAGTGACCCATGTGGGAATCAGAGCATTCAATGAGAGACAGGGGATTAGGGAGAAAGAAACTCATTGAAAAATACTAAATCCCAAAGCTTTCTTGTGGCCATATTCTCTCTTTATTTCAGTCCAGAAATGGATTTATCAAATTTACCCAAAAAGGATTTAAGTCATCTTAGTGACATAGATGATGTTAGATAATCTGTCCTATACAACTGGTTAGAAGAAATACTAATCAATATGCATAGCTAAATTGTAATTATAATTTTATTTGTGAGAACAAACCATCATTTCTCTACTCCCACTTATATGGCAGGCATCACTATTGTGGGTAAAGACTAAAGGAGGAAACACTTTAAATATTTCACTTGAAATTTATGAAGTTCAAAGTGTTAAAGAGTCATTTTCTAATTTTACAAAAAATTCCACAAGGAAAGCAATAATTTGTGTTCTCTAGTTACTTGAATGGGAACCTTTTGGAAAAGGAGAGTTTCTGAAAATTCAAACTATGCATTGTATACACAGACTAGGGCTTTCCAATGTATGCATATTCACCAATGCATGACCCAAGCTCAGTGGATGTGTTTGTCCATCAATGAGAGCATTGTAGAATTGTATAAAAAGGTCCAATGGACAAGCATGGTGGCATATGTCTGTAATCTCAACTATGTGGGAGGCTGAGATAATATGATTTGGTCCAAGGCTGGCCCCAAGCAAAACCTGAGACACTATTTAAAAAATAAATGGGGGCTGGGAAGATGGCTCAGTGGTAGAGTGCTTGCCTTGCATGCATGAGGCCCTGGGTTCGATTCCTCAGCACCACATGAAACAGAAAAAGCCAGAAGTGATTCTGTGGCTCAAGGGGCAGAGTGCTAGCCTTGAGCTGAAGAGCTTAGGGACAGCATCCAGGCCCAGAGTTCTGACCCCATGACTGACAAATTAAAAGAAGTGCTGAGGGGCATGGCTCAAGTCGTAAGAGTATCAGAGTTCAAATCCCAGTATTACAAAAAATAGCTCAATGGTATATAAATAAAATGTATACTATTAAAGAAGAGGAAAACTACCATCCTTCAGGCTTTTGTATAAATCTATTTTTAGTTTCTTTGGCAATGGACCAAGAATAGGAAAAGCTAATAACTAAATTTCAGCTTTTTACTATTTCTTCTTGATAACTGGCAATGTTCACCTTTATGAAAGTGAGAGTATGTTCTACTTGAGAACAAAGGGAACAGTCTAGATATTTGTTAAAATGAGGAAAGGAAAAGGATATTATCATCTTCCAAAATGTATTAAATTTGTTTTGTATTTTGACTTTTATATATTAAAACCATGTTAAGTCTCATCGGAGTATATAACAATTAAAATGTTACTTGCCATTAAAACTACATTTTATTATGATTTAAAGAGAGAATATGGCTTAAAAAATTTATTTCTATTGGCTTTTTAGTCTGAGTAAAATATAAAACTATCAGCTATGAATTCTGAAAAGTTATGATATTTTCCCCTTAGACTTGGTTTTCTTTATCATTGACATTTCAAAACAATACAAGAGATTTAGTAAGTCAAAATTATTTAGAAATATTTAGGTGATCCATAGCCCATTGATTAAAGAAAGCCTCCCTTATTAAGACGATCTGTATTTTCCTAAATGCTCTACTTAGAAACACTTTAATGTTCTGACCTGCTTTGCAATTTTGTTTTAATCAGATTTTTTATTTTCTGTATTATTAAAAAGCTCTTTTTCTGAAACATTAGGCATAATTGAAAATTCCTTTCAAGTTTAATTGGTAACAGCTTGAGGGGTGAGACACATACGAAAGTTTCAAGGTAACAATAATGAGTAGCTCAAAACTAATACCCTCAGCCACAGAAAATTAATCTTCCATTGACAATAGCCTACTACTGTTAGCTGGAGTTTTGTTTCTTATGGAAAAATTTACAAAAGAAAACTTAGAGAAAATAGACACTACTGGGCTCAGATCCATTTTCGTACATTTTATTCTCTGACAATTCCAATTTTCTCCATATAATGAGCCTTTGTGGTAATTTATTGCTTGGCTCTCACAAGCCTGAAGCTAAAACATATTAAAAGATGAGGAAGAGAAATGCTATTTAGCATGAAAATATTCGAGAATATATAACTAAAAAAAGAAATACGACAGGTAAGATTTTCAACTATGGTGCGTATGTGAGGATTGTTAAGAAGCTTGTATTCCAAGACTTCTGTGATGGAATGCTTGTTAGATTCAGAGGTATATCATTTTTCATTCTAATGAGTTTATTTAATCTGACAGTTGTGGACATCTTTGATGAAAAGGTGCTTTTTTAGACCTCTTTTTAAAAAATGTAGTTCATTCAAATTTTGGTTCAGTTTCTTGAACCAAAAGATTTTTAAGCTGGTCTTTTCGTTACATGTTAAAATAATTTCTTTGCTTCTTAGGAATTAAAGATCGGTTGCTTGGCAAGTCTCTTAACCTCAGAATCCTCATATGAGGGAAAAGAAGTTAGACCACTCATTTTTACTCATGTTCCATCTCATCTATGTATGAGTGATCTGGAATTTACAAATCCTGCTCACTAATGCAAAGATTGTGGTAAAGCCAGTGTTGGCTTCTGTATGTAGTCTTCTTGTCACATGTTGAGCTGCAGCAAAGTAAGAAATACTTGTTTCTGAAGGCTGTATTTCATAATCACAACATTGCTTCATGATTTCCTATTTCTCACACTGATTTTTTTTTTCTGATGGGGGGGTGGTTTCACAGGGCTTGGGCACTGTGTCTGAACCTCTTTGTGCTCAGGCTAGTGAGTAATAGCACCATTTCTGGCTTTTTCTGAGTGGTTTATTGGAGGTAAGAGTCTCACGGACTTTCTGCCTGGGCTGGCTTTGAACCATGATGCTCAGATCTTAGTCTTCTGAATAGCTACGATTACAGGTGTGAGCCACCAGTGCCTGGCTTCCCACATTGATTTTTAAGAAAGATTAGGCTCCTAGATTATAAAAACTATGTTTTCAAAAAGAATTTTAAGGCTTTTCATTTCAATTCTGGCAAATGTTATTTCAATGGCAGTCAATGAGAGGGAAGCCTTGGTGGGAAAAAGTAGAATGTTGAATTCAAGGTATTTAAACTGTTGAGTTTCAAGGTATTTAAACTATGGCTCTACTGATATTGTGGGCCTGCTCTTTTACATTGTAAGATCTTAACAGTATCCCTGTCCATAAAATTCCAGTATGTCTGCCCCCCACCTCAATTATAACAACCAAAACTGTCTCCAGACATTTTAATGGTCTTTTTAGGGAAGAGAAATACATGGCTGAGAGCCACTGGATTAGGAAGGACCAAGTTATCCTGTTTTTTCAGTATATCCATATCAGAGATATTCAGAGACAGGGTTGTTTATCACTTGAAGAGCTTTGTCTGGCTACATATGGCCCCAGCAACTTGGGTGTGCAATTTGTACTACCACAATTACTTATCCAATGTGATAAGTACCCTGAAATCAATAAAGTAATTTTTAAAAGCCTACGATATCCAGGTTAAATGCCCTTTCCCTCAGATGATAGATAGTACTTTCCCTCATAGGAACTGCCTCTGTGCTTATTTCTGAACTCAGATATTTTCCCTTGAGTTATACATTGGCCCAACCATTTTATTGGCAATCACAGCACAAGAAAATCAGTCTCTTCAGCTTTCTTGTTCTGGGAGAGATTTAGTAAAAGTTGGACAATTCTGCTGTCCTCATTATTATGAGGGAAAGGGCCAAGCAAAGTCATAGAGCAATTAGAAACATTCCCCTCGTCTTTCAAATAAAAAATCCATCCACATATAGTAGATGTGGTCTTGGTTTTTCTTTTTTCTTCTTCTATTTTTGTTTTTTAATAAAAAAGCGATTCTCTAGAATAACTTTATAACATATTCTGAATGGTTGGGGTGGTTTTAACTCTGCAAATAGGAAGTTGTTTGGTGAAGACCATGTGTAGAAACATGATTTTCCTGTCTTCAAAAACAGCCCTGTGCCTCTGGCCCAAACCTCAACTACCATCTTGGCTTTCCATAACACTTTAATTCACATCACCATGAGTGGTCCTTATCAATTAGGCTGATCATATATTTTTATTCCCATTTTGCAGATGAGTAAAGTGGCCCAAAGCCAGCTATTTATGGGGGGAGGGCAAGATTTAAGTGCAGCTTGCTGATCCTCTAAACCAGTGCTTTTTCCATAAAATTTTACACAAATAGTGCTCAGCAGAGCTACAGCCTGGATGGTATAATAATGGTAGTCTTCAGATTCCATGCAGGTAGGACTGTTTGCAAGGCCTGGCTCTTAAAAATAATTTCACTGTGCTGTATTCATGCAGGTCTGACAAACAGCAGTAAGGCAGTCATTCTTCTTAGCAAGCTACCTGTGACTGACAAAGCCATATATTCTTTCTAATAGAAAAAATGTCTCCACAGATAAGGAAATAAAGCCACTCAACTTGCCAGTATTCATTAAATGCAGTTGCTGCTGCTGCTTCTGTTATTAATGTTCCATAAAATTAATCTAACAATATCTAGTAACTACTCATTCACAAAGCACATACCATAAATTTTGGAGTATGCTAAATGATACTACTTTTCTCTCTTAGCAAAACCATTGAGAACCATCTCTTAGCTAGGCTGTTCAGCATAGGTTTGCTACTGGAAGGAGAAGCAGTGCCATTGATAAAGCACTAATAGTTGTTATTAATCAGTCAGGATCATTGGAAGAGTGACAGTTTTTCTTAGTGGAAAGGCCTCTAAAGTTTTATCTGAGTAGGTCTCAGGCTGGCTTGTGGTGAAAGGGCTCTCCTTCCAGAAGATGACTGTGTACAAGCTGATGCCACTGGCTGCCTTTCTGAACATCAGCAACAGGATAGATAGCACTTTCCTATTTATATTTTGTGAAATCATGACCAAGAAAAGACAATACTGACCTCATCTATAGCTTTCTTATAGCTCTGAGGTAAGAGGAACCCAATCCAGAGGAATCCACAGAAGGGGAGAAGCCAAAAGAAAAGGAAGCAGGTTAGACAAAAAAAAAAAGAAAAAGAAAAAAAGAAAAAGGAATTGTTAGTACCAAACCGATAAAGAATAAAGGGCAATGCAAAGAACTCAGAACGATGTAAGTTCTCTTCATCATTATTCAATACACACACACTTCTTACTTTAAGATGCAAACATAAAAGGGTAAACCCAAAGGTTTTCATTGCCCTATCGGATAGTGTCTTGAGAAACAAATAAAACAAGTGGATAATGACACATCCCACCTTACAAGCTTCCACTTGCAAATTTTAGCGTGCGTACTCTTATTTCTTTTTTTAAGGTTACTGGTGGTCCATTATGTTAACAGTGGTGAAACTAGAGGTCAAGTTTTTATCCTTCTGTCATGTGCTTATCTAATTTTATTCCATAAAGGACAGTAATTTTAGTCCATAAGACAGCTCCTAAAGGCATATAAAGTAGAAAAAATACTGATGTAATTCTTATGGCTATATAGGGAAATACGTAGAATATATGACAAAGCCATAGTAAGTGTCCTGAACTGCTAGTTTTAACATTATTTTTTTGCCCAAGTTGCTGAGCAGATATTATAGCATGAATTATTTTTCCTGTCTTTTTTTCCCTCTATAAAGAGGCACTAATAATTAGCAAAATATCCAAAAGCAGAGGAAGCAAACTAAGATTAGTTCTTTCTTAATCAGGTATAAAGTTCTAGGTGCTTCTAGCATCCATTCTTACTGAGCTCAACAATTTCTGTCACAGTCATGAGCGTATCCCCAGCTACTTTATCTTGTGGGCTCTCTGGTAAGTTAGGAGTTCTGAACTGGGAGAGATAAAAGCACTCACAGCTGGTCGACTGGGCCGGGTAATGTCCCTGGATTCTTCTGGTTTCACCTTGGAAGGCTCATGTGGGAGTACAGGTGACCCTTCCGACTTACTGTTGGCTAGAGGAAAAACAGAGGATGGAGAAAAATACAGCATAACAATCAAAAAGCGCTGAATCATGTTCTGAGTGAGTCACCTGTGAAGTCTCCCTTCAGATTGTTCAGTGCACATATCATTCACTCAGGCAAATCCACAAGTGCATTCATGGAAAAAGAATTAATGTTCAGGAAACAAAACCAAGCAGATGCACGGAGGCCTGTAACCTAGAAGTTATTGGCAACACTAAGAAAAATGATAGCAATTCCCACGGCTACCCCATTGAGGTCTGATGTTAAATGCTTTCTGTCAATTATATTACTTAATCCTTGCTCCAACCCATTGGTGAGGCACTGTCCTCCTAAGTTATAGTTGAATTCTTATTTACAAAGATGGTAACACCAGCCTGAGGTGATGAAAATTATATATTCAACTGTGTTCTTTCTGGCTTCTGAAAGTTTTGTTCTCATTCACTCTGCTAAGCCACATCGTAAGTGAAGCTTCTAAGCTTCTTCTTTACTACCTACTCATTGAAATAGATTACTTTCATGGGATTTTAAGGGGAAAAAAGGAAGGAAATATCATTTAGTGGAATGGTTTTTAAATGGGGCTAGGGAGTGGCTAGGGCCTTTAAAGAAGCAGAATGAGGTAGGACAGGCAAGATACTGGTAATAAAACAGGAAGGGTAATAGAAGAAAAGGAAGAGGAAGTGTGGGAGAGGCTTCTTAAAGTTATGGAGCTTCTGTCTGGTTTATTCACTCAGAGATAAGTACACAGACAGACTAGGAAAGGAGAGTTTCTTGTTTAGTTTTAAAGTGGCTTTTCCTAGACAGACATACCAGGAATACAACAGCTATTTTAAGCCAGAGGAACTAGAGGCTAAAGGAAAGAATGTATGAAGTAAGCCTGAACAAGATCAGAGAATTCAAATTATATATGTATGTGTATTTCTGTGTGTGCAAATATAATACATATATAACTTAATGTGTATAAATATATAATATATGTGTGGGTAATGTACATGCATATATGTGCATATGTGCACATTAAACATTTTATATATATACACATGTATAAAAGTTTGGTTTTCTTTAGTATTTGCTTTAACTATATGAAGTTGCTTGTGAATAGAAAAATGGTAAAGAATAAGCATTTTCTAGGTTAAGAAAAATTTGTTTGGATCATAGCTAGCTCTAGTATCTGTCACAGGATACATTAGGGGGGTAGCCATGGGCCAGTCTAGGTCCCAAGTTGCAGATGTAAACATCACGTTAGAAGTCAGGATTTATAAAAAATGGAAATATGGAAATTTTACTTATTTGAAATTTAAAAGCTATATTAGAGATAAATTATGGTTGTTTCTACTGAAGAAGCTAAGAAAGAATGGTTAGCTTTCATCAGAGACAGTATTTGTACAATTATTAATACTTATCATATTACACTTCAAAATGTTCTAGTCTTAATCACTTGGAAGCAAAATTTTCTTCCAAAGACAGTGACTCAAAGTGAATTTTGATCAGCTAGAAACAAAGTATTATGTATAATCACCTATACAATTAATACTGTTTTTGTGGGGTTTCTCAGTAAAAACTAAACAATGATGAATGATTTGAATTAAATACTTCAAAAGGCTAATTTTTACCTATCTACCAGAATAGTCAAATACATTTTTTTTGGTCATGGGCTTGAACTCTGGGTCTGCGCCCTATCCCTCAGCTCTTCAGCTCAAGGCTAGTGCTCTACCACTTGAGCCACAGTGCCACTTCTGGTTTTCTAGTGGTTTATTGGAGATAAGAGTCTCACGGACTTTTCCTGCCTGGGCTGGCTTTGAACTGTGATCCCTAAATCTCAGCCACCTGAGTAGCTAGGATTACAGGTGTGAGCCACTGGCGCCAGGCATAAAATGCATTTTTAAAAAAAATTTTTTATTGTAAAGATACTATACTGAGGGTTATAGTTACATGAGCAAGGTAATGAGAATACTTCCTATTGAGCATTGTTACCCCCTCCATAAAGTCACTTTATTTCTTCTTTCAAGTATATTCATTCTACATTAGTGTTTATGGAATTTTATTTTGAGAAATACCTGGAATTATGAATAGAAGACTAAAAAGCATGGTTGATGCAATGAAAACAGAAATTCTAAGAAGAAATCAAATGAGAATGGAAATTGAAATAAATGGTAAGTAACCATATCACTGACGTCCCTGGAAAATATTAGTACCTAAGATTTGAGACTTTTCCATACTCTTGATGTCTCACATACAATTAGGGATGGTAGATTTGTACTATTGGGAAACTAAGGCTGAAGCAGCTGAAGGTACGGAGGCCATACCAGGACATCTGCCCCAGCTCTCCTCCCAGGAAATAGTCCAGGGAAAAGTAAAAGAATTACCTCGAACTCTGGTTCTTTCACTGGATCCTGCCTGTGACCCAGGCTGAGAGCCTCCCTGGGAGCTGGGCTGGGAGCTGGGTGTGCTGGAGCTGGAGGAACTGCCACTGCTGGTCCTCTGCAAGGGGCTCTCTAAGATGGGCTCCGTCCTCCGGAGATCAGGGTTGCTGCATGAATGGCAGAACACTCTGATTACAAGCTTCATACCATTTTGCAAACTTTATATCTAATGAGGGGTCAGTCCAAATTCCATAAGGAACCCAAACAACTCAATAGCAAGAAAACAAATAAACAGATTTTAAAAGGGAGCAAAAGACCTGTATAAACATTTCTCAGAAAAAAAAACAGCCTATTGGCTTAAGGAAATTAAATGATGTTAGAATGGCTATTATAAAAAAGACTAAAGATAGTAAGTGCTGTCAAGGTTGTGGAGAAAAGAAACCCTTGAATACTGCAGGTAGAAACGTACATTGACCAAGTTAACATGTGATTCAGCAGCTCCATAGCTGAGTATACACCCAGGTGAAATGAAATCAGTATGTCAAAGAGATACATGCATTCAATATAGCATTATCCATAATAGCCAACAAATAGAATCAACTGTGTACACTGAAGCATGAATGGTATAGAAAATATTGTATGTACAAGTACATAAAATTGTATGTGTATTTAAATATATAAAATATATAAAATACACACTTATGTATCAATCACATAAGATAAATACTATGTGGTCTCATTGTATACGGACAAGTCTAACTCAGAAAAGCAGAGAATGGAATGGTGGTTAGCAGAGGCTAAAACACAAGATTGTGGATGCTAGTCACAGGGAAGAACTACCTTTAGACAGGATGAATGAATTCTGGATTTATTGTCACCATGGTAACCACAGTTAATAATACAGTGTACTTGAAGTAGATCTCACAAAAATAACTAGTAGAAGTGATAGATATATGAATTTGATTATAGTAATCCTTCACAATTTATGTATCTATCTAAATGTCACATTATATACTGTAATTTGTCAGTTGAACCTCAATAAAGCTTGGGAAAACAGCTTGCCATTGGTATACTAGCATCATCCAGTCTCACTCCTAATGCAAAAGGGTAAAGAGAATACTGAGGTCATTCATGCACTGAAAGAGTTAAAGGAAGATGGCAGCATTACTTTCCCTGTGGGCTCCAGGCCAGGTACTGAATGTGCAGGGGATGAACTCCCAACCCAGTTCCTGTGTCAGCACATTAAAAGCACAAGACTCAAGATTGTGAATCTTGCCAGGTGCCAGTGGCTCAGGCCTGTAAGCCTAGCTACTCAGGAGGCTGAGTCTGAGGATCATGGTTCAAAGCCAGCCTGCGTAGGAAAGTCTATGAAACTCTTATCTCTAATATACCACCAGAAAACCAGAAGTGGTGCTTTAGCTTGAGTGGTAGAGCACTTGCATTTACATGAAGAACTGAGGGACAGTGCCCAGGGACAAGTCCTATGATCAGAAAAAAAAAATTGTGAATCTTAAAAAGAGGCTTGCTTTTACTGTATTCCTGTGTTCATCAAATAGAACTTGAAATGCATTAAAAGGCAAAAGGAGGAAAGGAAATGCATGAACCTGGAAATGTTCTACCATGTTTTACTACTTGGTAATTTATTTTCTAGTTTGCTTCTTGCTTTTTTTCCCTTTAACTGTATTGTATTTTCGTATGCTTCTGCAAACAGTAAAAGCTGCACAATAACCCATCTTATTAATCAGTTTCCCCATTACTAAAGAGTGTTGAGTTCATTGCTGTGAGATAGCTAACTATCTTTTTCATGCCAATATTCAATCACATCTCTGCTTCTTGGAAGTGGAATCCTTGGGTAAAAGGGCACACAGGCTTGGATATGTTTGTATGTATATATGTGTATGAGTATATGAAGGTATTACCAATTTTGACCGTAGTCTATGAATTCTTACCAGATTTTATGATAAGAATTCTGATGAATTGTACTTGGTTGTTGTTGGGCTTTTAGGTGTTGGTATTGGTGTATTGATTTTTGTTAAGATTTTTGTTGTTGTTGTTGGTCGTGGGGGTTGAACTCTGGGCCTGAGCACTGTCCCTCAGCTCTTCAGCCTAAGGCTAGTGCTCTACTACTTGAGCCACAGTGCCACTTCCTGTTTTTTGGTAGTTTATTGGAGATAAGAGTCTCATGAACTTTCCTGTCCTTGTTGGCTTTGAACTGTGATCCTCAGACCTCAGCCTCGTGAGTAGCTAGGATTCCTGGCATGAGCCAGAGGCATCTGGCTGAGACAAGATTGTTGATAAGTTGCCAAAGCTGTCCTTAAACTCATGAGCTTTTGCTTCATGCTTCAGCTTTGTGCTGGGATTATAGGTATATACCACCATACCAGTCCTAGAATGATGTTTTATTCTCATTTATTAGCCATTTATAATTCCTATCTATGAGTAACATAATCAAGTATTTTGCTTACATAGCTAGTAGAGTTTTGTGCATTTGTAATATTCATATTGAAAGTATTTTCATATAGAAAGATATTCTTGGACTACTAGCAAAATTATTTTTAAAAGATTAAGTGCTAACTTTAGAACTAATTTTAAGGGTTTTTTGGCAAGTTAGGAGCCTTTTTTTTAGATTTTACTGTATTATTCTTCCTCATATAATTACTGTCATCAAAAAGCTGTATTTATTCTCTTATTCAGAGTTTCATATTGGATACTAGGTCAGGTATTTGAGTAATGTCAAGACACAGCTTAGCTAGGTTCACACAGCCTGTTGCATTAAGCTCGGCCTACATGAAGCAAAAAGGAGGCAGGAATCAGGGATACCTGGACCACCATTAACAATCAGGGAAGCTGTTCAAGAAGAGACAGCTAGTGATGGTGGTAGGAGGCTGTTTACACAATGCTGAGCAGGGACAATTCAGTGAGAATGAAATCGCAGAGCTCACATTTTCACTGCCATGCAATTGCTGAGGGACAACACTGTGACCTAGCATCAGGTCCCTCCTGTTTCCAACACCTTCAGTTTCCCAAACAGAATTTCACATTTTTGTTGAATCACCAAAATGCTACGATTCTAATACCATGAGACATCATATTCAGATGTAATTTCATGCTTTAACTTTGCTCTGGCTCGTTCAAGAGTACTGCACTATGTTGAATATTAGATGTTTCATATGTAAAAATTTAAAAAATAGAGTTCCTGTTCTTGAAACACTTATAGCTTAGTCTATTAAAAACCATAACCCACAGAGCTATAACCACCCAATATTTGATAAGGGAGCCAAAAATACAGGATGGAAGAAAGACAGCTTCTTTAACAAATGGTACTGACAGAATTAGCAGAATATGTAGAAAACTGAACCTAGATCCTTACATATCACCCTGCACCAGAATCGATTCCAAATGGATCAAATAACTCAACGTAAGACTAGATACCATGGAGGTTTCCCTTATTTGTAATATCTAGTATATGTATGAGTCAAGCGGAAAAGGTCAGATAATGTGATGTCAGGAAAATGAACCCTTAGATGTGTATTTTAATGTTTTTTTCTTTCATGCATGTGTTTCTAACACATTTATAAGATTATCTCTTTGTTGCTTTGTATGTCCCTCCCCCACAGTATAACCCCTGCTTTCACTATATTTGATGTCAGTATAACTAGTGGAGGAGATGGGGAAAAACCAGTTCTATAAGGATACAGGTGGACCTGTTGCAACAATGAGAAGCACAAGTTGTCATGTCCAAAACGAGCTTTACAACGTCGGTGCGGTGGGGGGTGGGGGGGGAAGGAATAGGATTGGGATGGGGGGGAGGGGGGAGGCTGGGAAGGGATGTGAAGGGTAAACAAAGGAGGAGGCTGCAATGCTTGGTAAGAAATGTACACATTATCCTGCCCATGTAATTGTAACTCCTCTGTACAGTATGTTCACAAATAAAATTAAATTAAAAAAAAAAAGACTAGATACCATGGAAATATTACAGGAAGAGATAGGGGCAACACTAGGGCTGCTAGGCATGAGTTTAAACTTCC
This sequence comes from Dipodomys merriami, assembly GCF_024711535.1. NCBI lineage: Eukaryota > Metazoa > Chordata > Mammalia > Rodentia > Heteromyidae > Dipodomys > Dipodomys merriami. The sequence goes on along the minus strand of NW_027205604.1, from coordinate 7,559,272 downwards.
TAAGTAAAGATCCAGAATTAGAGCAAATCAAAGAAAGACTGGATAAATGGGATTGCATCAAACTGAAGTTTCTGCATGGCAAAGGACATAGCTAGCAAAATAAATAGAAAGCCCATAGAATGGGAGAAGATCTTTACTAGCAATGCATCAGACAAGGGCCTAATATTTAAAATATACCTAGAGCTCAAAAAATTAACCCCCCCCAAACAAATCCTCAAAGAAACAACAACCCAATTATTAAATGGGCTAAAGACCTAGAGATTTCTCCGAAGAAGTTGTTAGAATGGCAATAAACACATGAAGAGATAGATGTTCAACATCTCTGGCCATAAAAGAAATGCAAATCACAATAACATTAAGCATCCATCTCACCCCAGTTAGAATGCCCATTATCAAGAAAACTAACAATAACAGATGCTGGCAGGGATGTGGCCAAAAGGGAACGCTACAACATTGTTGGTGGGAATATAAACTTGCTCAACCACTCTGGAAAGTAGTATGGAGGTTCCTCAAAAGACTAAACATAGGGGCTGGGAAGGTGGCTCAGTGGTAGAGTGCTTGCCTTGCATGAATGAGGCCCTGGGTTCAATTCCTCAGCACCACATAAGCAAAAAGAAAAAAGCCGGAAGTGGCGCTGTGGCTCAAGTGGTACAGTGCTAGCCTTGAGCTGAAGAGCTGAGGGACAGCGCCCAGGCCCAGAGTTCAGACCCCATGACTGGACCCCCCCTCCCCCAAAAAAAAGACTAAACATAGAGCATCCCTATGACCCACCAGTTCTACTCCTGGGTATTTATCCAATTGACCACAAACCAGGCTACACTAAAGCTACCAGCACAATTATGTTCATTGCAGCATTGTTTACCATAACCAAGATAAGGAGTCAACCCAGATACCTCAGAGTGGATGAATGGATCAAGAAAATGTGGTTTATATATATAGTGGAATTCTGCTTCCATCAGAAAGAGTGATACTGTCCCATTCATAAGGAAATGGAAAGACTTGTAAAAAATTATATTGAAGTAAGCCAGATCCAAAGAAACAGCTTGTATGGGTTCCCTCATTTGTAGTTATTAGAATGTGTCTATAAATTTTCAAGGAAACAATAGATGGCAAGTGAAAAAAAATTACACCTAGACATGATTAATTAAACAGGATTCTAAATATTCACCCAGTGAGACCAAACGAGGATGTTCTTAGGAGAAGATCACAAAGGTTCAACAGCTATGTGTATATGATCATATATATGATAATATAAATGATGTTTGTTGAAATGATCTCCAAGAAATGGAAACAAGAGGTTTTTTTATTTTACTTTTTGTGTTTTCCCTTTTTGTCTCTGCTTTTATTTCTGTACTTTTTGTCTTGAATGTAAGTTTATCTGTTCGGGGGAGGGTGAGGGAAAGCACAGAAATGGTGGAACAAAGGCAGAACTATTTCAGCAGTGATACTCATTAGATATTATATTGTTGAACTATACAACTTGTAGGAGGGGGTCGGGAAAGACAAAACTGAGAGAAAACGAGGGAAGAGGTAACACTGTTCAAAAGAAATACATTCATTACCTGACATATGTAACTGTAACCCCTCTGAACATCACCTTTACAAATAAAAAACACACCAGGCTATAAAAATAGTCACCCGTGTAAGCAGAAACTAAGCCAAATAATCATACTTTGTGGGACTGTATCTTCCATAAATATGTTGAACAGAAGAGACTGGGTAAAGTCAATAGAAAACATTAAGTACAAATAAATAGTCATTATTTGTTTTTGTGGTAAGGGGCTTGCTAAGTCAGCCAAACAAACAGTAAAACTAAACACTGAATGTCTATTTGTAAACTACATAGTATTAGAGAACCAATGTTGATATTTTAATGGCATGGTTGTAACTATATTTGTATTATTTGTATCTAATCACTGAAATAGATTTGAATCCTAAATGGAGCTATCCTTCAATTTAAAAATGCCTAAAATTATAAATCTAGTTCTTAAATAACTTAAATTAGAAATTGTTACTTTTCATAAAAAACTATATTCTTAAAGCATTTGTCCTATTATTCTCTTATAAAACAATAAGGGGATTAATATGCATAATTAATTTTTTGTTCTAAAAATTCATTGGCAATCAGCTGTGAGAGAAAATCTGAAAGCAATGAGCTCCGAGGTTCAACCATAGTACTGGGCCAAAAAAAACCCCAAACAAACAAAAACACTAATCATGGCAATGAGATCTACACAGTGGAGACAACCAGTGAACCTGGTGAAACTCTGCATGTTGTACGTGAAAGTGGAAATGTTGCACATGAAAGTGGAAATGTTGCTGGAGTTTAGGGAACAGTCCTCATAGACTGAGGGGTCAAGGGCAGCACTGAGAAGAAGAGAGGACTTGACTCAGTTTTGGCAGGAAGGCTGGAGCAATGTATATGCAATTGGAGCCAAGTCTGTGTTAGGACATGTTGGCAGAAAAGGTTTTATAGCATCAGTCTTTAAGCCTGGCAGAGACTATGTATCTTCCATGCAGGCTTATGTTTGTCTGACCAGAAGCAAGACAGGCAGATCAGTTAGGAGGCGACTGCCATGTTAGGTGATGAAGTGCTGGGCTGTCTCAGCATAAAAAAGGGCATTAGCAGGTACAGAATTAGCTGGGATGAGAATGCATCCTTTACTGTGCTTAGAGCCTCCTCTTCTGTGTGAAGCTAATTAGATCCCATGGGCATTAGGTCCCTGACCTGGGTCTCATTAGCACATATCCTCTCCACTGGAGCTAACCAGCATGGGTGCTGATCTTAATAGGTTGCTATTTTTACTGTTGGAGAATAAAAACACTTAATTTCTATGTAACCACACAGAAAAATACAGAAAACTTTACAATGACTTTTTACCTTATTATTACAATGGCTTTTACCTTATTATTATTTAGTAAAACATGAGTGATTTGAGAGTGTCACATCATTTTCATGCTTTTCTTCCTTATTTATGTGTGGCCTTGCCTTGGGAAGGGGGTGAAGGATCTGAGAAAAGTGCTTTTAGAAGAGGTTCAATTTCAGAATTCCATTAAGTCACAGTTGCCTTGTTCACCTATTAACTGACCCTGCTCAGATCTCAACATGAAAAAAATCTGAGAAACATCCAAATATATTTCTTGAAATGTTAAGCTTTAATTCAGACATTTGCCATCCTGCCTATAAAACAAACAGTAAAGTAAAAATGTGGCAATTATTCCATCTACTTGAAGTATATGAGGATTACAAAAGTGATTTTGTGACAGCCCAAGTATTTGGGCCAAGTCAGATTAACTGGCTGACCACCAAAATTCACTTTACTTTGTTCTTTGATGACATAGCTAGCTAAAGAGAACAAACAAGTCATATGAAGACAGGTTTGGGATCGGACAGAAAACTTAAAAAAAAATTAAGCATTTAAGTCTTTGGGTTTTGACTGGGTGTTTCTGACTTAATTGAAGTCTGTTCAAATTCTGAATATACATGTTTGAGCAAATTTTAATTTGCTTTAAAAGAACAAATGGATCACAGTTAAATACTGAAGTACCTGGGGTTCTTTAAAGCAATATTGTTTTAAATGGTCAAATCAGATTTTGAGTTAAACTCACACTGAGCAGGCTGACAGGATATGGCATTTGGGAATCCAGGAGCAGGTGAGAATGGCCCACTGCTCCTATGACGTGTGTGTGCTCAGCTGTGCCCACACAGGGTACTCATGGTGCTGTGTTGTCCCCAAGGCTTTAGCAGTGAGGAAGGGAACTGTCCAAGCATGTGATGGCAATACTTCCAGCTTGAGTGGGTAAGAGCGTTTGAGAAGTAGGTTTGCAGCTCTACAGCCTTTTAAAAGGTATGAGTTATCACAGGATAAGGATCAGTATCCTTAAGATTAGGAAGGACTGTTGTTAAAAGAATCACATACCACATGTTGAAAAAGGTATGGAAATGAGTGCCCTCATCTCCCAGTAAATCAAGAATCCCTTCTCTGGGAAAAATGAGTAGTAATATTAGCCATACCCACACCAGACAAATGAGTGCTGAGTGGTGCTGTAACAGCATAGACTTAAGGTTACCAGAGGTCCAATCCTAGCTTTACTACTTATTCATTTTGTTGCCTCATGCTTGGCTCCTCCAGCCCAGAGACTGGTTACGGGACTAGCAGGAACCAATGTAACATCAACAAAGGTGCAAAGGCTTTACTAATCACTATGCATTGGCTCTCTCTCTCTCTCTTGAAATGCTGTACTGATATGGTCAAAGAAAGACCGAGGTCCACTCATCTGCTCAGTAAATGGATTCGTGAAGCTTTTTAAAAACTACAATCAGAACTAGAGTTTTTAGAAAATTCATTTGGGGAGCCCTGGGGATTGTATCCAAGGCCATGCACTTGGTTAGCAGAAGCTCTGCCACTGAGTTACATTCCTAGCCCTGACTCACATCTGAAATACTGGTCACATGGATGCTGGAGTATTCTGTAGAACTGTCCCACAGGCAGAAATAGGGAGTCTCCCCTCACCCCACTGCGAGTCTTTGATTTTCACTGTAGGTAAGTAATTACTACCTCTTAGCTTAGTTCTAAATTAGAAGAGTGTTAGGCATCTCTTACCTAGTCTACATTCTTTGGACCAAATACAATACTTGAGTGGTATAAGCTACTAACCATCAAATACCAATTATCTTAAACCCCAATGTCATTAAAATAGCACTTCACATGTAATAAAAAGCTGCTTTTTCTTTTTACAGTGGTCAATAGTTCTTTCTTTTTGGTTGACAGAAGGAAAACTAAAGGGGAAACAATCCCTGATCTAAGCAACTGATCTAATAATGAACAGAGCCCTGAGGGCAGGGATCAAAAGAGCAAGAGGCACTGGTAATTGGGAACGTATTGCTATTTGAAGAAAGGGTTGATAAATCCAGCTGCAATCCAGCACTAGCATTCCTCTGGCTCCCTGGACACACTGCTTTCAGGTCATCCACAGTGCTGCAAGACTAGCTTGGTGGGAGCCTGACAAGTTCCCAGGACAAAAACGGCTCTTTGAGAGTCTCTTGAAACTGGTAATTTCACTCAGAATGGGTTAGCATCTTTGCCCTAAAGGGATTCACATTTTCAGTATTAGTTTCATCTTATTTATGGATTGATTCCTTGCTAAGACATGTGAAGAGGAAAATTAAAGTTTTAAGATCAAAAGCATTCCATATTGCAAGATATGTACAAACAACCAAAGCTATTGCTGTGTTGGTAGGCTGTTTCAGTGTCTCTGTATCTCTTCGTTATGAACACAAGTCAAGGAGAAGGAAACAGTCTTCCCAAGCTCAACCTTTTTATAGCCTCAGCATAGAGTACTTCCTATTTCAGTAGATCCTAAAAATGGACATATTCATCATGAAAAATCTGAGAGAAACTCGATGAATGATAGCAGCAAACATCTGTTACCACATAAAATCTCAGATACTCTTTACTTTCCAGCTTTTCACAAGACCTCTGAATCAACCAGAGGGAGGGAGTAAGTACAACTTCCTCCTGACTTTGGCAATCAGTATTGGTGATGGAAAGTTCTGGAAGAACACAGAAACTATGGATGTGTAGTTCAGAGTCAATCATGCCACAGAGGTGTTGTCTCATTGGAGATGACCCTATCTGGTTAGAATGCACTGCAGTTGGTCATTATTCCCTTGACAATTGTCTTGCAGTGTTTCAATGGTTCCTAGAATTATCTCAACCTCATAAGACTTCATAAGATAGTCTCTAATATTGTTTGGGGAATTGCAACCAGATCTATATTTGTAAATTTGCTCTCAGATTTAAAACCTGTGTGTCTAAAACGTGACTGGCTTTTGCATTGCTTGGTTCACTTATTCATTCCTTAATTCATGACCTCTCCCCTCATTGTACATTGTACATTGTACATTGAGGGTTCTTAATCTGTTGATGTAAAAGAAAGAAATGTATTTTGCCCCTTCAAAGCTGATAGCAAGACAGCTCATGCTTCCAAAGTGAAAAGAGAACACAGACATATTTTAGAGGAGGCCACCTTCCTCCATCTGCCTCTCCTTACCTTGCTCTGATGGGCTGAGATCCCAGTCTGGGTCCCAGAGCACTACCATTCCCAGGAGAATTCTTTCTGGCTAATGCTGGGGATATAGAAGTTGTTCTTTGAGGCACCTGGAAGAAAACCAGAATTCAGAAATGCTTTCCATCAAATAGCTTCTGAACTGTCTGAAGAACCTATTCCATTCCATAGATTTTCCAGAAGTTAAAGAAATCATCTTCATTCCTCAAAGGAATTTTGAACTCTATAAAACAGAACCAAATGAATTTACTGGGAGAAGGCAGTGAGGGCCATTCAGCAACCACTATGGAAGGTTGTTTTAGTCTCAAAAATATAGACAGATCAAGCCAAAAAGTTTCATTTATGAAGTAATATCTCTTGGTTGGGCAAGGGTGGTGGACTTCAGAAACCTCTTTGGGTTCTATTACCTTACTGGAAGCTGCATCAGATAAGAGCCATTTTTAGCTCACAATACAGAATATAAAGTTTGCTGAGAAATTAGGATATCAGCCTAGAACAAGTGACACAATTATTACATTGGTGAGCTCAGAGAATCTACTATTAATACAGATATTTGCAATCCCTGATCAATTTGCTTTTGCTGATCAAGTTGTTTTTGCTAATCAAAACCCCATATGGTTTTAACTAAACATTGTGTTTTGGAAGACCAATTAGCAAATGTACTTATAAAACAGTACTGAAAATACTGGAATGGTTTTCAAAAAGCCTATGTGACTACCAGTAACACTTTTAAGGTATGTAGGCAAGTATATTATTAGCTTATCTGGGAAATGCCCCAGGCAGAATTCAACTATGTCTTAAGTATGCCTTCTTTTATGAAATACTTCTTTACGAAATCAAGCCGGCAGGTGTACCAGAGTCATTCTTTATTTAATGCAATCACATGAGTCCTAGTATAGAAAATAATTTTTTATGTAAAATGTCATCCTCATCTTGGAAGATCAAATTTTTATTATGATTTATTTAAACATAAAAATTTATCTGAATGGGGCTGGGAAGTTGGATCAGTGGTAGAGTGCTTTCCTTGTGTGCATGAGGCCTAGGTTTGATTCCTCAGCACCACATAAGCAGAAAAAGCCAGAAGTGGCACTGTGGCTAAAGTGGTAGAGTGCTAGCCTTGAGCTGAAGAGCTGAGGGACAGCACCCAGGCCCTGAGTTCATGCCCCACAACTGACAAAAAGAAAAAATTAGAGGAGTGGACAAATTATGTTACCATGTGTTCAAATTCCATGGTTCTACTGATATTTTCTATTTTCTCTTCATAAACATGAATGTTTGTAGAGAAGAAAGAGCCCAGTGAAAGACTAAAAGACTAAAAGCTGAATCTTTAAGGTGACCTAAAACAATGCCCACTTCGAGTTTCTCAGGCTCCTTATTTTTTACATTGAGCTTTGCTACTAAGTAACCTTTGTTGATGACATTTCTGCTTCCACAAAAGGACACCAATAATAAACTTTATGAGCTATATTTGTCATTCAATTTTTTTTTCCTGGAAATCTTTTGTTGTTGTTGGTTGTGGAGCCTGAACTCGATCTGGGCACTGTTCCTCAGCTCTTCAGCTCAAGGTTAGCACTCTACCACTTGAGCCACAGCACCACTTCTGGCTTTTTCTCCTTATCTGGTGCTGAGGACTCGAACCCAGGGCCTCATGCATGGAAGCAAGCACTGAACCACCTTCCCAGTCCTTTCCTGGAAATCTTGAAACCTTCTATTTGTCATAGCTCCCTGTGCCAAGACCAGAAGAAAAGGGATTCAGGAATCTCATGCATACATGTCCAGTACTTTGAAGACACATAGGTTGTTAGAAATGTTCTAGAGTTACCACCTGATGACTAAGAACAATAAAGAATTATACAGGAAAAATAAAGATTCAGATTGAGTACAGTGGGAGGCTGTCATTTTACCCTAAATTGTAACCATGAAAAAGTAAGTACTGGTAGAAGTGAATTTAATATTTAGTGTAAAAGGAACTTTTCCTAAGTAGAGGAAACTGGAATCTAAGGGCACAACCATCTTCTGAACCTCTGAAACCTCTGTGCTATTAAAAGTAAAGATAAATGAAAAAAAAACCCAGAATAAATGAATTTTCTACTTTTTATTTGGAAGTTTTTAGTGTGTCTATATAGAATTATTCATCAATGAAAATGTTCATTATTCCATTTTTAAAAATATGGATAGGAAAATACTTCGAAACACATGTGGCTGAGAGTTCTAATTCTAAGTCTAGTTCCTCTGAGAAAGCAAAGGTCAGATATGACAAATGACCATCCATGCTTTAGGTTGGGAAGAAGGGGAGTGCATGTGAAAGGAAGGTGCCTTGGTGCCTGAGGAGAAGGGGTGGTTGTTAACAGCTAACTGTGGTGCTGATGATAACAACATGCCAGTTATATTAACACTACCTTTGGTGGAATGTCTTCTTCCTGTCGTAACCAAGAACTTCGGTCAAACTTCTCAATGCGAGTGGGGAGAGGAGGGTTTTCAGAGGTGGGATCGGAGTTCTGGCGCGGCATCTCTACACGGTGAGAGGTCACGTTCAGAGCCTCCTGAAACCCAGACAGGCCCTTTGTGGGCTGCTCATGCACTGACTGGGAGGCGGTCAAGGCAGGTCCCTGCGATTTCACAGATACCAGCTGGGGGATCTAGGCACAAGCCAACATTAGAGTGCATGATGAGGAACAAAAGAAGGGAGAAGAGTTCTATACCATAGAGTCCACCACAGCTGTCTATAGCATGCATTAAAAAAATACAACTACTAAAAAAATCAAATATAATTGCATTCGAAAATATTAACCTAGTGGAATAAAGATCCAATGTATTTTTGGGAATACCATTTTTGTGTGGTAACTATATAGAGTCTCAATAAGTTTAACAGCTTTCTATAAAGCCTTCTATTTAGATCAACGCATGGGGCTGAACCAGGGTTTGTGGTAAGAAATTTACTGGCTTAGTTGGAACTGCTAAGAAGTCAGTAGAATCACATGATAACTACCTTTACTGACCGTTTGTTGATGGCACTACAAGATAAGTGCTTATAAGATGTAATATAACTGAAGTAGGCCCTGAGAGGAAACTTGAGCTGGTACAGCTTCTTTCAGGCTTTGCCTTTGTTTTAGGGATTTTAGAAAAAAAACTTTAAACAAGGTTAACTAGACCTTGGCTCCAACCAGCCCAGTTCCTGGATGGAAAGAATGCCTCTAGGTCCCCCTTCCCCAACAACCTAATCCACCTTGATTGTTCTGTTAAGGACTGACCCGATAAAACAGATAGGTTGTAATCTGGCTCAAACTGGCAACATCACATGCTTATGGTAAACTCCACTAAACTCCTCCTTTGGGCATGCTTTTTCCATAAACTCCACCTTTTGTGTGCTTACTGTAAGCTCCACCTTACCCGCTGAATTTGTGAGTCATTTAAACCAAAAGTGATAGGCTGGTTTAAACAGCCATTATGTGACAAACTGTAACCTCATTGGCCACCTGCTTGTGGTCTGGTATGACTGTGCAATCTTTTGTGTGTGTGACAACCTCATTGGTCACCTGAGTGACCAGGCTTGACCTCGTGAATTTTGCCTTTAAAACCCTAGCTTGTGGGCCATTAGGGGTCGCAGTATCAGCTCCCGAGCCTGTGCTGCAGCCTTGACTGGTCAGTAGAGGAACCTTCTCAATAAAGTTGCTTCTTTGTTAACAACCTTATTGCGGTGGGCTCTGTCACTCGAGTAGGGGTCTTCCTATTACATTTAATGGGGGCTCATCCAGGATAGAGCTCTTAGCTGCTCCAACCTGAGGGGGATTGAAGTCCCCAGCTGGGAGGACAGTGTGAGGACACTCGGCTGTTGGAGAGAAGTTCCGAAAAAAGCCTCGAGGTAAGCGCGGTCAACCTAGGTAAAGAAGGCACCAGAGAGAGGCCAAAAGTAGGGTGAGGCTGGACACAGCAGCCGAGGAGGTCCAGGGATGCCTGGGACCCCTCAATTCCACCGGTCCTAGCAGTCCTAGTTAGTTGGACGGGGGCTGGCTTGTAGAGAAAATAGGTTGAGAGGAAAAGTAACTTAGTTTTGGTGTATAATTGTGTCTGTCTGTGTCTCATTATGCTTTTGCTTGCCATGTTTGTAACTGGATTTACTTTACAGGAAAAATATGGGGCAAAGTGAGTCCACAAGTCCACTCCCGAAACACCCCTAGACCTTGTCCTACTTCATTTAAATCTGCTTTTGTAACTTGCTTCTTTGTCAATTATGAAACTGCCACTGGCCACCTGCAAGTGGCCCCAGCAAGATCTTAGCCTCAGGCCTTGGACCAGGGGGTCTGGGCATGGGGAGAACCTGCCAGTCTGAGGGGACGGCCGCTAGTGACTTCTTTCCCTTGCCCCAAGATGACTGGGAATTCTTCTCCACCTTGGAAGGCCCCTGGGTCAACGTTTGCAGGAATCTAAAAGAAAAGTCCTCCGGAGGTGAGTAGAGGGGATTCAAGTCCCCTGGTAAGTGAATAGTGGTGTCGCCCCATTCACTGAGACCTGATTTTGTCTTTGTGGCCACTTGTCTGTCTTGTTTACTTTGATGTGTTTTCTGAGGTAGGGAAGTTCTGCGTGAGACTGGCAGGCTCACTCAGCAGACTTTGGATTCAGCTTGCTGAGTGGGAGCAGCACAGAGTTCTGGTAGGGAAGAGTTGGGGGCCCATTAGTCCCCAACTTAGCCTTCGGTTCTTGTCTTGCCCTATTTTAGAATTGGTACCAGTTTTAAATGTGGATCCTTGGTTTTTGTGTTTGTGTTTTTGTTATTTATTTGAACATCTCTGGGGGAATAAAAGTTCCAGCCTCCAGCTGGGCTCCGTCACAGCCATGCTATGTCCCCCTCCCTGTGAGGCGAGGAAGGTTGCCGGACTAGTTTGGTCCCCTTCAAGCCTCAGGCTGAATTTTCTACCTATGGAGGCTGCCTGAGGGGAGGGTGTAGATTGCTGTGAGCCTGGTTCAGAGACATTCAGCTGGTTCTGTTTAGTTTCAGGTGACCCCCCAACTCCCTCCAACTAAAGGTATTCAAAAGATCAATTGGTGAAATTCCTTGCTAAACAAGCAAGCCCTGGGAAAATGAAGCTCAACAATGGTACTTTGTTAAAAAAAAGAAAATCTTGTCTTAAATATTTGTTATCTAAAGATTTTAGAAAATGTAAGCACAACTGATTTTAAGTGTGTTTTGTGTGCGTGTGAACATGTTCAAGATGAGAACTGTCAGCATGCTGTAAAAACTGGGTGAGTTTTACGTTTAAAATTCAAAATGTTATGAGGTTTGGACATTACCAAAAACTTTAAAGAATCTTCACATTGTTTTAAAAGGCTTTTTAAGGATTCTTTAACTTGAAAATTAGAAAATCTGGTATTTTAAAATCTAATATTTTAAAATGCATAAGGCTGTTTACACTGTAATCAAGTTACCTGGCCTAACAAATGCATTGGCAGTTTGGGATTTAGTTCCCTTGGCTAAAATTTGGGGATAAATATTAGAAATTTAAATGTAAAGGTTACTTTAACACTGTCAAAGATGTTACCTGTTCTTTCTGTCTAAAACTATTTCATTCAAGAACCAAGAGACAAGAAAGGGGAAAAACTTAGAAGCCAACAGAAGACCTATCTTTAGGGGTGAGGGGTGAGCAGGCAGAAGTACAGTTCAGCTGGTCACGCATGGTGGGACAGACCCTGGGGGGAGTCCACGCATGGTGAAAGAGGGCAAGCTGGCACAAACGCAGTTCATCTAACCCTAAAGAGTCAGATTGGGTGCGTGCCCATTCCATAGGAGGAGCCAAGTGGCCCATCTTTGTTCTGTCCCTTTTCCCTGCAGATAGACACTGGAAACATGATGGTAAAAGTTAGTGATGTGGTGTTCTGATTAGCATTGCTAAAACTGCCCCTTGGATGTGTTAAAATTAAAATTAAGAAGGCCTTCAAAAGAGGGTTATTCGTTTAATGTGACTTGCTTTCAATGATGTTCTACAATTGGAATATGTTTTTTAAAAGTCATAAAGGTGTTAAGTCTAGCTTCTTGGTACAGTGATGGTGATTGTAATTCTTTTTTTTTTTTTCCAGGGCTGAGGACCGAACCCAGGGCCTTGCGCGTGCCGGGCGGGCACCCTTCCACTGGGCTAAACCCCCAGCCCCTGTAATTCTTGTATTAAGGAAAAATTGTCATTTGAGTTTAAAAGTTTTATATGTGTATCTGTTTTAAAACAAGCAGCCAAGAGTCAATGAGTGACACTAGGCCTCAAGATTTCAAGGAATCTTTTCAAAACACAAATGAAAACTAAAGTATAAAATATTAAAAGAGATTAATAAGAGGCTTAAAAATTAGGAATGGATTTGGATATAAAGTTTTAAAAGTAAAATTGTTCTTAACATTTGCCTCAAAGTAAACAAAGGAAAAATTAGGATTACCAAAATAATTGCTAGTCCAGTTTGCTCTTATAGGTTTATAGGTTTTTTTTTTTTTTTTAACAGTCTCCAGCAAGCCCAGAGCAAAGCACAGAGGATTCTTACAAGTTGGTCAGATGTAACTTTGGCTCTTAATAAGTTCCAGGTAAGAGCATGCTTAAAAGCTACTTCTATGTTGGCCACCTTATTGCTTTTAATTGGAGTAAAGTGGCCTTTTTATAAGACTCATTGATCTGCAAACTGGTTCAAAGCCAGCCCGGGCAGTAAAAGGTCCCTATGATACTGTCACCTCTCATCAGCCAGCAGAGTGCTGAAAGAGCAAGCAGAGTTGCTATGGGACTCAAAGTGATAGAGTGCTCACCTTGAGCTGGGGAACTGAGGGACAGCACTCAGGCCCTGAGTTCAAGTCCAGCGATCAGCTCAAGGAAATGCCAATGAGGCATTTATCCCAGTGTGGAGAAGACACTCCTGGGACGAAAGCAATGGTCGAGCATCCACAGGCAGTAAGTCACTGCTTGGATGGCAGAAAATAATGTCAGATCCTAGAGTCATTTGTGCGTGGCCCTTCAAAAATTGGTGAGAGCTAGGAAGTCATGGGAAGATAGTTTGTAAGCATGCCTAATGTCCATGACTATCCACCTTGTAAGGGACAGGAACTTGCCAGTCCTCTGTGATAGTAGTAAAAAGAAAAAGTTATAAAATGTGGGGGATAATTTAAATCTCAACCCCTATATGTGCTAAAAGCCCTAATTGGCAGCAACTGAGCTGACATCAGCTACATGAAATTCATCTGTTCAAAAAAAAAGGGGGGGGGTTTATAAACCAGAGAGTGTGTTTCTGTTGAATCTGTCTGAAGGCCTGCACAGGTAACTTAGGCATTGTTAGGGTCACTAGAGATCATATTCCTAAGCCATCCAGAAAGATGCTTTTGCAAACCAGAGTGCTAAACAAGCTACACTGCTGTAGCTGGAGAAAAGGTCTGTGCATTTGTCAAGAGTTAAAATATTGTTCTTAATGACATCTAACCCTGGTAACCTCTTTGTAAAATAGGCTAAGGTTATAGGTTCCTGATTAGGCAGGATCAACGCCCCTGAAGTCAACTTGAAGAAGTTGATGGACCTTTGCCCATCAACCCCCTTTTAAGATTAAGGGTCCAGAGTCAGTTTTGGAGAAATGAGGCAAAATAGATAAAATAATTTTTTTTTCTTTTAGAAAAAGGCATAAAGAATAGTGTTAACAGGTGTGCAAGTGTGGAGACTGTATCTGTCGGAGATGGTTACAAGACTAAGCCTTCTGTGTCTGTTTACAAAAATATCTGGTTAGTAAAAAAATTGTTATTTTGGTTAATTGTCCTGGGCTATTGTCTAAACAGTCTTAAAAAACCAACGGGGCCACAGTCTGCCAAGCCTATGTATTACTTGTATCCTTAACCAGTCTGTGAAGGAATTTGAGTCATTTAAAGCAAAAGTGATAGGCTGGTTTAAACAGCCATTATGTGACAAACTGTAACCTCATTGGCCACCTGCTTGTGGTCTGGTATGACTATGCAATCTTTAGTGTGTGTGACAATCTCATTGGTCACCTGTGTGATCAGGCTTGACCTCGTGAATTTTGCCTTTAAAAACCCTAGATTGTGGGCCACTAGGGGTCGCAGTATCAGCTCCCAAGCCTTCTCAATAAAGTTGCTTCTTTGTTAACAACTTTGTTGTGGTGGGCTCTGTCACTCGGATGACTAGGTGGGCTTGCCTGCCTGAGTTAGGGGTCTTCCTACTACAATAACAAACTCCTTCCCTTAAAATCTCTGCCGTTGACTTTAGAGAGCATGGTTGCTCTGTAAAATAACACAGTCGCTTTAAACCTCTTACTTGTTCAATTCTGTATTAAGGGCTGTGTGGATTTGATGGTTTCTGTGTCTGAATCTATGTTAATTTCCTAGGCATTCAGTATACTGTATTATTTATTCTAATGCCAAGTAAAACAAAGATAAGAGTGTACCTGGGGGTCCATAGGCCTGAGCATGGGTGGTGTCCGAGCAGGCTGGACTCCACTAATGCTAAAGGATTCCGACCTTGGGGGCAAGTTGGGGTCAGATATCCTGTTGGCAACCTTGTGTGGCATAGCAGGAGAGCTCTGCCGGTTCAGCCTTGACCGCTCTTCTACCTGGAAACCAAAGAAAAAGCGAAAAGAACTTCATTGGCTAGAAGTCAGTTCTTTGCAGGAGGATTTTCTGTAGTCACCTCTAAGGCTTTGTTTGTATCCTTTCTTGTTAGTCCAAAGAGCCCAAACTTTTCATTTCTGCCCTGCAACCGGCATTTGTAGTGCATGCCTATAATCCGAGCTACTCTGGAGACAGATACAAGAGGATTGTGGTTCAAAGCTAGCCTGGGCAAAGATGTGGAGACCTCATCTCAAAAACAAGCTGAGCATGGTAGTGTGTAAAACTGTAATCCCAGTTACATGGGAGGTGGAGGTAGGGGGATGGTTGTCTGGGGGCCAGACATGGGAAGGTTAGTGTGAGACTTTGTCTAAAAAAACAAACCAAAAAAAGTAAAAGGGCTGGGGGCATGAATCAAGTGGTAAAGTACTTGCCTAGCAAGAGTGATATCATGTGTTCAATCCTTAATACTGAGAGGAAAAAAAAAGAATTTACAAAAATGCACCCACCCCACTATCAGATCAAACACAACAGTTAAAGAAATGCAGAACCCTTCAGCCAGGTATCCATGGATTACCCATTATCTTGTGCTATTTCACCAGATAGGAATCCAGCTGGTTGGCATTTATCTTGCATTGATTGCAGTAATATCTTGCTAACTGGTTACAAAGGCTTGGGGTCAGCCAGGGAATGGTTTGCACCCCAGATAATCAGAGGGAACTGCAGCATGGGGAAAAGAACAACTTGTACTTGTATGACTCATGGGCCAGGGACAGGAAGAGTCAGGGGCAGGTTGATGGGAGGGAGGTTGGGAGGGGTACTGTTCTTCCCAGGCTTGCTAGCAGATAGGCTTGTGGGCGTTGGCAGCTGCCTGCTTGATGAGCTTGGCCTGTCTCTCACATACTTCCTGTATCATTTTCTGTTTGTCTCTTCCGGGCTCTTTCTTTTCTATTGTCTTTCTGCTCCCTAAAATACATTGCTCCTCTTCCCCCTTTCCATTCTCAGCCAGGACTCTACTGCCTTGTGCTGCCTTTCCCCACATGTGTTGTGCTTTCCTCCTCCCCTCTCCTCTCATGAGCTTTGTAGGGTCTATCTTAGCCCAAAGCAGGTAACAGATCCCAAACCCTATATGGGGGAGGCTTACAGTACACATGGGTAATCTTTGTAAAACAGGTGAAAATGACTGTTAGTAGAGAAGACAGTCGTTGAAGACAATTTTAAGGAGACATTTAGATCCACAAGTTGTACACTTTTAAGACATAATACAATATCTACTACAACTCCCACGAGGCCTGTGATTTTTTCTTATAGACCATTTTTTTCTTTTGCCAGTACTAGAGACTGAACTCAAGATCATATGCTCTCTCATGGTCACTTGATTGGCTGGTGCTTTACCATGTGAGCCATGCCTCCAGCCTAGCTTTTTGCTGGCTATTTTGGAAATGATGGACTTGTCTAGGTTAGCCTTAAACCATGATACTCCAGCTTCTAAGCAACTAGAAATACAGGTGTGAGCCACTGGTGCCCAACTCAGCCCTGTCTTGTCATATGTCTTCCCACTTGTCTGGGGCTTCCCAAACCTGCCAGGGCAATGCCACCACCTCCCTAGCCTGAAACCACGTGGTGTGACCTCTTAATTATCTCTGCTTACTCAGTGTTTAGATTTATCTCAGTATTTTTACAAACAGCTACACGTTTTCATTCATTTTGTTTCCTGGCCTGAAATACAAGTTCAAAAACACTATATTCTTCTCTATCCTTCTTACTCAGAATGTCTTTTAAAAAGCCTGTCATATTAATCTCCAATATAAACCACAGGATCGGAACCAGTCTTTCTGCTTTTCCGGAGAGGTTACTCCAGCATCTCTCCCCCAGGTGACTGTGCATGCAGTGTGCAGACAACAGGCATCCAGTTGACTTCAGTTTTAAAATTCCACATCGTGCAGGTTCACCACTTACTATGAAAAGCCAGGACTAGAAACCAGGCTATGTATACTGGATGGCTGCATGAGCACCAAGTATTATGGCAGCAAGAATTATTCAGCTGCTGCACTGAGCAAAAGAACGGGCACCTTTAAGAAAGACCAGATGGTAGGGGAGAAACAAAGGAGGAAGCAACAATGCTTGATAGAAAATGTACTCATTACCTTGCTCATGTAACTAACTCCTGTACAGTATTTTTACAATAAAAAAGTATTAAAGAACAGAGAGATGCAAAGATTAGCACCAGACTGAGACTGCTTTGCAAATATCAGATCCCTTGAAAAGAAGGTGATGGTTCTGGACCACTGGAATTGATCACAAATTCTCCATTTTCTTACTTGGCAGTGATACTATATTAGATAAATGACCTGTCTAAGGTACTCCTCATTCTCTGAACTCCTATTTTCTAAGCATTTATGTTTGAACTCAGGAACCCAAGAGATGAGAGAGCAGATAAACACCTGGCTCTCCACATTGTGCCAGCTCCTTGTTTCCCCAAATTCAGAAACCAAGTGTATGTAGGGAGTAAGAATACCATTGGTCTGTTTCTTCCTGCAATGTCCTAAAATACATGGTGTAAACAAACAATTGTTAAACTCGGTAAATTGCATCAAGATGGGTCCAAGATGCTGAAATTTCCTGGATTAAAGTTTGTCCAAACCAATTTAAAATTTATGAGAAGGCTGTAATAACAAGGCATCTGGTTACACAGACTGTCTCAAGACAATCTTGATCTAATAACTGTAGGAAGGAATACTGCCCAATTAATCACACCAAGGAATCCCCTTAAATCCTGAAGTGAAGATATCGCATCAGATACCAGAAGTGCTGCTTCACAGAGAAAAAGCTGGATGGTATATTGGTAATATTTTGACACTAGGCAAAAGCCCATAACCTGATTTGTGACAAACTATTGAACAGAAGGAAAATTGATACACAAGACAAAAAAAAGTTTTCCTCATTCGCAGAGTAAAGATAGAGGTGATTAAAAACTGTTGACACAAGTGAGATATGTTTTACTCCACCTGAGGATACTTAAAAGAAAAAGTGTATTAGCAAAGTTTTAACCTCCCAATCTTAAGAAGATGCAGATATCCCAAATGGGCATTCTAGAAACATCATATACAGTGTTACATCCAAATATATGTTACTAAGACTTTCTAGTTGAAGGGATTACCAGTGAGTGCAAAGGACAATATTAGTAGAGACTGATAAGTTTCGATATAGAGCAGTTTTTCTTATTTAAAAAATCATTTGGCGGGCTAGGGATGTGGCTTAGCAGTAGAGTGCTTGCTTAGCATGCATGAGGCCCTGGGTTTGATTACTCAGTGCTACATAAACATAGGTGCACTGTGGCTCAAGTGGTAGAGTGCTAGTCTTGAGCAAAAGCAGCTTGGGGACAGAGCCCAGGCCATGAGTTCAAGCCCCACAACTGGCACAAAAAAAAAGTGAGGCAGTTAGTTTTCTCACAAGCCATGGATTTAAACTCCACATGACTCCCTCCCCCAATCATTTTCATGCATAAACTAAGTTTTTAAAAATTTGAATCATGTCTGCAAAGTTATATACAGGGAGAAAGAAAATAACTCAGAAATAAAATCTGCTCCAGGCAGGAGTATGTATGGTCCACTGGGTACTGCAGGAGTGCTAAAGCCAAAGAGATACAGAAAAGCTCTCCAAGTGCAGAAAATCTAAAAGTGAATCTGGGATTACGGGAATCACCTAACATTCAAAATAAACAAAAGTGCATTTCAACAAGTATAGAGAAACAATCAGTAATTGTTGCCAGATTGTTTTGCACATTTGAAAACAAGTCTTAGGTTATGTCCTGCACTTCACAATAATGAATATCTTTTGAGAATTTCAAAATAAAATTACAGAAGTATGTTAAAAAATGTTACTAGTAAAAGTATATTTACCATGTCACATCTTGGTGCATTCTAATGATATTTTTATATGATGTTAGTTCATGGGTCCATGCCAGCCTTAAGAGGCTGAATTAAATTAATAACAGAATAAAACATGATTGTGTGGGATCCTTTTACTCTCCTAACTGAACAAAATAGTTTGGTTTGGGTTTTGTAGCAATGCTGGACAAAGAGAAGTGAATCAATAACTTTTAAGTGCTCATGGTGTGCACAAAGAGCTGAGTCACATGGTTCTTTGGTAGAGGGTAATGGTTGTGAGCAAGACTGGGGGTGGGTCTCCTTGTCTCTGGAGCTTCTTTGAGCACAGGAGAGCTCACATTTCCATGGAATGCTTGAAATGCAATCCTGTCTGAAGATAGATACCTAGACTACTTTTCCAAGAGTCACTTCCAGTCAGCATTCCAGAAAAAAAGCTTATATCCCATCTGAATGCAGCAGTAACTGAAAAGTAATAAAGCAAATCCTTAACGGGCTGAGATGGAAATAAAGTAGTGCTTATTTTCACTTAGAAGAGGTGAGTGAGGAAAGAGAAATCAAAATAAACAACAGGCTACAATAGTCCTGGAAATCAAATTCAGACATACTGGTTATGTTTAATTTGCAGTTGCACAGTGCCTACTATTAATTGCCATATGTGCATTCATTATTGCTGTAAAGCAGGAAGCTACAACCTAGGAAGGAGAGGAGACTTGTCCTGCCTCTGCCATCAGGCATTGGAGGAATCTGACCTCCAACATATTCCTCAACATTTCCTTCCAGGTTCCCTTTATGTTAAATCTTAAGAAACATAAGCAGAAACAATAATTTGAAAGCCTCATGTATGTATAAAAAGAAAAAGAAAAAGAAAAAACTGTCAGAATAGAGCATAGAAAATCATAATGCAGAAAAATCAGTGCAGAAGGAGGCTTTATATCCAGATATTGCAAAGTCCCATTGGGGTGATGGGAAGTAAAGAGATGTTGATAAGATTGTTTGCCAAGTAAAACCACAGCCAGCCAGGCACAGATGGCTCACACCTGTAATCCTAGCTACTCAGAAGGCTGAGATCTGAGGATCATGGTTCAAAGCCAGCCTGGGCAGGAAAGTCTGTGAGACTCTTATCTCCATAAACCATTCAGAAAACTGGAAGCAGCGCTGTGGTTTAGGTGCTAGAGTGCTCCCCTTGAGATGAAAATTTTCAGCTCAGGGTCAGTGTACAGGCCCAGAATTCAAGCCCCACGACTGACAAAAGATAAAACAATAAAACTACAGCCAGATGACTGGTATGCACTGAAAAGAGAGGGGGAGAAGAGAGTACTTGATGAAGTGTTAAAAAAATTAAAATACAGTCTCATGCAACACATGTGAACAGAGCATTTTGTCACTGTTATGTGCGGGTGCATTTTTAAAAAAAAAAAAGATGTGGGGGAGCAAGTGTAGAATCTAGTACGCAGTTACTGCCAGGCCCAGACAATCACATGACATTTTAAGGTAAAGGACAAAAAGTTCCCTATTATCCAACATCCAACAAGTTTTAAAAAAATGCTCTAAATGTTCAACAGAACATTGTTGATGCTTTCACAGAATAAATACTACTCCATCCAATCAGAAGTGGTAGAGAATTTGAATGGGATAAGCCTGCCTCTCCATCCTTCCCAGTGAGAGACATTAAGATTACTTTCTGGCTGAATTTGAAAATTAAAGCCAATGAAACTTTTAAACCAGACAGAATGCTCAAAGAAGGGCAAGGAGGATCTCAACAAGAGTTGCAAATGATCAGATGTTTTCATTTGCTTTAACTACATTATTATTGACTACTGTAATGAGGAATGTAGCGCACACAGCTGGTTTATAAAATGAAGATGCAAACAAACAGAGAGGATGAAGTACTGCTGATAAAAATTGATTTGGAGAAGAAGAGAAAATGTGGGTGGAAAAGTAATCAAAGAAAGAGCAAAGATCTTGGCAGGAGATAGAAAGCTGTTGGAAAACGAATGTGCGAACAGGAGAGACTGCAGTAGTAGAAGATGGCTGGTGGCATCTTCCTCGGCACATGGACCACAACATCCAGGCCCTGCATCATAGGAGACATCCAGGTGGCCACCCTGCCCACTCCTCCCTGGTAAGGATGCTTCTATACTGTCAGAGGATACGTTTGGAAAAGAACTTGGAACCTTTTATCTTTCTTCTAGGAAGAGTTAAATCGTTAAAAATAATATAGTTTAGCCATAGATAAACTATAATTTCTGTTTATATGTACAGTTTTGTAATGTGTATAGTTGTTTGGCTACTCTGAGCTCTCCTTTCCTAGTGTTTTTAGAGAAATCTGTAGGTAATGCTTTAGTAGAAAATTCTGTACATTACTAATAAGAAACATTAAAAGATCAAGAAGAGAAGGATCCTCATATTCATTTTTATGCCTGATTTAAGTGGGTGTAAAACCATGAGAGAGAATTAATTGTCCTTATTTGTACAACAGTTGTTCCAGTTCCCAAATTAGCAGTCACTCTTTTTTTTTTTTTTTTACCACTTATACTTGGGAAACTGTTTCAAGGATAGACCAAGGGTCAGTAGGAAGCTAGATTATGTTAGCCGCTCCTAGAAGAGTACTAAACATGAAATCCCTCTAGAAATTTTCCCCTATATTATAGTTAGGAAATTGAAACCCAAAGGAAGAGCACCAGCTGCTGAGAAGCCAGGGACCCTGATGTCACACACTGCAGGTGGCTCACACTTATGGTGGGACCCTCACATCAGGAGTGCTTGATGATATAGCCACATGGTCTACATGTCCCATTTCTGGCTTTCCTTTATAATGAGAAGCCTGGCCAGGAAGTGCAGGGGGTTTAAGAGGTCTAGAAATCTGCTTTGATGACATCAGCATAGACTTGTGCCCAAGAATGCCAGTGCTTGGAAATTGGAGACTAGTTCTGAATAGAGAGGGTAGGCCAGAAAATCGAATGACATAGACAAAAAGTAACCAGAGAATGCTGAACTCAGAGTGGGTAAGTCCAAACCAGACCAGGCTGGGTAGAGAACAAAGCAAAATTGCTCCATGGTTTCCCCCTTTGCATATGAGTTTGCTGCCTGGGGAAAGAAGGAGCTCAGGGATGCTTTGTCAGTTTGAGTGGCTGGGAAGACAGGAGTTAGCCACTGTACATGGTCCATAGAGTTTTAAGATTTTTAAACTCATTAAGAGCCAGTTTCCTATAAACTCTTTGTGGTTGAGCAAATTTAAGGTAATTACTTTGGAAATATTTGTGAAATACAGGGAACCTTAGGTCCTAAAAAGGCATGCTACATGCACAAGCCTAAGGCCTGTGTGCCCTGGCACCACACGAAACAAGGTGACAGCATCCAGGGGTGGGTCAAGGTGATTCTGCTCAGGCTCATCTGAGTCCTGACACATTCTTTAAAGAAAAGACAGGAAAAGTCCTCACGCCACAAAGTCTACAGGATTCTTAGATAAAAGATATTTTTCCATTTCCTGTTGTTGCTTATAAAAACTTTACTATTTCCTCAAGGACAAATACATACTCAACCACACCAAAACCACATGTGGAGTAAAGTACCTTACTATTTCTCTGCCAAAATGATATGGCTCCTCTAGAAGCAATGAACCCCATACTTCCCACTGACTGAATAACCAGACTGCCAGGGCATGGCTGCCCTTGTCCGCTTACCTCCTTGGCCCAGGCAGGCTTCTCACTGGGACTCATCCCCTCTTTGTAATGGTATAGTGGCTTCTTCTCCAGGGGCCTCTGCTCCTGCCGCTGATGCTGAAGGGACACCAAATAGTCCCTCTCTTGCTTTAGTTGTCTCTGCAGCCTTTCTGCTTGTCTCTGTTCTTCCAGTTGTTTGCGCTTATATTCCTGCCCAGGCCGGGGGGGGGGAAAAAGAATAGAGAAAAGTCCAGATGACTGTAAGGAACACCTCACATGGCAATGAAGCATGCTAAGAGGCAGGTTAGTGCTAGTGACAAGGGAACTCACACACTAGTGGAACTACACACAACAGAATGTCAGCTGTGCGTAGATTAAGTCCAGCCCTGTGTTAGTACCCCAAAAGAAAATGTCATTTAATGAAACCACTCCTGCTTTAGTGGCCACCCTGCAGAACATCACCATGAGGGAAATGACTTGTCCCTGATGCCTTACAGAGAAGATGGTAACCATGCTATCTTTGTATGGTCAGCACACAGTCCCTAAAAGGAGCCATTCCCTTCCTGTTGCAAGAATTAAATCATTCCAACATGTATAATTAAACACAAAACTAAAAAAGAAAAAAAAACAGAGATACTACCTAAATTGCATTAATAAAACTTGGCCTAGCGCGGGGAAGGTGGCTCAGTGGTAGAGTGCTTGCTTTGCATGCATGAGGCCCTAGGTTTGATTCCTGAGCACCACATAAACAGAAAAAGCCAGAAGTAGCGCTGTGGCTCCAGTGGTAGAGCGCAAGCCTTGAACTGAAGAGCTGAGGGATGGTGCCCAGGCCCAAAGTTCAGGGCCCACAACAAAAAACAAAACAAAAAACGTGGCCCAACAAAAGCAAGTTATGTATAGCCTAAAAAATACAAGAATGTGCTTGAATAAAAATTTCAGTTTAAAAAGACATCAAGAAGCCCATTAGGAGAACAGTATAGTAATAATAATGAAGCACATCAAGTGGCCACTGCATGAGCAGGGAACATAAAATGTGCCCATCATAAGGGCAAACTCAGAGTCTACAAGTGAAATAGGACTGACAGGTCAAGTAGGTACTTAATGGAAGAGGTGAATGATTGTTGCAAATGGCCTTGAAAATTACTCTGCAATAAACACAGTGGGTCTCAAAAGCAGCTGGAACTTACAGTAAGGCTGGATTTGTGTTAGGTTTTTATAAAAGAACCAATAAAAATATATAACTATTGTATTTAATGTATTATATGCTGGGCAGATTGCATCAGGAAACATATTTGAGTTTCTATGAGATTTTGAGGTTCACAAGGCTTGGAGGACCCCTGGTTTTTGGTTTTGTCAATACGGGTGCTTGAACTTGGCACCTCACATTCTCAGCTTTTTGGTTAAATCTACTACTTGAGCTACAGTTTCCCATATTTTTGGTGGTTGGTTGGAGACAAGGGTCTATGGATTTTTCTGCCTGGGATGGCTTCAAACTGTGATCCTCAGATCTTAGCCTTCTGAGTAGCTAGGATGACAGGTGCGAGCCACCTGTGTTGGTGATTCCTGGTTTTGAACTGTCATGTTAGGAGGAAGAGACACATGATACATATACACACACACACACATGTACAAGCATACACACACACACACACACACACACACACACACACACACACACACACACACACACACACACACACACACACACACACACACACACACACACACACACACACACACACACACACACACACACACACAGAGCAGGGCAGCAGGCTTGAAGCTTTCCCATTACCAGAAGTAGAGCTTGTTCATGCAGTAGCTGCTGCTGTAAGATCTCTAACTGTCTTTGCTCCTCCTCTAACTGTCGCCTGATGTATTCCTGCAGAGAGAGGCAGCGGAGAGTTCGGAGAATTTGGAAGAACAGAAAGAAAAAGAAAGTAATTTCAAAGATGACAAGACCTGCCTGAGCAGGAGTAAAAGTAAGGATAGGAACCAAACACCCAACACCTCCTCACGGAATAGGAAGACTGTGCCACACCAAAGCCACACCCTTCAATGGAGTCAAAAGCACAGGCCTGGCAGCTGTGGACTGGGGTGGCTCAGTATTGTATAGTTACTACTTTACTTGGTCTTAATATACACAGTTACATTTTCAAGCTTTTCACTATAGGCTTTTCTTTATGGACTTTCTAGAATGAACTGTGTTGCAGGCTGCAGTGTGGACTGCTGTCATGGTGTGCCTCTGCAGTGATCGTCCCGCCAGTGGCTGGCAGCATAGGAGTCTAGCAGGGAGAGGGGCTCAGAGTCTCAGAGGCCACAGACTGCACGAGCAGAAACGCTCTTCTGAAGGGATGGAGTAGAACTTGGCTCATTTTTCAGCTTCACTGAGAGCTTCCAATCAAATACCAGACAGAGCTGGTATCTACAGTCAGAAGATCCAGGTGTGTCAGTGGCCTCTGACGTGGGTAGGAAGCAAGGCTCAGTGGGTGTTGCCAAAGCTGTGCATTTGACTTTTTGAACAGGTGAAGGAATAAAAACCTTGAGCAAGCAGTGCTGAGAGAAGGTGATCCACACCCAGAGCTGCCTGCTGCTGGAGTTCATGCAAGGGCCAAGGGCCATGTATGGACTCCACATGTGCTCTACCTGCTCGTGCTCAGCGCGCCTCCTCTCCTCCTCCCGGCGCATCTGCTCCTCATAGTGCCTGCGCTGCTCCCTCTCCTGCTGCTTCCGAAGCTCCTTCTCCCGCCTTTGTTGCTGTGGGCAACAAGCAGACAACCATGATGGCCCTGGACATGGGGATGTAGTAGACAAGGAGAGCAGCAGGGAGCGCTGCCACTGTGCACATGAGCTCTTAAGGAGAGAGGCTTAACCCCTCCAGTGCTCCCTCTCCTGGGCTGTGGTGGGGAGGCCCCATGGGAAGGGAGGAGATGATAGGGAGAGACTGTGGTCCTGTAGAACACTGCCATATCCCACACAAGTGGATTTACACTGGAAGTTCCTGTGGAGTATATTTCCATGCTCTCAAACCAGGGTTAGGAAACGTCAGTGGCTTAATGGGCTATTCTTCCATATCAAGTGATTTATGAGATTATTTCTTTGTGAGGTTTACATCATTCCATCATTGGGTCACAGCTTTTCAGAGCTAGAGAACATTGCATTCAATACCATAGGGTGGCAGAGGGTGAACAGAACTCCCATTCAGTCACCATTTTTCTCCTCTTGTGTCTGGAGCATTCATTCACAATATTCACTTCAACTTCTCACTCAGGTAAGACTCTTGTGCTCAGCAACCACCAACATCTTCACCTCATACAATTACCATATCATGGCAGTGGACAATGTGACAAGCACCTAAGATGGTTTTGGGGGAAGGCAGGTTGTATTATGACGTAATGAGAACTTTGTTGCTTAAAAGGAAGACATAATAGGTTTGTAGAACAGTACACTGGTGCATCCTTTCAGAATGACTTCCTACCTCCTTCTAAAACTGAACTATACTCTTTAGTGAAAACTGTCAGGAGTTAAACCAACAAAATTTTGAATTAGTGCAGAAGGTACTACTAGCAAGTTCATCTCTGAGTGCAATAATTCTTAGTACTACCGGAAAAATTGTGTCTTAATGTAAAAGGTAAATCTATAACTCTTTTCGAATAAAACAGTTATGAACTTGAATTAGGCCAGACCTTTTAGGACAGCAAATGTATGATCCATCAAGTAAAGGAAAATGTTAACCAATTAAACTTTATATAAAAAGCTTTTGTTTTTCAAAGACAATAAGAAAATGAAAATAAGGTACAAACAGGGAGAAAAAACATTTGTAAGTGATATATTTGATAAAGGACTAGAATAAGGGATGAATTCCAACCATAGCTCAGTTGTAAGCCAATCCAGTCATATGATTTGACTAGACATTTCAGCAGACCACATTTAGGGAGTGTGAGCACATGGAAAAATGCTCAACATGATCAGTAATTGTGAAAGTACAAACGAAGACCACAATGTTATCATAGTATACAACCACTATGAGTTACAGTATTACCAAAAAGGTAGTTAAGTGTTGATTAGAGAATGTGGAAAATTATTACATGTTTTATCTTCATCATAAAATCTTAAATAAGTCTTATTCTTCCCATTTTGTAAGAGCAAAATGAGGCAGAGAGAGATTGTTCAGGTCACATCTCTTCAAGATCATGCCCAGTAAGGACTTCAAAACCAGCAATGTGTCTCCAGCATGTAACCTCAATTATTACAACAGATGGAGAAAAAAAGAGTGATATGTCAGAAGGGACTGGTTCTTCATTCTCTCAAAAATTTTAGGAGACGTTACAAACTAAGCCATGTAGTTATAGCAACAGTGGTGCTCAAGGGTTAGAGCATTTAGAACCTTGTGGGGAATGTAAGAGATTTTTCTGGTTGTTCCAGTGACTGGGGAACATGACTGGCATTTAGTACAAGGTCCAGAAATGCCAAATATCCTGCCGTGTGTAGGTGTATCGCACAATTCAAAGTGTTTCCCCACACGTGTCCATGGCATCTACTTTCAAAAGGGCTACAGATCCTTTGTGTCACATCTCTGGAGCGACATGGGATTTCTTATTCCTCACATGTGAGCTTCAGAGGGAACCAAGCAGAGGCCCCATTCTCCATGACACTTTACTGCATGGCCATGAAAGCATGAGGTGCCAGGGACAGACTGGACCGTGTCCACGTCACATCAGCAAGCCATCTCTGTACAACCAGGAACCAGAGAACTTTTGTACAGATCTTTGTCACAGTCCCCGCTAAGCTGACACCCAGAACTCCCTAAGAAAGCCTTCCTAATGTAGCTCTCACCATAGCCCTCCATATCTGGTACCTTCCAGTAACCTCTGAGCCTCGGGAGAGACGGTGTCTTTTGAGACAACATCTGTCATTTCCAGCTTGACAGTTGCTGTCCATTTTAAGATTATAGGAAAAGGGTGGCCACCAGTTTCATGCAACCAACTGACATTACCAAACAGACCAGCATGTTCAGAATGCCTTAGACAGCTATGGGAAGAGGCAAGATGAAGCTGAAAAGCAGGGTGAGACCTCCCTGTGGAGCTAGACATGAAATCACAGGGCACTGGCAACAGAGCGAAGACAGGCTTAGCCTCTATGTGTCCCTCTGTTCCGAATGGAGATGCAGCCAAAGGATGAAAGGGTTAAAACATCTAGTATTCCAGTCACCTCAACAGGGCTGGAGTGGGTGCCAGCTTTGAAGTAGGAAGGCAAAATTTGGTGACAGTAGGATGTGTGGCAATGGTGGTGGGGGGCAGAGGGAGTTCTTGGCCAAGGGGCATCTGGATAGCATGACAGAGAAAAGCATGAAAAGCTTGGACATATTGGTTCCAGACAAGCAATTTTTTGTTTTGCAGAAAAATAATTCAGGAGAATACGAGGCGACATCATCTGAGGAACCCACTGAATAATTTGCATTATAGACTCAACACAGAGACATTTCCAACACTCAACCAAGGGGACTCAGTGCCAGCACAGTGAATAAAATAATTATGTGTACGGATCTGGATCCTGGCAGGAAATAGCCCTAATTTAGCTAGCATTTCAAGGTTTTTGTTTCTTTCAGTCCAACCATCAGTCTCTTAAGGAAAAAAAAAATCAACGTTTTGAAGATAATAGTTGATTTTTATGTGACGGGGTTGTACATTTTCAACCTTGGTGCCAGGAATCAATACTGTTTTATAATTACATGCCACTCAGGTCCTCACACAAGGGTGGGTGGTATTGATTACAACTCAGGAGGTTCTGAACTTCCCAAGTACTGTGCAGTTTCTGAGAAAGACACTCAAAAGTGACTGCTAATTAATAATGACCTCATTCGGATCAGCCCCTGCTAACACTAATACATGGAGGCATCTGCCAGGACTTTGCTTCCTGTGGTGAGGCTGGAAAAATAAGTTATTTCCCCAGCCTTGCAGGGTACCCTGCCAGTTTCCAGCTGCTGTGTCCCAATGTTCTGGAAAAAAGTGTTTTCTGTCGTCCTGTGTATGGGGCCGTTGAGGAGGCATATCAAAACGCATCAAGGAAAGACCAAGTCCTTGGCCTCAAGCAGACACCTTTGCAAAGCTTGGTGACTCTTGCTAGAGGTAACTCTTTGAGGCTAAGGTCTGTACTTGATTCCTGCACTGCCCTCCACCTCTCATGCAGGCCTGGTACCCAGCAGGTGCACAGAAGCAGAAACTTGGGATAGAGGAAGACAAGACAGTAGCCTCTTCAGGTTTTTTTTGTGGCATTTTTCCTTCCTATCAGCCCTTCTGGCTTATAAATATCTACCTAATAGAAGAGAGTTGGTTTTTTGTTTTTGTTTTTGAGCATGGCTCATCAACTGTGTACTCCAGACTAAAAACTATCTCCTGCTATTCTCATACTGGGTTTGATGCCACATATACTGGTTGCATATAGTGCAGACTGGATAAACAATGTAGGGGACAAAAGTCTTGCAGAACTTGAGACCAGACCTCTGCCCTCCTCTGCCCTTTGCTGACAACCCTCACAGGCCAGAACCAGAACGTTCTTTTATGTTAAGCCCATACAAGGTTGGGAATGTTCTTCTAAAAGGTAAGTCACCTATAACAGATGTGATACTAACTTCCCATCTCAGGAAAGGTATGGAAATAAAATTAGAGTGGTAAGAGTCTAAGCTGGAAGGAATGGGAAAGAAAAGCTCAAATAGTATTTTCACATTATGTTCAAACTAGGCATAATGATAAAGTTAAACAGAGACTTCTCAAAAGAAGCAGCAAAAATGGCCAATAAACACACCAAGAAATGCACCATATCCCTGGCGATAAAGGTAATGCAAATCAAAACAAGACTGAGTTTCCATCTCATCCCAGTAAGGATGGCGAGCACCAAGAACAACAACAAATAATGGAGGAGGGATGAGGAAGAGAGGGAAAAGGAAATCTGTTACATACATTGTTGGTGGAAGTGCAGACTAATGCAACCAACTCTGGAAGGTGGTTTGGAGATTCCTCAAAAAACTAAATATAGAATTACCCTGTGTCAAGCCATACCACTCTTGTGCATCTGCCTAGAACATCACAAGTCAGGATATGACAAAGACACTTGCACATCCGTGTTCTCTGCTGCATTCTTCACAATAGCCAAGTTATGGAAACAGCCCAGATGCCCTGAAACTGATGAGAAAGTCAAGAAAATGTGATACATTTGCACAATACAATTCTCATCCTGAAAGAATATTATGTCATTTTCAGGGAAGGATCTAGACAAAAAGATCATGTTAAATGAAGCCAAGCTCAGAGAGATACATGGTGCATGTTTCTCTCAAATGTGGAAGTGAGATTGAAAATACAAACATGCATGATAACAGATACAGGGTTCCATGCAGGCACACACAAACTGACTAAAGGACAGTATACTTGGGGGGGGGTGTTCCAAAGGGGTAACTTCTCTGAACAACTAGTGTAGTCATTATCAAAATGAATACCAGAATATGGAAGCATATTTTGAGGGAGGGCACAGGAAGTGGGGCACAGGAATAGAGTGAGGAAGGGTGAGAAAATGCAGTCATTATATTCAATGTGCATGATGTAAACAATGCACTAGGCAACTTAAGTGGGAGTGGGAGAGAGAAAAAGGGTAAAAGAGAACATGGAAGAGGCAACACTGTACATACAATAGCTTTTGGAATTGAAACTTCTTTGTACAGTTACCTAATAAAAATGATGCTGTGAAAAGTATTGCTTTAACTAACTATGCTAAAATTCTTGGAGTTTTTTGGGGAGACATTGTCAGAAGTTATATACTTTAAAATCAGGCCTTCAGTGGGGTCATCAAAGTAACCTTTTCCATGGCTGGGAGATGACTGACAGCATCTCCCCTGTGAGTTTGTTACCTTAGCTCCTCAGGAGGTCAGCAGGGCCTCCTCTCACCTTTCGTCCCCCATTCATGTTCCTCAAGGATGAGTTTGGGGGGGGTTGCTCTGACCCTCCCCAAGATTTCCTTTCAGGACATCTGGTGGAGGTTTCAAGGCTCTATTTTCAACAAAACTGGTTAATTGTAATAAGGAAATGTTAATGTTGTCTCCCTGCTCGGGGACCCCTTAAAGGTAATTTGTTTATCCCAAGTTGCCTATACAGAATATCTGTTTCCTCCATCCTGCAATAAAGGAAATAGTCCTCATGGATGCTCTTTATGAAGTTGTGAGCCATCTTTACGTCCTAAATGCTCATTAGGAATTCCAAAATAGGATGTGTTGCCTTGAACCCATGGAAGCATATGGAGAGAGATGTCAAAGAAGTTAAATGACCCTGTTTGAAAAGTACTGTCAAAAGGATTCTTCCTTCAAGAGACCTCAGGATCTGCAGCCTCCATGATTCTATAAAACTGTGCACTGAAGAAATAGAGTTGAAAATGAAATTTTATGAAATAACATTGTAAAATAATGCTTTCAGTGAAACTAGGTTAGGAATAACCAAGAAAATCAAGCTGACATACAGATTGCATGTGTCATTAAAAGACAAAAAGACCCTGTGAAGACTTGGATGATGGAGACAGGGATGTGGGGCCCATTCAGGCTGGCTCTGAAAATCCATCCCTTCATCCACGTAAGACCTCTGAACACAACCCAGAAACAGCAAGTGCCTTGCTCTAGGGTTTATTCCACTACAAAATGCATGTCCATGCCATTTTTAAACTGTAGGAATTTCAGTCAAGCCACTTCAAATACATCCCTCCTTTCCCAGCCAGAATCTAGAGGCCTGGGCAGACAAAGGCACCCCTCCTCCTGCGGGACAGGCCAGTGAGAAGAAGGGGTCCTGGCTGCTGGGGTTCCTTATATCTATGCCAACTACACCGTCTCCTGAAACAGTGTGATGGACACATGTGACAATGATTGCTGTCAGAGCCCCTGGGCCAACGCAGGCCTGGACAGTCAGCCTCCAGCCGGCCCACTGCTCTCAGCTCTTTCCTCATTCCTGTTAAGTTATTGAAATAGTTAAGGCCCAGCAAGGAAGCAGTCATTCTTTGCATGGATGCTAATAATTCGGGGGAATAAAGGGCAGCCCTGTGGCTGACTGGCCGGGCACTACTCACACATCACTTTAGGTGGCCTGTAGTTAATGTGTGAGCATCTTAAAAGCCAGGTCTTGAAATGGGAGAATTACTCTCGCTCATAGCTGAGCATTTGTGGTTGGAGAAGCAGGGGAGGTGTGGGGGGGGGGAGGGGGATGCCACTCCAGTGAAAACTTGTCCTGATTTTCCTGTGTCCTGCTCTGCCTGATGAACTTGCTCAAGCTGCATTTCCTCAAGATCTCTCACCCTGGAAAGAGTTAATGCACCAAAGAAACAACCAGGCAGGCAACAGGAAACAGACTTTTCCCTGTATGTTCAGGGACTTCCTGAACTTGGTGCCAGGCACGGATCGAAACACTTGTGTATTAGCTCATTTAAATGACCAATGTTCATTATTCTGTTTTAACACTGGGCAGAGGTAAAGAGACACTGTCTTGTTCCCAAATGCAAAAGCAGCAAAGTGGCAGTGCTGAGACTAGAACCTAGGCAGTCTCTTAACCGGAATGCTTTGTGCCATTGACCTTCTTGGTGAAAGAATCAGTGGTAAAGTGCTGGGTCTCTGATGCTCTCAAGTTTGCCATACAGACATAGCAGCACCTCTAGAGGGGTCTTGTTTAGATACTGGTAGGGGACAAGATGGTATGCAGCCACTTGTAGCAAAGATAGTACCATAATCACATCCTGTTGGAAATGATAGCCAGAAATAACAAATGTGAGCTTCACTTCCAGAAAGCCCTCTGGGCTTAAACAGGAAGAGCAGATTTCTCAAGGTAGCCATTGACTACCATGAGCAGGTAAGGCCAGAGCTGCTGGCAAAGCTAACAGCAGATAGAAAATCCCTGTAAAACATAAAAAAGCCCTGCAAAGGAATGAGGGAGTCCCAGTTTTTCAGTAATCAGGGAAGGTACATTCAGGGAAGTAAGGGAAACAGAGATTAGGAAGATGCTCTCTACTAGGAATCATTAAGATAAATCATTAAAATAAGCCAGGTGCTGGTGGTATCTGTAATCCTAGCTTCTCAGCAGGCTAAAATCTGAGGATTGTGGTTCAAAGCTAGCTTGGCAGGAAAGTCAATGAGACTCTTATCTTCAGTTAAGTGCCAAAAAAAAGCTGGAAGGGAAGCTGTGACTCAAGTGGTAGGGCATTAGTCTTAAGCAAAAAAGCTCAGGGACAGTGCTTAGGCCCTGAGTTCAAGCTCCAGGATGAGCTGGTTATCTGTTTTTGTTTTTGTCTGTTGTAGAGCTTGAACTTCAGCTCTGGGTGCTGTCCCTGAGCTCCTTTTGCTCAAAGCTAGCACTCTTAACACTTTGAGCCACAGTATCACTTCCAGTTTTCTGGTGGTTAATTAGAGATAAGAGTCTCATGGACTTTCCCGTTTTGGATGGCTTTGACCCCCAGTCCTCAGGATCTCAGCCTCCTGAGTAGCTAGGATTACATGTGTGAGCCACCAGTGCTCAGCTAGCAGCTGTTTGTTCTCTGAGCTGTTTGTTCTCTGAGCTTGTCTTCTTGCTCACACTTGTCCTTCCAAAGCCTTAACACAGGACCAGCAAGCAGGAAAAAGGTCTCAATTGTACTTTACCGTTCCACAAAACCAATGATCCCAATGTCCTTCTAATTCCCAGTTACAGCAGATAGAAGCTCATAGAAAATTCACATTTTAAATTGCTACGCTCTATTTTGTACATTGTGTTCCATGAGTCATAGGTGAGATTCTCAGTCAAAACATAGATGGTAGAGGATAGAACCAACCTAATATATTTTAGCCAGAGTCTGTTTTTATTATTGTTACTGGGTTAGTTTTTGTTTTTGTTTTGCTGGTACAGGAATTTGAACCTAGGGCCTCATGCTTACTCAGCTGCTGCTCTACCTCTTGAGCCATGTCTCCATCTCATTATGCCTCATATGAGACTCTATCTCCCAAATAATAAAATCAGATCTCAAATTCTGTGGATGTCAGCTTCCTAGAGCTAGGATTAAGGCATGAGCCACTAGTTTCAGTCTCAGAACCTGGTTTGTTACTGACAAGGTGGTTATGGTCTTGAAGAGCACTAAATAAAAATGGGGTGTCTTGAATGTTTTTACCCAATTCTCTAAAAAGCAAAATTTACTCTCAGAGAGGAGATTGCTGCCTCTGGGGTCAATTGGATCCATTCTTCTGACGTAAAGATCTTTCAGAAGTTAAAGACATAGAATGCTAACAGCAAGTTGAAATAAATGTTCAAGCCACTGATATCATTGCACCATCAGCCCTGATGTGATTACTGCAATGTCACTACCCAGAAGTAGAGATTAGGAAGAGCATAGTCAAGGTCATTTGGGAGAAAGTTATTAGTGACCCCATCTCAACCAATAAGAAGCTGGCATGCACCTGGGAGCCCACTGTAGGCACAGGCAGGTGGGCCATCATATAAGGCTGTTCCAAGGCAAAATAGCAAAGGCCTATCTGAGAAATAACTAAAGCAAAAAGGCAGTTGGGGGTATGGCTCAAGTGATAGAACAAACTGAAGGCCAAAAGCCCAACACACATACACACACATACAAATTCTTAGGCAGAATCAAACATCGCCATGACTCCTACCACCTCCAGGGTCTCATACTTTCCCCATCACACTGTGACACTGAGAATAAGAAATAGGAATGCTTACAGCACTGAATAGCATAGAAGAGGGCCTTGTGAACTTTCCCCAGCATTGGACTGACTCACCTTAACTGACTTTAATCAAGGTCCTGGAACTTAGTTATAAATTGTACCTTATTACTGGCCAAAACCTGAATCTGCTCTCCACCACTTGGTTGGACACAAGCCACAGACATTTAAGAATACAGACACTGATTAGAACTTAGGCAAACCCACGTGGCTCCCCACAAATAGCAAAGGATGCACAGACCTCTTCAGAAGGGTGGGAGGTGATGTGAGATCACCAGAGACAGACGCCTGCAGCAAACAGGCCCGAAAGGATGCCAAATTTAGTTGTCACACAGTCAAGTACCCTGAAACACAGACAGGGCTGGAGAGGCAGCAGGGGCAGGATGCAAGAATCTCTAGAGGCAGGACTGTCATTATTAGAGGCTGCGAATTTATAGCTGTTAAGTATTTACTATCCTTTTCTTTACCGAGCTCTAGGGCACGGAAAAGGAGCCAAAGCTGGTACAAGAAACGTGTCTGGATCCACACTGAAAAGCTGCATCTCCCTACATTGTCACCCCCAGAAGAAGATAGGCAGACCCCTTCCATGCCAGCCCGGACCTGGGTGCTCTGCAGGTGTACGTGTGAGCCTTCAGCACTCGGCTGCTCAGGAACCTTTAGGTAGAGTGCAGGAGTTCAGGCCAGGTAAGCAATACTGAAAAGCATGCCAAGCCCATGCCTTGGAGATTGAGCTCTGCAGCTGGGTCCCTGGACATGGACCCTGCTTGATTCTCGAGCTGTGGGACCTTTAGACAGGCACTGACCTCTCCCTGATACAGCTGCCTTATCTTTAGAGCACAAGTTGTTATTGCAAGCATTAAATCAGACACTTCAGCTGACAGGCTGCACAGAGTACCTGGGAAATTACTAGTGTAGTAAAGGTACAAAGCTCGGGTATGCTGGGTGTTGGCTAATGCCTGAACTTTGACTTTCTAAGGAATTACACTGTTACACTATTTGAGATCTTCCTGTAATCCTAGCTACTCTCAGGACGCTGAGATTTGAAGATCACAGTTCAAAGCCAGCCCAGGCTGATACATTCAAGTGACTCTCTTCTCCAGATCACTACTGAAAAGCTGGAAGTGGAGGTATAACTTAAGTGGAAGAATGCCAGCCTTGAGTGAAAAAGCTAACCAGAATTTCGTAAGGTCCTGAGTTCAAATCCTGATAACTGGCCAAAAAAACCAAAAACGTGGGGCCAGCACGGGAGGTTTCTAGTAGCCTGTGTGGGTGGTAGGAGGTGGCGCCAGGAGACAACTGCAGGTGCCCGAGAATCTCCTCTGGGCCTCAGAGGTGAGCGCAGGCCATGCAGATGCTGCGCACTGCTACACCTTGTGGATCACGACTTCCAACATGTCCCCACCTCCTCACTGCACCCGGCCAGGGCCTTCTCCTGGAAGGTTTCTACCGTCCACCCAGGCCTCTCCTACCACCTGGTGAATGTCAGGGGACCGGTCAGCACAGGAGGGCTGCTGACTTCCCACTCAAGGCCCATGCTCCACACTGGCAACAGTCACACTTCTAAGTAAACACATTGGGTGGTATGCAAGCATATACAAATGTATTAACTGAAATATGGTAGATTCCATCTCAAGTAGTTAATTCCTTGAAAGGCAAAGTCAAATACACCAAAGCAAAATACACCAAGAAACCTGGTACTTGTAAGGGGTGAGGTGGCATCAAGGAGAAGAGGGAGAATACAGTCAAGAGTCCCGTGTATATCCTACAAAATTAAGGGGAGGGATGGGTGAGAATGTTGAAAGCAGTGACACTGATCAAGATATACTGTGTTCATAAACTGCTTGGTTAACTGGGGGAAAAAAAGATCACAAAGAAGTCATGTTAGCACATAATCAGATGATGAATATTACAAGTCACAAAGAATATGGTCTCCAAGAAGTGAATCTGTTAACATCCTGACCTTGGACTTCTTAGCTTCCATCACTGTAAGAAATAACTTACTCTGTTTTTCAAGCCACTCAATCTATGGAATTTTATCCTAAGAGCCAGAGCTAATGGAAATGCCTACATTTATTTTTTAATTATATTATCATTTCAGAAAAAGAAATGCATTACTTAATCTTACACTGGACAGTACTTTTATCTCCCTTCTGCTGCTCAAAGAAGCTTGTGCTTCACCAGGCAGAGGAAGGAGGCCTGGGAGATGTGCTAAAGTCCTGGACAGGAGCCCAAACCCAGGTCTTTAAGACCACAAGGGCATGGCCTGATATGCACACACACAGGTCAGCAGGGCTGTGCACACCACTGGTCTTGCCTGCCGGCTGGAGGACAGACCCTGGGCACAAAGCGAGTGAGGGAAAGGCCTCTGAAGTTCTGTTCTCAGTGTTCAGGAGAGAATTAGTCAGGCCCTGCTTTTTCCATCTTCTGCTTGCCTTTCCATGATAGTCTAGAACACACTTGCAGTGCCTCTCTCCACTTCTGAATCCTTCATTCATAAACTCACCCACTCTGCCAATACTTCTGAGGCACATGTGTGAACACTAGAAACACTGGGGAACAGAAGTGAGAAGACATGTTTTAATAGGGGCTTCCACTCCAGTGGGTGGGGAGATAGGAACTTTTACAGGGTGTGTTTCCTGGTGGTCAGACCCAGGTCCCGGTAACAAAGTAGGGGAGGGCAATAGAACACTGTAGAGGGAAGGGAGGGCTGCGATCGTAGGTGAGGCCTCCCACAGAAGGTAATACATGATGGAGACCAGGAGGGGTACAGAGCCCTCCTCTACATTCTACATAGGACCCCGTGCCCATCCCAGGCAGAGAGCCTCTTTTCTGTCCAGGCAGCTTGCTTCCTTTCTGTGACTCTTTCTAGAATGGTTTTCCTGAAGGGCTCCTGCTTTGGCCAGGTGGCTAGGCTATCGTTAATGACATTGTAGTTACCTGCATCCTTTTCCAGAGCACTTTGAAGACATCCAGTTAGAAGCTCCTGGAATTAAGCCACACCCCTTGGCAGATTGTGAACCCGCGCTCGGCCAATGGGAGCAGAGGGGCGGGGCCTGCTGGGGGTAGGGGATCAAAAGGGAGCAGCCTGCCTGCTCTGAGTGCTCCCTGCCAGGCCGGAGTTGTGGCTGGCTGGTGGGGCTTCCTTCTGCAGAAGGTTGCCTCCTTATTCCTGGGTGACACCCCCTCCTGGCGGGCTATCTGTAACAGGGTGTCGTCTCCTCTGCAGGCCCCCGAGCCTGGCCGTTGGGATCGGCGCCCCAGTGGGCCTCCGGGTGTGGGGTGTCGGATATGGGGCCTCCCCCGCGCGTCCTCACCTCCTCCAGCCTCCGACGCTGCTCCTTCTGCTCCTCGATGCGCTTCTGGCGCTCGGCCAGCAGCTGCCGCTTGTGCTCCTCGTTCTCCCGCTGCTGCTGCTCCAGCTGCTGGCGCCGCAGCGCCTCGGAGCGCTCCTTGTTGGCCAGCTGCAGCCTCAGGAAGTCCCGCCGCAGGGTGGACTCTCCTGGCAGGTTCAGGATGGAGCTGCGAGCAGGACACCAAGACGTTAGCCTGGCGCACGCCCGTAGTCCTAGTCCCCCCGGGAGGCTGAGATCTGAGGACCCAGGCTCCAAAGCCAGCCCAAGCGGAGGCCAGTGCTCCAGCGGAGAGCTAGGGTCTAGAACCCAAGTTTGCTAAGGAATTCAGGGCTGCTTCAGTGGGACCACAGCCAGGGATCCCTAGGCTCGCGCTCCCTCCCTCCCTCCCTCTCTCAGTAAAAGGAGGGATGGAAGAAGGGAGAGGGGATCGAAACAAATTCTGCTTCACTAGTAGGGCTGCCTCAGTCCAATCTAACTGCAGATAGAAACCTATAAGGCTATAGGCTTTTTGGTTCCATGTAGCCACCTACCAGAGAGATGGGGACTGGCTTCTTCTAGAAGCTTCTATCTGAAACAAATCTGCTAAGCCCAAATTTACCAACATCTTCTATGTGACAGGTGCCATGATAGGATGAGTTCTAGAAAACAGCAGCTGCCAGATAAACTGCTATTTCCGAATAATTTTCTTGTGGAGAGGCAGACCAAAAACATAATTAAAAATAATGAAATATAATGTCAAGTATTAGTATGCTCTACAAAAGACAACGTGTGTCACACAACTTAAAAGCAGCAGTAAGGCTGGATGCCAGTGGTACACGCCTGTAATCCTAGCTAATTAGGAGGCTGAGATCTGAGGACTGAGGTTCAAAGCCAGCCTGGGCAGGAACATGTGCGACTCGTGCCTCCAATGAAAACCAGAAATGGAGCTGTGGTTCAAAGTGATTGAGTGTTAGCCTTGAGCAAAAAAGCTCAGAGATAGGGCCCAGGCCCTGAGTCCAAGCCCCAGGAGCCTCACACACACAGAAAAAAAGAGCAACAAGTATAGGGTGTGTGTCCAAGATTAAGGGTCCTTTCTAAATGGGCTGGGCAGGAAGAATGTTCCAGGCAGAGGGAAAAGCAATGTTGAGCTCATGCTGGGAACAGGTATGGCCCTTTCCCAGGGACCGGTCCCCTGCCAGGCCTTGCAGGGTAGAGGGAGAGAAAACCTGGTACCAGATGTCAGAGAAGGGGGCGGAGCAGGGCTGGGGGCTTTCAGAGTGGAAAGCTGTCAGCACAGGCACCATACAGACAAATCCCAAACAGGACTAACAGCTGGGGTCCTGCAGCACTGGCTCTTGGCAGAAGCTTTACCCAGGACAGGGACATTGGAGACGGAAAAAGTTCTTGGGGACAGCAGACCAGAAGATCAATGTTGGCATTTGTGTGAGATCCTACCATATATGATGTCAAAGGCTTTGCTCAAGGCCTTCCCTAGGTGATCTTGAAGAACTCAACAAGCAGCTTCCAGAACTTCCTGCCTTAGTGAAAGGCTCCAGAACAACTCCCAAATGATGAGGCTTATGCCTACTGACTCTGGGCAAAGGTGAGCTTGTCAGGCAAAGTTTCCCTCACGTACACACAAGGATGCCCCTTCAATGTTAATGGGTATTCCTGACTTAGTTTCTCTTTAACTCTGTCTCTGTCATGTATATTTTTTCCCCCTCTCTCCCTCTCTATTGCTCAGGCTGTATGTGAGTGACCCGGTTACCACCCTTGAGCTGTCACCTTGTTTCTAAAATGAAATCATCCTTGTCCTTTTCCACGTTGTAGAAGTTCATGAGGATTAATTAGGCATGTCCATAAAAACAAGACGGCCCATTATGGTCGCTGTACAGTGACAAGCTGTAATTACAGCTGGCCCACTCACTCATTGACCTCTGCCATGCAGATTAGCAACTGTTGGAAAGACAGAGGCCCTAGATTCTCTAGGGAATGATCAGAGGGCTGACTTCCCCATCTGGGGAAGTGATCAAGAAACAGCACAGGACTTCTGGGGAAGCCAGTGGCGGGGCCCCAAATGTCTCTCCTATAGTTACAGTGAGGGTGGCTGATGTGTATCAGACAGAAGGAAAGGATCCTCCTTGAGTCTTGGACCTTCGGAAATCAAAAGGCAGGTGAAGAGACTAGAACCAATGGCCTCCTAAGCCCAGTCTCACCCTCATCTGGTAGTTTAGCAAGAATCCAGCTGAAAAGAGACCACGTGGGCACGGATTCATTCTAGCCATGCATGGGATTGGTGGTCGCTAGCCAGGGAGCTGCTAGCAATAGGGGGGCTGGTGTCCTTCTGTGGCATTTGTGTTCACTCCTTGGATGACTAGAGAATGGAGATCTATGGCGTCCAGGGAGGCATGAGCTTGTCTGCGTTCTCCTAAAACTGACTGCACCTTTACAACGCGCAGCCCGTGGTATATATGGAAGAAACCCTGCCACTGTGAGCCTTAATTGGGATGGGAGGAAAGTTGGAATCAAAGTCAAGCAAACCCTTGACTCTGGGGTCCAACATGTGACAACAGGAGTGGCATTTAAGTTTCTCTTTGGGTTCACCTCTAGAGTACAATTTGATTTCTTGGAAATTATTTCCCCCTGGATTGGCCTGTTCATGAAATCATGAAATCGCCACAAAGGTGGCGACCACGTGGAAGGGTTTCTCAGAAGGATAAAGGAAGGAGCAAGCACTTCAAGTCTGAAATATCTTAAGTCTCCGGCAATTGCAGTTTTGAGAACTTTTAGTCCCAGATGATCCAGATACTTGGGTCTTCTCCACCGTACATGTTACAGCTGTGAGAAGCCAGGATTCGAATGGAGACCATAAATCTTGGGGACAAAATAAAGAATATGCCCATTTCCCCGTTTCCCTGAGAGTCTGCCCAGGGAAACTCCCAATTTAATGAACATATGTGTGGGCAGTAAATTAAGTAAGATCACCATGAGTGGCTGCTTAAAGATGAATGTACAAATCAAAAGGAAAGTGACTTTCACCCAAGCACAATTGCAAAGGTAGATGGATGAGGCCTGGCTTTCCAGGCCATACCTGGGCTCTCCTGAGTCGTTCTCCTCCTCTTCCTCCTCACTTCCACTGTACTCGTACTCCGTCTCATCTGCAGGGAGATGCACAGGACATTAGTGCACGGGATGGGCAATTGACCAGGGAACCATTCCCCCTTCCTGCACAGCCTTAGGCTGCTCAGAACACCATGGCCAGTGGCGGCAGTCCTGTGAAATTACACGGAGCTGAAAAATCGCAGCCCTGGGATATGACAGCTGCTCTGACTTCCCGTTTGTGGTGAAGCCAGTGCCAAGCTCCTGTGCTACCAGCCGGGGGAAAAGTACAGCCTGCACAATGGTGCACAGTTCATAATACTTGATGATTGTAAAAAGACTGCTACTGGTTTGCCTATTTACTAGACTAGACGTTATTCATTCTTTTGTAATATATTTTATATATGGAAACCCATGTTCTCTCATTGACCTCCCATAATCCTCTAATGGAAATGAAGATAGTCAGCTGACAAGAAGGTCATGCTATGGCCAATGCCATCACATTAATAGTCAGTCTGGGCTCTGGGTTAAGGATTCAATGGAGAACTTTTCCCACCTGAAAACCAGGCTTCCTTCCCATCCATTTAAACCAAAGGCCTACACTAAGCCCATGAAAACAGTGATGAGAAATGAGGAAAACACAGCTGTTTCCACTGCTTAGAATGGAGGAAGGGGCAGAAGTACTGAGGATTAAAGGGCTGGGCTCTCAGGTAGGGAGACTGCAGTTATAGAGAGTAACTGGCAAAGGGCACTGCAGGCAACATGCCCAAGTGAGTAAGGGGTCATGAACGGAGGAGGCCTGTCTGTGGGTAGTGAGGAGCCTTGTAGTAAAGGCAGATGTGCAGATGTGACCTGACTGTTAACCTGTTCATGACTCTCAGTTATGATAACCTTGATGACAAATTCCTCAAAAGGAGTTGAATCTGCAATTTGGTTATGTCACCACCAGGAGGCAGTATGTCCATGGGGAAATCTCACACTGGCTGAAAGGCTTGTTCATACTGTTTTAGACATTAAAGAGATAAGGAAAGAATCCAAAGTGTGATGAGCTCAAGTGTACTTTTAAAAGAAAATCATAAGCTAGGTATGTGGCTTAGTGGTAAAGTGCTTGCCTACCATGCATGAAGCCCTGGGTTCAATTCCTTAGTACCACATAAAGGGAAAAAGCCGGAAGTGGTGTGGCTCAAGTGGTAGAGTGCTAGCCTTGAACAAAAGCAGCTCAGGGAAAGTGCCCAGGCCCTGAGTTCAAGCCTCAGGACTGGCAAAAAAATGAAAGGTTATCTTCCTATCTGTAGATAACTCTGAACTTTCCAGGCTTCTAGTTTCTTTAGTGGTTTGAATTCAGGGTTTTGTACAAAAGCTCTACCATTTAAGCCATACCCAGCCCTTTTTGCCTTAGTTGTTTTTCAGGTAAGGTCTCATGCTTTTTCACAGTGCTGACATAGGCCCATGATATGCCCATTTCTGTTGTCCATGTAGCTGGGATTATAGGCATGTGTCACCATGCCTGGCCAAACTACATTTTTTTTTTTTGGTGTCAATCAGGGGCTTGAACTCAAGGCTTGGGCACTGTCCTTGAACTTTTTTGCTCAAGACTAGTGTTCTATCACTTGTGCCACAACGCAACTTCCATAGGCTACTTATTTTTTAAAGTATATTTCAACAAAATTTACAGAACCTGAATAAAGTGTCCTCCTATTCTACACTGGAAGTTTAATATTCCAAACTTCCCTGAAATGGATAGAGTTCAAAGTAAGATGAAGCAATTTTATCTAATAAAGGAAATTACAGCAAAGGAAAGAAGCACATAATTATTCCAATTACTTCTACTCTCTAAGGTAAAACCTTCATTTGTCAAACTTCTCAGTTTTAATACATCACCAGAATTTGGTGTGATTGCTTTTACATGACTGGTTTAAATTAGAACATGTCAACATATCTTAAAGAAAAATCTCAGGCTGGGAAAAAAAATAAGCATGAAGTAATGTAAAGTAAAATTCTTGGCTCTACCAAAAGCTGATCATAGGGAAAGCTCGTAAGAGAGGAGAAAGAGGAAGCAAATTAAATCGAGTGATCAAGAGAATAAACGCAATGAGATCTCATTTGACCCTTCCTGGGATGGCAGGCAAAACTGAGCTTTCAGTGGACCTAACACTAAGCAGGGTTAGATTCCCTACCACACATGTGAGTAGACATATTTCCAGGGATCTTACTCTTCCACTCTACAAAGAATGAACAGCTCAAAAATAGTCCAATCTTTATGACACAGTGAGTTCTCAGTTACAGCCAAGGATCTGTCTCCCCCAAATAGGACAACAAGACACAACATTTTCCATTCTACTCATGGACCATGCGTGCTCAGAAGCTATTTCTGAATAGCATCAAAAACTTAAAGCAATGAAGAATTGCCTACATAGAGTGGCGAGTTGGGTACCAGTGGCACACATCTGCAATCCTAGCTACCCAGGAGGCGGAGCTCTGAAGAGCTCTATTCCCAGCCAGTCCAGGCAGGAAAGTCTGTGAGACTCTTACTCTTAGTTAGGCACCAAAACAGCCGGAAGTGAAGCTGTGGCTCCAATGGTAGAGTGCTAGCCTCAAAGAAAAATGCTCAGGGACAGTGCTCAGACCCTGAGTTCAAGCCCCAAGACTGGCACACACAAAAAAGAAGGAAAATGTAAATGTTGAGAGAGCAATTTATATCCTGCACTGTCTGTCACGTGGAGGGAAAAGGGAGGTGAAGAGGGATGTGAGGAAAAGCACATCGGCACGCACCTCCCCAGCCTCAGCCTGTGGTCCTGCCACTCCCCACCCCTACCCTCTGTGCCACCTTCCTGCCCCCAGCTGCCTCTCCCTGTGTCTCTGCACCAGCCTCTCTATTTTCCACCAGTTAGTCCTCACCCTCTCCCCTACCTCCTGGCTTGCTGCTCAGTCAG
The DNA here is from genome assembly GCF_024711535.1 of Dipodomys merriami. Taxonomy (NCBI): domain Eukaryota; kingdom Metazoa; phylum Chordata; class Mammalia; order Rodentia; family Heteromyidae; genus Dipodomys; species Dipodomys merriami. The sequence goes on along the minus strand of NW_027205604.1, from coordinate 7,515,993 downwards.
CCATAAAGCCTAGATCCTGGGGTACAAGTGTTGAAATAAAGTAGGGTACAGTCCCAGAGCCCTGAGTCTCAACTCAGATCCTTTCCAATGATTCAGTGATGAGATTTTGGTGCCAAAGGAAAAGTTTTGCAGTTGTGAAATAAAATCTGATGTACAGTGTGTGTGTGTGTGTGTGTTGGGGGGGGCACCCGCGCATGCGCGTGCACACATGCCTGTGTTAATCTGGGGCTGGAAATCAGAGCTTCATGCTCTTTCTTGGCTTTTTCTCTCAAGGCGGGTGCTCTACCACTTGAGACACACCTCCACTTTTGGCCTTTTGCTGGTTAATTGGACATAAGAGTCACACAGACTCTCCTTCCCAGACTGACTTCACACCGTGATCTTCAGGTCTCAGCCTCCTGAGCAGCTAGGATTACAGGCGTGCGCCATCCACGCCCAGCCCTACTGATGGTTTATATCTCTGCAACTGAAAGAAAATGCAGTTGGACTTTTCACCAATTGAATCAGGACTGAGCCCCTGCACAAACACTTAAACGCTGAAACCTATCCATACAGATAAACATCAACTCGATGGCTTTTTTTTTTAAGATTGTCTTGCGGACAAAAATACTCATCTGAATTAAGAAAATCACTTATTGAAAAGTTCTTTACAAGTGTCATGCCCTATGACACTGTTCGGTGTCTGGAAGAGGTAATACCCCTTGCAGATCCGGATTTTTGTTTTTGGTGGTTGGCTTTTTTCTTTCATGCAAGATAGCACATTAGCAGTGAGTTTCTCTCCATTGATGCCCAAGGCTCTGGTCTGGCAGAAAGTCCCACCCACCACAGGAACTGCCCCTCCCCTCCCTCCCCCCCCCTCCCCACCCCTTCCCCCCCAGCTCAGAAAGCCCAGGCTATGGCTCAGGCCGCTCCAGTGTCTCTTGGCTGAAACCCAAGTGTGCATCTGACCTTTTTCTCCTCGCTTCTTCTTTGTTCTGTCGATGTGGTCCTTGAGTTGAATGCGGACCTGTCTCTCGTTAGGTTGGTCACGGATAAACGGATGTTTCATCAACTGTTCTGTGGCTGGTCGCTGGCTGTGATTCTTTACCAGGCAGCTCTCGATAAATGACTGGAATTTCTTAGACCTGCCAAACAAGAGCGATGAGTCCACAGATAACAATCGAAAGAAAAGCAAAGATGTTTTTGGAATTAAAAAAAATTTTAAAAGTGTCATCACATCTGTCAGCCTAGGAATCAGCCAATCATTAAAGAGGTGCAGTGGAGGTCAAAGGCACCATCCAGGTATTGTATGGTACAGTAGATACATGGAAGTGTGGTGGTGGTTTTTGTGTGTGCTGGGACTAGGGCTTGAACTCAGGGCCTAGGTGATATCCGTGAGTTTTGTGAGGGTTTTTTTTTTGCCAGTTCTGGGGCTTGAACCCAGGGCCTGGGCACTGTCCCAGAGCTGCTTTTGCTCAAGGCTAGCATTTGACCACTTGAGCCACAGTGCCGACTCTGTGTATGTGGTACTAAGGAATCGAACCCAGGGCTTCATGCATGCTAGGCAAGCACTGTACCACTAAGCCACATTCCCACCCCTCCTTGAGTTTTTTGACCAAGCTAGTACTCTACCACTTGAGCCATAGCTCTACTTCTGGCTTTTGCTGGTTATTTGGCAATAAGAGTCTCACCAACTTTCCTGCCTGAGCTGGCTTAGAACCATGATTTTAAGCTCTCAGCCTCCTGAGTAGGCAGGATTACAGGTGTGAGCCACCAGTACCCGGCACAGGGGAACATTTTCCCTCAGTGCATACACACTTTTCACAGAAGAGCAAAAGGTATCAGAGAAGAAAAAGGCCTCTTGGGAAACGCCTCTGGTTTGTGAGAATGAGAAAACGAGGGCTGGATCTTAAAGAACTCAAAGAAAATCCCTCCAAGAGAAAGGATGCTTGAGGAAGGGAGACATCAGTGAAAACCCTGAAAGTTAGGAGGAGACTCAGGGCTGGGAGCCATAGAGGTGAGCCACTGCCTGACTTGAGAAGGAGAACCAGCCTTAGACGGGAGAGGCATGGGGCAAGGGAGCCCTGGAAAAGTGCCCGGCCAGAGCGGGGAAGAAATTATGATGGACTTTGTCCATGATTCATGAGTTAAGCACGCATGTTCTTGCAGGAAGTTCTAGGGAATTACTCAAGAGTCATTAACAATCAAGGCTAGGACTCTGCAGCATGCGGGGCTCCCCCTGACAGCTCAGCACCTCCTCCCCAGATCTCAGGCCGCATCAGTACTGGCTCTCTGTCGCCCTCCTGTGGCACACTGTGGATTCCACATACAAAGCTTTACACCCTCCCTCCCCCCTTCACTCTCTGGCCTGAGAAGTGTTTTCATCACCTAAAACATATTTTGGACCATGGTTTTCAACATTCAAATGTGACAGGCTACACATATGTCTCGTTTTCTATTTCTGCCTAGATCAAAGGAGTTTCTCATTTTACTCCATGTTTTTCAAGAACTTTCCTGTGGCAACTTGTTTCTCCCTAAATTTCTAAGCTATGTTTAAACTTAGAAAGATTTTAATTTATACTTATTTTATTATCTTTAAGCAGTTATACAACTGACAGGTTGCAATTCAACATGTCCACTTACGAGCATGATACACGATCAATGTCTTAAGACTGTTTGGAATAGAAATATGAGGAGTATTTTGTGCTCGGAGTTATCCCAGGATGAATAAAGACTGGCCACTCTATGGACCAGATACAGGGACAGTGGGTTGGGCACCATATACCTACCTACTCAGTCCCTTGGCCCCTGATTCTGCTGCTTCTACTTTACAATCTCTCAGCAGAGCCCACGTCATCTCCGTATCTTGCACAAAGCCCACGCCACCTTTGTATCTTGTGCAAACACCTGTGTGGCAGATACTTGAATGGGCAGACACATGGACAGAAGCAGCAGGTAAGGGTGTGAGATGGTCACCTCTGAATCTGCTTATGATGGACAGAGAGTAAGGTCCAGGGGGGCAATATCATTTATATTTTCAGATCAAATAAATCCGTGTGGGTGTAAACATAATTATCCTCTAAGGAGAGACCTAGCAAAGCACAGCACAATGGACTCTCTTAAGAAATAAACTGGAAAGAAGGAAGCTGAATACATAATAGAAAAAAATAAAACAGTATTAAAAAATAAAGATGGAAACAAGTAAATTAAGACTGAAAGCTATTAAGTATATCCACAAAGAATGCAAGTGGCAGTTGTCTTGCTGGCAACTGCAAGTGCTGGCTGAGCACGAATTGCTCCTCTATTAATTAATTAGACTGTGATAAATAAAAGAACTCACATCCAATCTAAAAGAATGGCATCCAGGCTTAATAGCTGCTAGATTCCATTCCCTAACATTCACATGAAAAAAAATTAAATCCAGAGAAATATCTAGACCTACAGGACCAAACAGTGCCCACGGATTTTTATGAAAGCAACTGTGAGAATCCCTTTTTCCAGAGCTTTCATGAAGGAAGGGAATCAGGAGGGAGGGAGGGACGATGGGAGACAGAGACAGAGAGTGGGTGGGGTTAGAGAGGGAGATTGAAGAGCATCCATTGGGCCTGAAGCGTGGGCCAGATGTATAAGAACATGTCAGGGCTAGAGTTGTGCTGCAGGTCTAACTCATAGGACATTGTTTGAAGACTAATACTTTCTTAAAACTCATTCTCAAAAAAAAAAAGAGAAGGATTCATTGTCTCTTATTCTAGTGTGAGCAAAGAATCAATATTCTTAATTGCACATTTAATTGTAAGTGAAAATAGCTTCCCTAGGTTGGGTATTTCCTGTTGGCTGAGTGTTCTAATGGGTTCAAGGTACATTTAGATAACTTCATTGTTTCAATCTCCGTGGCTGGTAACTTGGTTCTTTCCTTACAAAACCAAAACCTAAGTTAGTCATACCAATATCCCAAGGGTTGGGATGGAGGGGTAAATGCGGATGACTGCTGTTTACACAGTCCAAGGCGTGCATTCCACTGATGCGAAGCACCCGACCTTCCCAAGGCTATCCCGTGTGTACATTCAATTATATGATGAGAATTTGAAATGCAGGAAACGGGCTAAATGAGCTGATGATCTTCAGATTTCCCAAAGGCAATCTAACTTATGAAATATGCAGTGGCCCTGCCCTGTTTCTTAAAATTACCCCCCCTTTTTTCTACTTTGGGCTCCATTACTTACTGTGTGGCTGTAGGCAAATCACTTAACTCCTCTGTGCCTGCTTTTTTGACTGCAATTGGGGACATTATCAGTACTTGTCTCAAAAGCCTGGTGTGATGATTAAAGGACTTAATTGATGTAAAAAACAAATACTTAGGGCAGGGAGGGCCTGCTGGCCTGGGATTATTGTTCTTACCCTCCTGTCATCACAGAACATCTGTCTTTAGGACCAATAGCCTGGATATGTGGTATTCTCCATTCCTCTGCTTGTGTTGATCATGGGTTGCTTGGTGGCACTGATGCGTCTTGAGAAACGATCTCATCATTGTGCGACCATTGCAGTGCAAGTCTGCACATGCCAAGATGGCTGGGATGTCCCTAGGAATTCAGTCTGACAGGACCACTGTCCTATGTGTGTGTGGCCAGTGACTACACAGGAATCTTTCTGGTTGAAACCAGGACTGGCACGTTCAGCATTTGCTTTGCTGTTGGCTGGCTGTGTTGCCAAGGAGATGGGGGAAATCTCATTTTTGGTCTCCTCTTTGAAGACTGCTGCCACGCTCCCAGAGACCCCCATCTTCGCAAGGCTGAGCTGCCTACGCCTTCGGTGACACCTCAACTTGTGACTCCCATGGCTACTGATGGCTTTGCCTTTCCTTCCTGAAACTTCAAGGCACAGAGAAGCAACTGTTGGCTCAGGCCCCCCTGTGGGCAGCCCGCAGTGGTGCCAGTGGGAAATGGCGAGCAAGAGTTCTAGGTCGCTGCTCCATGTGTTCATCTAAACCTTGGCAAGAGTGCACTTCACCTGGCCATGGGGAATAAAAGAACATTCTGGAGTTTTGTTTCTTGTGGATGTGTGTATGCTGGGTGTGTGTGGGGGGGGGTAAGGGGGATTTTCCTTCTTCTTTAGAATCATGAAAGAAAAATAAACTATTTCCTCCCAGTAGAGCCCATGAAAGCAAACCCTAGCCAATTTCAGATCACTATGGACCTGATATTATAAGATAAAAGTATTTGGATATTTTCCCCTAAAGATGGAGATTCACTGTCAGAGTTGGAGCCACCAAGTCCCGTCGAGTACCAGCCGCCATCACAGCCTTTCATCTAACGAAGCAGTAGCGCATGATGATGGCTTTGGTCCCTGCTCACTGTCAAACTGCCACCTTGCTCTGTGGGGCACTGTGGGACTTGGTGAGGAAAGCGGTTCAATCGGTGACATGAGAGAAGACTGGCCTGGTCCCCATTTCTGGACATCTCTAGTTTCTTCCAGCAGCATCAAAACCAATTCTCAAACTGGTCGCTGGTGGCTCACACCTATAATCCCAGCTCCTCAGGGAGGCTCAGATCTGAGGTCCATAGTTCGGGGATCACCAGTCATGCCAAGTGTGTGAGACTCTTATCTCCAATTAGCCAGCAAAAAAAAAATCAGATGGCTCAAGTGGTAGGGCACCAGCCTTGAGCAAAAATAATAAGCCAGAGTGCAAGGACCTAAGTTCAAGCCCCAGGACTGGGACCCCTCTCTTCCTCTCTAAAATATATCCTCTTACTCCTCGCTGTCCAGGTTCAATGCAGGAAGGTCAGCCTCTATTTCCCCAACACTTTGTGTGACTCAAACAAGGGCTGGGCAGCACTGGGCTGTCTAGAAAGCCAGCAGTGCTGCAGGGCTGTCTGGCCGCTCTGGGTTGCTCTGAGGGGCATGCACAGCATGGAGTTGGGGGGGGGGGTGCAGTGCCAAAATCAATCCCAGGGGAGCACCATTGTGGACCCTTGCAGAGAAGACCAGAGATCCAAAGATAGTCCTCAGGGCACCAATGAATGAAGGAAATAGGAATGTGTGCCCAATCAGGGGCCTCTGTGGCTGTCTGCCTTGTCCTGCTCTGTGGACAGGCTCCACCTATCCACTCTGGAGTGGGGAAGGAGGAGGAGGAAGAGGAGGGGGGGATGGGGGACAGGAAGTCAAGCCCACCTTACAAAGCAGGCTCCCCTGGGAGGTGGGACAGAGGACACGCAGGGTCCTAGCAGACAGGGAGCTTTGCCATGTCTTCTGGGGTTTGGGGCATGGGAGGGGGGCACACGCTGATCCAGAGCATGAGGGAAGAATCTTAGGAGACAGGAACGGGGTGGGGGGGGACCTCAGGGTGCTCTGAGATCACGTGGGGTGTGGAGCCCAATGGGAGGCTGTTGCTGGGGAGAGAATGGTGACTTCCACCACAGTGACCCTCTGAGAGGAGAGCAGAGCAACTCAGCCTCTGGGTTTCCCATAGCAACTCCCCCCCTCCTTCACCACCCCCCTCCCCCCCCCCCCCCCCCCCCGCCCAGGCCTGGCAACTCCAAGCTGCCCTTGCTTTTCTAGCAGTCACCTCCCCCCTGCTCCCCGGTGCTGCTATGTCATTACTAGCTGACTGGTATTAATTAAAGCTTCTCTCTGGGTGGTGGGGAGGAACCTGTGGGTGGGAAACTGAGGCCCCCCTGCCCCCAATCATGAAGTGGCAGAAAGAGGGATGGAAGGCCTGTCCCTTCCCGGCCTAGGCGCCCAGGACTGGGTCTAGAAAAAGGAAGGAGATGAGAAATAAGCAGGACTCAGCCTCCAGTGTGGAAAGGGGCACAGATGCAAGAGCTTATCGGGAGGGAAGCATAAGAAAGCCATGCATCTGTGTCGTAGAATGGCAAGCTACAATGATCCCAACATAAGAACCCGAGACAACCAAGAGGCAGCTATCCAGCAAAGCCTGTAGAATTCATTTCCCAAGCTTCAGCCAATGCCATGCCATCCACGCAACTCCTGCCACACCCACAGAGCTGGAGATAATACTCTGCATAGAGGTGATTTTTATTTTCCATATAACCTTATGACAAGAATGAGCTTATTAGGCTAGGCACCACTGGCTCACACCTGTAATCCTAGGCTGAGATTGGAGGATTTGGTTCAAAGCCAGCCCAGGCAGGAAAGTCTGTGAGACTCTGATCTCCAGTTAACCACCAAAAAGTCTCAGGTAGAGAGCTGTGGCTCAAGTGGTAGAATTCTAGCCTTGACTATAAACACTCAGGGACAGTACCTTTGCCCTGAGTTCAAGCCCCAGGCCTGGCACACACACACACACACACACACACACACACACACACACACACACACACACACACACACACACACACACACACACACACACACACACACACACACACACACACACACACACACACACACACACACACACACAAATTAGCTCATTAAAAACCAAAGATATATGGCTGTCCTAAATACGAATCTAGTTTCACCTTTCACAAAGAGAAATAGAAAAGAGAGGGGAGCAGAGGGGAGGGAAAGAGAGGGAGAAGGAGAGGGAAGGAGGGAGAGAGGGAAGGAGAGAAGGAGAAAGTAGAGTGGGGGAGTGAGGAGGGAAGGGTGAGAGAGTAAGAGAGAGAGGGAGAGAAACAGAATACCCTGCAGATGTGCATGCTGACAAGTCACAGTGGCCGTTGTGGGCTGGTAGATGGTGTATACCATCACCCTCTCTGGACAGAGGTACGTGGAGCCATGAAGAGCTTTCCTGCCATATCCTGGGCCGCAGTTTGGCTAACAGTTCCTTACCTTGTAGGGGTGGGGCTAACCACCAGGTCATACTTTCTAGAACATTCTATATTATATCATCAAAGTGGAGGGAGCTGAGCTCATTGGGAAGAGGATCAGAGAAGTCAGTGTTAGATCTGCAGAACACGAGACCCAACTCACCACTTCTTGGACTTCAGCCGGGGCGCTGGATTGCGGGGGATGAGGAAGAGGGCGCGCATGGGGTGCATGTCGCACAGGGCTGCAAGACACCAACACAAGGCCAGCTCAGCCAGGGGGCCAGGCCACGCCAGGTCCATCCTGCTGTGCTGACACTCCCGCCTACTGACTCCCCGGGTCAGAAGATCTAGAAGCTTCCATCTGATATCTCATGAAACACCATACATACCTTTCAAACATATTAATATTTCTAAGCAATATATTTTCACTTCCTGTTTGAACAGAATAAGTGAAAGGTCCAACAGCCTGGCTTCTTGGTTGCAAATAATTATGTCATTCGAAGAAATCACCGGTCATTCAAATAATCCCAAGAGAGATGGTGATGTTATTTTTAGTTATCAAAAGCCCTAAGACTTAAAATGAAAGGTATCTCCTAATTGGACTTGAACTCAGAACCTCACACTCAGCTTTTCCACTCCAGGCTGGCACTCTACTACTTGAGCCACAGCTCTCCTGGCTTTTTTGTTGGTTAACTGAGATAAAGTGTCTCATGGACTCTGTTGCTCGGGCCAGCTTTGAACTGTGATCCTCGGATCTCAGCCTTCTGGGTAGCAAGGGTTACAGGTGTGAACCACCAGTCATTCTTATTTTTAAAATTGAGATAGTTATTAGTTTACATTTCAAACAGCTGGAAGTATTTTCTCTTTGTATCTAGATTGAGAATATCTGTTCTCTAATAGTTCTGTGGGTAGATTATTTTTAGTCCTGTCAACTACAAATCAAAATGATAGTATAGTTTCAGGTAAGTTACTTTCCTGATTCACAAACATTTATTACCATTGCAAATGAGGGAAATGTTGCCAAGAAACACTTGAAATCAATCATGACACACATAACCAACTCTAAATGGAGAAATAAAATGGACCATGATAACCTGAAGGTAAGAAGCCAGAAATATAACAACCTGTCAGGTACCAGAAGGGCCCACTTGGTCTTTTTAGGCAACAAGATGGAATTAAACACACAAGCCATCACTGGGAAAACCTCCTGTCTGAAGGGAAAGAGGGAGGGAGCCAGACAGGCTGGGGAGAAGCATCCAGTGGCTCTGTAAATCTGAGCAGGGACTGCAGCAGGGAGGAGACAAGGTAGGTGGAGATGCCCCCAACTGTCTCCTAGTCCAGAGGGTGGTTTGCAAAATCTTATCTTTTTCAGGAAACAAGATGGTGTCATTATTGTGCTTGCTCCTAGCAACCTGGGGCCTCCAGTCACTTAGACTTTGTGCGTGGAAGGCTGGGAGGCCTTTCTTCGGGCCACCACACACTAACAGGGACACTCTGCAGTGGTTCTAGATATTCTTTTTGTGCCAGTTCTGGGGCTTGAGCTCAGAGGCTGGGCACTATCCTTGAGCTATTTTTGCCAGAAGCTAGCTAGCGCTCTACCACTTGAGCCACAGCTCCCATTTTGACCTTTTGCTGTTTAATTAGAGATAAGCCTCATGGACTTGTTGCTAGGGCTGACTTAGAACCACTATCCTCAGATCTCAGCCTCCTGAGTATCTGGCACACAGACCCTGAAGTTCTTTAAAGATCATTGGAGTCATGGCCGCTCTGCTTTGGACAGAAGCAGGGCATTCTAACATTCTAACCCTCAGTATTTTATGGAGAGGAATAGCCCTGAGTAGAAGTGTTTGCCTAACTCGTTTACTGCAAATCGGCTTTGAAGTTTTGTGCAGTGGAGTTGACAGTCTTTGACGGTTGCTTAGGCAAAGGGTCATTCAAGAACTCTATACATTACATTTGTAACACAAACAAGATTCTCTGGTTTGCCTTAAAAAAAAAAAAAGGATTCTCAAACGCTTTTGAGATGAATGGATTCCTGGTTGCTTCCTCAATCTGCCAGCTCAGAGCCCTACCAGGCTCAGTGGAGCAGAAGTAAAGCAACTGCACCTTCTGTCCAGAAGCCCGCAGGACCGGATGGGCCACAGAGCACACCCGAGGGGAGGGAGGTACTTACGGGGGGCGCCCTCTGCCATCTCGATGGCCGTGATCCCCAGCGACCACAAGTCACTCTGCAAAACAACAAGGCACAGATACACGCCCAGTGTCAGTCAGCAAATAAACAACTTGGATGCACCTGGCAGCTGCCTAAGAAGAGCTGGAGGGAAAGTCCTCCCGTGGTCTGCAGACACACCTCTGCTCCCACCAAGCTCAAAAGAGCAGGAGGATGTTCACTTTTCATCGATGAGATCGATACCTTCCTCCCGCCTGACAGACAAGGGAGGGTTTTCAAGAATGTATGAAAAATAGAAACAAAGATACACACATTAATTGGCCCCTGAAATTTATCTGTTTCTTAACCCATATGGCATTATTGCTATTTGATGGCTTTAACACTTGTATTTTATTATTTTTTTCTTTCTTTCTTTCTTTTTTTTTTTTTTTTTTTTTGGTTGGTCATGGAGCTTGAACTCTGGGCCTGGGCGCTGTTCCTTAGCTCTTCAGCTCAAGGTAAGTGCTCCACCACTTAAGCCACAGCAGCACTTTCTGGTTTCTTGGTGGTTAATTAGAGATGAGAGCCTCACAGACTTTTCTGCTCAGGCTGGCTTTGAACCATGATCTTCAGATCTCAGCCTCCTAAGTAGCGAGGATTATAGGCATGAGCTACAAGCTTAACACTTGTATTAAGCTGTAATAATAATCTGAATATGACACACTACATATTATAAAAATGCAATGTTAGGGGCTGGGAAGGTGGCTCAGTTGTAGAGCACTTGCCTTGCATGCCTGAGGCCCTGGGTTCGATTCCTTAGCACCACATAAGCAAAAAGAAAAAAGCTGGAAGTGGTGCTGTGGCTCAAGTGGTATAGCGCTAGCCTTGAGCTGAAGAGCTGAGGGACAGCACCCACGCCCAGTGTTCAGGCCCCATGACCGGACTCCCCACTCCCCCAAAAAATGCAATGTTATACACTAGGTCTGTCAAGTGTACCATTTGGTAAGATAGGACCCATGTATACACCCACAAATCTATCACCACAGTCGATGGTAAACATACCTATCACCCCCAGAACACCCTCTTGTTTTCTTGCAGACTCTCCTTGCCTTCCAGTCTCCAGCCCCACTCTCCTGTCCCTTAGGCAACCACTGGTTTACTATCTGTCACTATGGACTAGTATGCATCTTCCAAAACTTTACATGAAAGGAATCATACAATATAAGGCCTTCTGTATGCAGTTTGTTTCATTTAATGTTTTCCAGGCCCCTCCTAGTTGTAGTCTGGATCATACTTCACTCCTTTTTAATTGCTTAGTAATATTTCACTGCGGGCTGGGAAGGTGGCTCAGTGGTAGAGCGCTTGCCTTGCAATGCATGAGGCCCTGGGTTCGATTCCCCAGCACCACATAAGCAAAAAGAAAAAAGCCGGAAGTGGTGCTGTGGCTCAAGTGGTAGAGCGCTAGCCTTAAGCTGAAGAGCTGAGGGACAGCGCCCAGGCCCAGAGTTCAGGCCCCACAACTGGACCCCCCCCCAAAAAAAAGTAATATTTCACTGCATGGACATACCACATAGTTGGATTGGGCATTTGTTTATAGACAGTTGGATGATCTTCAGTTTGGACACTTACACATAAAGCAGATGTGAACATTGGTGTGTAAGCCTTTGGGTGCATGCTTGTATTTCTTTTGAATAAATACCTAGGAGTAGAACAGCTGGACCTTATATGCACTTGTTTTAAGTTATAAAACCATCAACCTCATATGGTTGAGCTAATAGGATAGGGACCGGGAGACAGTGGTTAGTGTGGCTCCAGTGCTTGGAACAAAGTTGGGAACACCCATAGGGGAGCAAGGATGGATCTGTGGAACACGCTACCTAGGATGTCTGGCCTCTTGCTTTAAGTGCATTCTACTTTGGAGCAGGTGGCCCGGCACAGGGGTGAGGGAGAGCTGGCAGGGAGGTCCCACCCACCCACTGCAGATTGGCTCAGGAGCAAGATCAGCCCCGCCCTCTTGTCGCTGGTTGGCTCTGGAGCAGGGACAGCTCTGCCCACCTGTCACAGGTTGCTTAGGAGCAAAGAGGAGCCTGGTCCCTGGGGTTTACCTACAGTTGCTCAGTTCTAGTGGCTGTGTGTGGCGCTAGGCTGGAAGCTGTGGAAACGGGCTGCAATGATGACAACACCCCAAGACCAGCAGGCCCCGTGGCTCTGCCAGCCTTTCCCCCAGCGTCCCTGTTAATGGAGTTTCTCGGTAGTAGAGAAAGAAGTAGAAGCATGCAGGTGCCACAGGCCAGCGCTGTGCCTCTGACTGTCACAGCAGAGGCAAATTGAAATAGCCTTTAAAGGCTCTGGAAGCTGGAAGCTGGCTCCACAGTCTGCCTACTTGAAAGGAAATGTTGGCCGTGGGATGAGAAGGGCTCCAGGCTGGGCCGTGAAGAAAATGTGGGGAAGAGCCTGGCACATGCTCTTTGTGCCAGTTTTCCGTCCACCTGCAGTTCTGCCCCAGGGGTGTGCAGGCTGACATCCGGGCCACAGTGCTCCAATCCTGAATTCTCAGGGTCACAATAGCTTCCCCCCAGCCCTGCCAGCCCCCCAACTCCTCTGCCATGCCAGGTCCTCTCACAACTGATCTGTGTTTTACTCATCACTAATTCATTATGCCTTGTGTCTCTTGTATCCTGTGCCAACACACATGGAGACATGCCCACATTCTCATCTGTAGACAGCAACATATACATGCACACAGGTGCACACATGTGCTCACATACATCCAAAACTGTGTGTAGGCTGGGCATGCAGGACACCCAGGAACGGCCTTGATGAGCTTATTTCAGCCTTTGGATACATTCGTGAGGCCTGAAGATGGATCAGAACTTCACTAGGCAGGAAAATGCCTCTCATCACAGGAATGGAGAAAGGGAGGCAAAGGACTATGACAGGAGCATACCAGGGAGAGGTGAGTTTCTTCGTGGACAAAATAGGACTCACCTGGGCCAGAGCTGGCTAATTCACTATCCCAAACGGGCTGTGTAACCTGGCCTGTGGCATGATTAATAAGGCCAGTCCTTGTGTGCACTGCAAGCAGAACAAAGAGAAATTCAAGGACCCGGGGCAAAGCTTCTGGCTGGGGATGGCTGGCACATAGTGACTTGAACAGAAACATGAAAGAAGTCCTTCTGGCATGGGCTGCCCAGCGTAGTGAAGAAACACACAATTAGATAGCCAAATCAGCCACATGAGGAGAGAGGAAACATGGGAAAACCCCCCGAGGCCACTACTGGGCAGACAAACTGTGTGCTGCCACTAGCTCCCCTAGGTTTACCTGTTAGCTTTCACACAGTGGGCCTTGTGAGCAGGGGCCATGCCACCAACAGACCATTCTTTCAACTGCCAGTGAAGACAATGCTGATGACATAGGGTTGGACAGAATTTCATAAAATAATATAAACCACACTGGACCTTACACAGTGTGGTACGTATAGCAGATAGTTAACAAATAAGGGGGCAGGCAGACCTCTGGGGACTTTATGCCTGACATCTGGCCAGCACACCTGGGTCAGGTAGGGTGAGTTAAGCAAGCTCTAGAGCTCAGTGGTAGAAAGCAAGCAGAAAGAGGAAGCTGAGAGGAAACAGACAGGAAATGACTTATTTTCCTTCGTCTCCCAGCCTTGGAGTGTCCTCTGTCTCCCCCTAGTGACCACAAGTGAGATGGACAAGAAGAAGTGTGTATGGGGGCCGGGGAAGGAGGGTGGACTGTCAGGCTAGGAGAGCAAGCAAACCAGGACTTAATCATGGGCATATCTGGCAGAGTGGGTTCTGCCCAGTTTCCCAGGCCTGACAACAGCCTTCACTGGGGAATTTGGCTGTACTGAGTTGGTTCTTTTTGAGCTATTCCAGTTGGCAAAAATAGATGTATGGGGTTCCTATGGCCAGCATCTGAATCTAGTGGTTGAAGATTACAGAGAAAAGCAGATTCTGGCTTACCAGAACAAAGATCATTCAAGAAAAGGAACAGCTTCAAGAGGAAGCGCATGTAAGTGTTTGGGTTGTGTGGGTTTTTTTTTTTTTTGTTATTGTTGTTGTTTTGTTTTTGTTTTTTGTGTTGGTCCTTGGGCTTGAACTCAGGGCCTGTGCTATACCTGAGCTTTTATGATCAAGGCTAGTGCTCTACTACTTGAGCCAAAGATTCACCTCACTTCTGGATTTTTGGTGGTTAACTGGAGAGAAGGGTCTTACAGACTTTCCTGCCTAGGCTGGCCTCGAACTGCAGTCCTCAGATCTCAACTGCCCGCCTCTTCACATCCCCCCCCCCCCCCCGCCCCCAGTAGCTAGGATTATAGATGTAAAGCCTCCATGCACTCTGCTTAGGGTTTTTTTGTTTGTTTTTGTAAAGGTCAGAAATGGCCCCATATAGCAGAGCTTTCCTATGAAACACAAATACCACATATGATTTGTGATTGACTCTAGAAAATATGTATGTTTGCTCACTCTATTCTAACCTTGTGCTAGACAATTCATTCACATTTGACAGGGGTTTAGGAAGGTTAAAAATAGGAGGCAGAGTCTACATTTCAAACTAATCTGGTATGATTTGAGAAAACTTTACTTCATTTTGCTACTATATTATATACAAGCAGATAAGGTGAGCTCAGAGTCAACAGCTCTGAGCTGATGGAGCTAGCCCAGCCCCATCTCACACATCAAACAAACTGAAGAAACAGTCCTGTCCTTATACATTTGTTCCCTGGCCAGGGGGAAACCCTTTCTGCTAGGATTGGCCTGCAGGGAGTGCTGGGTGCCCCATATTCATGGAGCCATGGGGCTAGGCTCCCTGACTGTCCATGTTGGTGTCTCATGGTGACACTCACATAGTGTAGGCATCATCTGTCTTTTGAGCAAATAGGAAGGATTCAATTTAGATCTTAATAGACAAAGACCAGGGGGCTGGGAAGGTGGCTCAGTGGTAGAGCGTTTGCCTTGCATGCCTGAGGCCCTGGGTTCGATTCCTCAGCACCACAAAAGCAAAAAGAAAGAAGCTGGAAGTGGCGCTGTGGCTCAAGTGGTAGAGCACTCGCCTTGAGCTGAAGAGCTGAGGGACAGCGTCCAGGCCCAGAGTTCAGGCCCCATGACCGGACCCCCCCCCAAAATAGACACAGGCCAGAATTGTTTGCAAGCATCAACACCCCATTCCATAGTTTGACTATTGTTCTGGCAGGGGGCTCCTGGCTTTGAGGGGACTTTCCCACTTTGTCCCATGCTGAGCCTCTTGCTCAAAGGAGCTACTTGCATCTTGCCTGAATTAACCTGGTGACAGAGGAGCGTTCACAGAACCCATTATCTTCCCCAGCCTTCAGGAGCCTCCTCTGCCTACACATGGCCCCCAGCACCTGGTGACAAATCCCAGAGCAGAGGGCAGGCGGATGACACACAAGCGCAGCACTGATCAGGCCTGGAGGCAGGAAGCTAGTAGTGGAGGGAGAAGCTGAGCCACTCCAGCTTCTCAAGCTGGGCAGGTTTAACACAGGGGCAGGGCCCGCTGGCTGGCAAACGCCACTGAGACAGGACAGAGAGATAAGGAAATATGAATGCTAAGTTCAACATCCACAGGACCAGCTCTCCAACTCAGATAAACATGCTTGGTCTTTATCCATTTTGTGTGTGTGTGTGTGTGTGTGTGTGTGTGTGTGTGTGTGTGTGTGTGTGTGTGTGTGTGTATGCTCACGCGAACATGCATAGTATGACCGAGGACAATGCTATAGATTGTTTTAGTCCAACAACTTGGGTTGTATCTTGGGATTTGTTTAAATCCAGGACCTGCACTCTCTCATTGTTTTTGTAGCTGTGTAATAGTCCACTGGCTGGATGTTCTTCTTGTTTTCATCAAATCTACTCTTACGAATGGACCTTTTGGCCACAGAGAACTTTCTTTAGTTGGTGAGTTTGTTAAGGCAGCAAATATATAGGGCCTGTCAGATTTCATCCAACTGAAATGCACTCAAGGGAAGTGTTAAAAATAATGGTTTAAACAGCCTAAGAATGGTGATCAGTTCTATTAATTTCAGATCACTTGAATGCTTATTATTAAACAGGAAAGCATACTTATCAGGGAAATGAAATCTTTCCTCTCACTTGAAATGTTTTGACGGAATTTCTGAAAACAATAAAGGAAGGGCCCGCAGGGAAAGGCCACACACCAGGCAGACTGGAGCTGGCCTCTTCCTCCTTAGGAAGGGCCTGATTTTAGCTAGTTCCTTCCAGTGCCAGCAGAACACAGACCCACGCTGCAGGGAAAAGCATTAGCTTTTCACACTTGTTAATTTCCTACACTGCCCCTAGGACACTGACTTTTAGTTACCTTACTAAAAAGCTGACAGAGGCTTTCAAAGACATCAACATCAAATAGCAACGTTTCAATCAGTGATCATCAATCAATAAATAATAAATCACTGAACCAAAGGAAATGATATTCTCCTGTTTGTCTTTGTTTTAAAGCAAGAGCCTTCACGGTAAAGAGTTGAAGAAAACCCAGTGGTCTTTGAATCTTCCTCTCCCCTACTTCCCACCGCCCCCCCCCAAAAAAAGCATGGTATCTGGCTTAGCTGTTAACATTAGCTGCTGAGGTTGGGGGACCCCACTGGGTCAAATGGACTATCACACATACAGGACCAAAGCCTGGAGCTTTGTGGGCTCTCAAATGAACTCTCAACTTGGACATTGCTTATACAGAGCTAGGCTAATTCCTCTTATCCACACTGGGTATTCAATAATACATACTGGGTGAATGAATAAACTTTTCTCAAATTCAATTTATTGTTAAGCTGTCTCCTGGTGGCAGACTACATTTCTAAGAACACTGAGCAGAAAAAAAAAAGATATGATGCCAAGGAAAACACAGGAAGATTAGTATTTAAAGATCAGTGTCTTCTCTGGCCCATAGTAAAATGGGAAGTGGCTGAAATAAATCTTCAAAGACTCACCCAGACCTTCCTTTCTGCCTGGTCATGTTTCTCCTTTTATCAATGGTAGGAGACCAGTGAAACTCATTTCCTGCCATGCCTTTATCTTCTTCTTGAGAACCTAAACTCCTGATAAACTACTTCTCACTAAAAACTGACTGATACAGCTCAACTTATTTTATTCTCTCCATCAGGATTCTGTGTGTGTGTGTATGTGTGTGTGTGTTTGTGTGTGTGCTAGTACCGGGACTTGAACACACATTCAACTTTTTAACTCATGCCCAGGATTCTACTACTTGAGCTAGGGCCTCCCCCCCCCCCCCATTTCCAGCTTTTTAGTGGTTAACTGGAGATAAAAGAGTCTCAAAGGTGTATTTGCTCCTGTTGGCTTTGAGTTGAGATCCTCAGATCTCTGTGTCCTGAGTAACTAGGATTACAGGCATGAGCTCCCAGCGTCCAGCTCCATCAGGATGCTTTTGAAGACACAGAGATGAAACTTTATTTTCTTTAATGTCTTAGGATATACTTAAGATCAATGGAAGCTTCCAGAATCTCTGAAGTTATACCATTAGTGCAGCACACCCTGTGGTCACTCACATACAGGCTTTGTCCGCATCTAGATTTACCCGTTGATATTACAAATTTTACACTGATTTCTAATTCTATTACTTATCTACGAGTAAAGAAAGAGAAACGAGGTATCAGTGTATTTCAAGCTTTGGCTGGGCCAGGAAGAGACATGTTCTAATTCTTCTCCTGAGATTCAGTCAGTCCTAGGATTTACCCTATGCCACAGAAGCAGCGTCTTACACAAAATGTATATAGTGTATAATGTATAAATAACCCTTCAAGGATTTAGCTGGCAATGGAAGTCTAAAACACTCTTATTCTTCACAGAATGTTATGAACTGATTTAACGTATCTGTGCCAACATGAAACTGAGTCAGGGCTGCTTAGACAGAGCTCCAGTGTGAAGAATTGCTTGTTGTCAACTACAGGACACATATCTAGCCTGGGATACATATTTCATAGAGGCTCCTCTGAAGGGATTTGCAAATGGAATTATGCAAATGTGCTGGTCATTAGCAGTTTCAATAAATGACATTTATTTTGGCAGGAGATTAATTTTTAACTTGGCAGCTGTTTTCAGACAGATTGTTGTCATGGACTAACTTTGAAGGCAAGGAGGAAATTGCCAGGAGATTGTAATGTTTTCAGACCTTCAACTTCACCTTTCTCCAAAGAGGCAAAATAATTTTGTCAATGCCCTGAGACACTGCGTACCACCGTCACTGTGAGGTTTGCCTGTTTGAGACCTGAGTTCAGTAATAACCCCAAATGTGAAGAACTACGTATCTTAAAGAGCAGTTCTGCAAACTGCTGACTTATCGAGAAGCCCATTGAAAGGCCAGGTAATCTACTGGGAAGAGATCTAAATAGAAAGTTCCAGCTCTGAGGAGATCTTGTCCTCTATAAAATGGGGGTATTTAGAAATGATCACTGGTCATTTGGGGGGAAAGTTTGTACCTCTGAAACCAAGTGCAGGAAGTATCAAGTTCTGAGTGTCTATCTACTGCATAGTTCTACCTAGCTCTCATGTCTCCAATCTGGTTTCTTAGCTGCATTAATGAAAAAGTAATGTCACTGTAGCTGTTATCACTCCTGGGTATGTTTGATTATTGGCTAGGGGGAGAAAAAGAGGAGGTGCTATTGATGAAGTCTATTGAATCCTGCTTAGAATTTACTAACAGATTTCCAGTGTGCAATACAAAATAATGAAATGTCATGCCATGCTTCCTATTTAAGACTCTCTCAGAAAAGTAGCCCTAAATCATTCTACTGAGAGCAGATGAAACACTGTAAGTCAGATTATTCTCCATCAGAGGAAGAGAACCCAAGACAACAAATGCATATCTTGGTTTCTTTTAACTTAAGAAGCTAACAGAATGGATACCTTGGGGGAATGGAGGAATGGGTAAAAGTTGATCAATGTATACTAAGTTTAGTTAGATAGGAACAAGAAATTCTGTATATGGTAAGGTGACATATTCCTATAAATCTACAAGTAAACCCAATGGATAGGAAAAGGCAAATAATTACTCTTGGACATGATTAGTTAAACAGCAATCTAAACATTCACACAGTGAGAACGAAGGAGGATATTTTTAGGACAGGAATGAAAGGACTCAATAGCTATGTTCATAAGATCATATAAAATGATGCTTATCAAAATGAACTCCAAGAAATGGAAGTTTTTTTTGGCGGGGGGGAGGTCAGTCATGGGGCTTGAACTCTGGGCTTGGGTGCTATCTCTCAGCTCTTCAGCTCAAGGCGAACACTTTACTGCTTGAGCCACAGCATAACTTCCAGTTTTCTAGTGGTTTATTGTCTGGCTTTGAAACGTGATCCTCAGATCTCAGCTTCCAGTGTAGCTAGGATTATAGGCGTGAGCCACTAGTACCCGGCTGTGGAAGAAGTTTTTTATGATAAGGTTTGTGGTTCCCTTTTCCTTCCCTCCCTCACCGTCTCCACCTCTCTCTTCCCCCTCCTCCTCTTCTTCCTCTAGTTTATTCCTTTTTGATTTCTATAGCCTTTGTCTTGTATATAAGTTTATCTGATTTGGGGAGGGGAAGGGAAAGGGGAAGCACAGAAATAGTGGGACAAAGGGCGAGCCAGTGCAGCAATGATATCCACTAGACACTATTTTGGAAAATGAACTATGCAACTTGTTGGGGAGGGAAGTCGGGAAGGGAAAAACTGGAAGAGAATAAGAGAGGAAGGAAATGTACTCATTACTTGATTCATGTAACTGTAACCCCTCTGTATATTACCTTTACAATAAAAATTTTTAAAAAGAATTTTCATCTTAAAGGATAAATGGCTAGATGTCAATGGCTCACACCTGTAATCCTAGCAAGTAAGAAGGCTGAGATCTGAGGATTGTGTGTTGCAGCTGGCTCAGACAAGGAAGTCCATGAGACTCTTTATCTCCAATTAAGTGCCAAAAACTCAACAGTAGAGCTGTGGCTCAAGTGGTAGAATGCTAGCCTTGAGCAAAAAAGCTCTGGGACAGTGGCCACGCCCTAATTTCAGGCCCTAGGGCCAATACACAAGCATGTGCGCGCACACACACACACACACACACACACACACAATCAAGATAAGTGAAGAAACAATTATTTTTAACCTGATTTAAGCATTATGCAATGTTTACATGTCTCAAAACATTACATGATACCCTGTTAACACCATTTCTGTGTCTTTAATATATCAACTAAAAAATACATCAACTAAAGAAGTAGATGAATAAGGAAAACAATGGATACACATACACACACACATCTGATTGGGAGGTATGGATCAAATGGTAGATCATCTGCCTAGCAAGGTCATGAGTTCAATTCCCACGACCACCAAAATAAATCAAAAGAAAAAATATAAAAAATATATACTTTACCAAAAATCTAAAATCTGACTTCTGTTTTATGACTAAGAAGCAAGGGCAAATTCAAAAGAATAGAGAAAATGATTTACACATCTTTTTTTGTAAATGATCAATCAGATGGGTAAATTCATTAAGATGATTTCTACTTTGAACTGTATTACAACTTTAACTTCAAATAATGTTCTTCAGTTCTCCCTTTGGGTTCCGTAAATCACAAAACCAAAAACATGTGAGAAATACCCATTGCCAAGACCCAGGAGGTAATGTTAGGCCTACTCTAACAACACAACGAGGGTGCCGTACTTTGAAGTCATACGTGGCATCTGGGTTTTCATCACAGGCAATGACCTCTGGTGCCATCCAGTACGGGGTCCCGATGAAGGTGTTCCTCCTGCCCACTGTGCGGTCCAGCTGCGCACTCACGCCAAAGTCCACTAGGAAGAAAAAAAATGGAATGAAGTCGGTGATGATAACAATGAATTTTTTTTAACACAGTACAATATATAGGATCTGTCTGTCTGTCTGTCTGTCTATCTATCTATCTATCTATCTATCTAGTATAAGTTAGAGGCGGGTGGCTCCTGCCTGTAATCCTATCTACAAAGAGGCTGAACTCTTGAGGATCAAGTTTCAAAGCCATCAAGGGTATTCAAACCTTATCTCCAAATAACCAACAAAGAGCAAGAAGTGGAAAATGTGTGTCTCAAATAGATGAATACCAGTCTCAGGCAAAACAAACAAACAAACAACAACAACAACAATAACAACAACAAACAAAGATAGAGTTCAAGGAATTGAGTTCAAGTCCCAGTACCAGAGCATGGACTTGAACACACACACACACACACACACACACACACACACACACACACACGCACACACTATGTATGTATGTATGTATCTATTGGTCTCTCTCAACTTTATATTAATGTATAATACATTATTATGTACTAATGATATTTATGATACATATCTTACCATTATAACCAGTTTTTCAATGTGCATTGCTGTGGCATTAAATACCATGGCCACTATCTATCCTCAAATGACATTCTGCATCTCAGGTCTGACCACCAACCCCTGCCATTCTTCTCCTTTTCTGACTACTCATGTAGCGATTGTCTTCACTCGCTTACACAGTGTTCTCCAAGTTCTCCATGTGCTGCTGCGAGTCAGAATTTCTGCCTTCGTTAGTGAAGAATAATCTTGCTCTGAATGTGTTTACTACATCTCATTCAGATTGTCATCTGTGGATTGCATTTGTTTAGCTTTTGCCTTTCCCCCCCCTCCAGAACTGTGAATGTGTATTTTTAAACTATACGCATAAATGGATGAAGTATACCAATGAGAAAAGTATTGTATTTGGTTATACCAAGACTCTATAGGGACCAAAATAGGTGTACAATAAAAAGCAAGTTTGGTTGCTACAAAGGGTAGTAAGAGGCCAGGTGCTGGCGCCTCACACCTGTAAGCTTAGCTACCCAGGAGGCTGAGGTCTAAAGATTGCAGTTCAAAACCAGCCCAGGAAGGAAAATCCCTGAGACTCTTATCTGCCATTAACCACCAGAAAACCCAGAAGTGGTATTGTGGCTGGAAGTGGTAGAGCTCTAGCCTTGAGCAAAAGAGCTCAGAGACAACACCAGGCCCAGAGTTCAAGCCCCATGACTGACAAAAAAAGAAAAAGAAAAAAGAAAAAGGTAGTAATAAAGAGCTTAGGGCTAGAGTTGGACTGCCAAAGCTTAGGTCCTATTTTTGCCACTTACTCCTTTGTTCCCTTGCTCCCTAGGGCCAGGTCACTGACCTCTGCCCTTGGATGGATAGTCTGAGGGATACAAGAAGAGGACTGTATCCACACGCTCACACGTGCGATCTCTAAGTGGTGGTAACAGGACCTTGGGCAGACTCCCAGCATGCAGCAGTGGTGAGTGGCTATCTTGAAGATGGCTCCTCCACTCTGCACATACATTTAGCCCATCCCTAGTGTCTACGTTTGGTGGAGATAAGAGATAAGTGTCTACTTTTAAGGAACAGTCATGAGATGAAGGTTTGGTGCCATATGCTATGCAAACAAACAAACAAAAAAACCCAGAAATGATGTGTATTAGTAAAGGGCAAAGAACACATTTAAATCTCTTAGGAAATAAACCATCATGTGAACAGTGAGCCTTTTCTAGATAACAAATCAATTGCATATCCTCATCTGGACCTCGCCCGCCTGCAGTGGACATGCCCCCAAAGGGGATTTCCCAACTGTAACTTCGGCAGACAGAAGAGGGGTAATCAGTATTTGATTATTCCGCATCTGTTTTGTACAGGATCCCAAGGTAAAAATAAAATCAATGTAAATAACAGACTGGGAATATGGAAGGGATTGATGAGTCTAGATACACCTAACTAGGGATATAAGATATGATTTCAAGGACTGTTGCTTACCTTTACTTTTTTTTTTTTTTTTTGTATGTTTGTGCCAGTCCTGGAGCTTGAGCTCAATCTCTGAGGATATTTTGCTCAGGGCTAGTGCTTTACCACTTGAACCACTGCTTCACTTCTGGATTGTTTTTGAATTCAATTAGAGATAAGAGTCTCATGGACTTTCCTGCCCAAGCTGTCTTTGAACTGTGATCCTCAGATCTCAGTCTCCTTAGTAGCTAGGATTATAGGCGTGAGCCACCAGTGCCCTATGCTAACTTAAATTTTTACAAAATACTAATAATTTCTATACATTGCTTAAGGCACTGTGTTTGGTTGGATCACATCAATATACATTCACTCTCCAATTCACTGCTTTTAGAAAAAAAAATTAAGAAGCAAGGAAAACATTTTCCTTTCTATTTTTTAAAGAGAAATGTCCTCCAAAGCCAGGTACCAGTGGCTCACGCCTGTAATCCTAGCTACTCAGGAGGCTAAGATCTGAGGATCAAGGTTCAAAGCCAGCCCAGGCAGGAAAGTCTGTGAAACTCTTATCTCTAATAAAAACCACCAGAAAACCAGCAGTGGTGCTGTAGGCTCAAGTGGTAGAGTGCTAGCCTTGAGCTGAAGAGCTGAAGGACAGCGCCCAGGCCCAGAGTTCAAGCCCCAACACCAACCAAAAAAAAAAAAAGAGAAATGCCCTCCAGATCCACAAATTTACATTAATTTATTGATCATTTTTACATGTTAATTTACATCAATTTTGAAAAAAGAGTGACAAATAATGCTATGAATAGGCTCGCTGGCCTCTGTTCTTACCTAGTTTTACTTCTGCATTTTCGGTCAGCAAAACATTTTGCCCTTTAATATCTCGATGAATCACTTTGTGCTGGTGCAGGTGACTCAGGCCCTGAAGTGGAGAGATGGGAGTTAATAGAAACATAAGCCAAGATGCAATCGTACTATTTTGAGGTTTTAATGGTCTCCCATAATTCAACTCCCCCAGAGAGGCTTTCAGAATTATGCCCACATCTTTGTCATGCTCACAGAGGCTAAACTAAACCATACGGAAGTGATGAACAGAAAGTGAAATATGCAGGCATTCCTGGACAAGAAGCCATTAGTTGGTCCCAATAACTAAGTAGTCCTTTATGCTTTTTTCCTAAAATATTAGGTTCTGTGTTAAACTATGTTAATATTTCTTGAGTTAGTGATGCATTAAGACTTGACAGATCAGTTCTATGTTTAAACAATTTTTTTTGCCTATCTCAAGTTATAGAGGTATTATTCTCATATGAACTTTAGTTTTCATGACTTTGACATTCATATTTATTGGAATACAATTTTAATGTGGTAACAGAGCAGGTATTAATGTCACATTCTCATATGGATAGATCAGTGGCCAGGACCAATGTATGGACAAGAGCACCATTTTCCCATCCACAACATGATTGGCTTTGCAGTATGTCAGTTGTCCATTTGATAAGGGTCTCTTGATTCTGAGACTCTTGATTCTGCTCCATGATGTTCTGTTTTAATTACTTGAAATCTTATAACTTGGAATAGGAGCTTTCCATCTTTGTTCTTTTTCCTTAACATTTCTTTCTGGTTGGTCCTGAGGCCTGAACTCTGGGCCTGGACACTGTCCCTTAGCTCTTCTGCTTAAGGCTAGCACTCTACCACTTGAGCCACAGTGCACCACTTCTGGCTTTTTCTGCTTATGTGGTGCTGAGGAATTGAACCCAAGGCCTCATGAATGCAAGGCAAGCACTCTACCACTGACCACCTTCCCAGCCCCATTTCTTTCTTCTTCTTTTCTTTTAAATTTGTCCTTAGCATTTTTTGGCTGCTCTGGGCCTTCCAATATAATTCCTAAAAATTTTCTTTTGTCTGAGCCCAAATATACCTAGCAAAGACTTTGATTAACAGTTAAAAATATAAACAAAACTGAAGAGAAATAACACTGTCTAGGAGTGAATATTCTAACATGCCAAATATCATCTACAGCCATTTACTAAGGTCTCTTTATCACTCAGTAATGTTTTATAGTTGCTAGAGAGCAGTCAGTCACATGTTCTGTATATTTCTAAATGTTTAATTTGTATGCTATTGTCAATGCTTTCACATAAAACCTTCATTTTCTATTTCTGTCTTGTTTCATCTTGTTCACATTTGAAGATTAAGACTTCTTTTTATATCTTCTTTCTGTCTCCTTAAAATCCATCCATCCATCCATTCATTGCATGGACTATATAGCTGGTCTCTAAAAGCCAATGTTGGACATAGAGTAAAAATCAACTTTAATTTTTGTTTCCTTAAATTAAGATGGCAGAAGCTATAAATAAATGATGATTGTCAGGCTGATGGAAGAAGAACGCTCAGAGGACACATAATAGCTTCCATATTCGTATCAAGAGAAAATTAAACTAGTCTGAATGAACTAGATGTACCTAGCTGCCCTCTTTTCCCTGTACTGAGCTCAGAAATGTGGTACCATGTGCCGGAGTGTGAGATCTGTGGGCAGAACTGGGCAAACAGGCATCATTTTATACAGCTGTGTTGACTGATTTAAGTGATTAGGTCTCAAAAATTTTTCTGAAAGGTAAAATCAGGTAAACTAGCTTATCTGGACAGAAATGACTACGGTTGTATAATCTACTTACACACACAATATGCAGCAGGAAGGGATTACAGTATTAGTTATAATTTAAATAGATGCCTCCCATGGCCCACCAAAATATGTACTGAAACTACCCATTTCCTAAGTATGACATTATCTTTATGACTTCAAATCAGATTCTTAGCTGGAAACATCATTAAAAAAAATCAAGCATTTACTACAGGAAATCACCCCATGTTAGCCTTCCATATCAAATGTGCATACCAGCTATCCAGAAGGTTCCTAGCTCTGTGAGAGCAGGACCACGTGCCACCTACCACAGCCATGGTCCCTGTTAAGAATGAACCTTTAAGGAGATCTCACTTCATGGAAATGAGAGTATGAGGCCTAATGCCTCCCAGGACATCTGGGCTACGGGACAAGGGGAGGTAAGCCATTCTCCCATGGACACCTACCCGTAAGATCTCCCTGCAGATGTACGCGATCCACTCTTCTTTCAGTGTGTTGCCTTTTGTGTTCTTGATCAGGTCAGTGACAGAGCCGGCGCCACAGAACTCCATCACCAGCTGGCAAAGGAAGACAAGGAGCCAAAATTATTATCTCCCCTTACAACCCTCACCAGTGGGCTTAAGCAAGCATGAAGTGTTTTAGGTGGTTATTTGGGACTACCCTTCCTTTGGAGAAAATGTGATCATAAAACAATAGAGGAGGGCTGGGAAGGTGGCTTAGTAGTAGAGTGCTTGCCATTCATACATGTGGCCCTGGGTTTGATTCTTCAGCACCACATAAACAGAAAAAGCCAGAAGTGGTGCTGTGGCTCAAGTGGTAGAGCACTAGCCTTAAGCAGAAGAGCTGAGGTATAGTGCCCAGGACCAGAGTTCAAGCCCCATGACTGACCAAAACAAAACAACAATAGAGGAAACATAAATGTTTGTCTTCATTTCTTGCCCAAGTGATAGGAAGGAAATTGAGTAAAACCTCTATATTCTAAAGTAAGTGTGTGTGTGTGTGTGTGTGTGTGTGTGTGTGTGTGTGTGTGTGTGTGTGTGTGTGTGTGTGTGTGTGTGTGTGTGTGTGTGTGTGTGTGTGTGTGTTGGCTCTGAGACTTGAATTCAGGATCTAGGTGCTCTCTCTAAGCTTCTTTTTACTCAAAGCTGGCGCTCTACCACTTGCAGCTTTTGTGGTAGTTTTGTTAAGAGAATCTCACAGACTTTCCTGAACAGGCTAGCTTCAAATTGCGATCCTCAGCTCTCAGCCTCCTGAGTAGCTAACCCTCATAGGTGTGAGCCCCTGGCACCCAGCTCTAAGTATTTTATTTTAAAATGGGGACAGGGAGTTGGTTCAGAGCCAGTTGAGAATCTCGCTGTGTTTTTGTCCAGCATTTGAATTCATGTACCCACAAAAATAGAATCACTCCCATGTCGGAAGAATCGCTGTTCCTTAGGAAGTCCCAAGCTAGGACAACTGGTGTTCACGCTGATTATGTTATTGGTTTGTAAGTGGCACTGTAAGCTGTCAGAGTGGGGACTATCTGTTTTTAATTAACTTCAGCAAATGTTCCCGGGAGGTTGGACACATCAAATAAATTCAATAAACAATAAACTCTAATTTAGCACCTTTCATCCAAAAAGCTCCAAGCACTCTATAAATAACACACTCATTATAGTACTCAGCAACTTTATAAAACAAGCAGAAAATAAATACTGCCCCCACCCCCTTTTGTAACTGTGAGGCAGAGGGTACAAGAGAAAAAACCAGTCTGTGTGTTTACATCCATCCCCTAGGCTTGGGAGAGTACATGCATTGCATCCATCCTCCTCTCTCAATCTACAACCAAAGCCAGCTATTAGGTATGGACATTGCTTTTTGTGATTTGATGTCAAGAATTCAGGATAATTAGTAGTCAATCCATGACAAAGCAGAGGCATAACAGAATCGCATCGATGGCTTCGTTTATATTGATATTCTCTATCAGCATCACATCACTAGGTCCTAAAAGATATCTCGGTGAAAAATCTCCAGGCAAAATTATGCTTTCTATGTCTAACAAAAACTCAGTAAAAATGCATGAAATGAGTTTCAAGAGGTATTTTGTTTTGTGGTACCAGTCCTACAGCTTGAACTCAGGGCCTGGGCACTGTCCTGAGTCTTTTTAACTGAAGGCTAGTGTTTTACCACTTGAGCCACAGCTCCATCGCCAGCATTTTTGGTGGTTATTGGAGATAAGAGTCTTGCAGGCTTTCCTGCCTGGGCTGGCTTTAAATCGGATCCTCAGATCTCAGCTTCCCGAGTCGCTCTGATTATAGGCATGAACTACCAGTGCCCGCTGTGAGAGGGTTTTGAATGGTTGCTCTGATTTGGCTTCTTCTGATTCCACAAAGGCTGGGTTTCTTATGAAACCCTGCTATCTTCTCTGAAGAGGCAATGATTCTATAAAGCTTTTCTAGGAAAATTTCACAAGGGCTACAATGGGCTCCATTCTAACCAAATATAGTTGGAGATCTTCTGTATCTAATAGCCAAGAATCTACTGCTGACCACAAAGAACTCAGAAATCAACTTGAAGAGACTCTGAGCAGCCAGAGAGAAGATAATTTGATCACTGACAAGAATAATAACAATGCTGTCTATCTAAATATACATTAAACATGGTTCATTAAATGCATTAATAAAGTGACCCTCAAGAACAAAGTTATTATCTTGAGAAGTGATAATAGAAAAGAATAAAAAAATCCCATCTTTTGTATGATCACTGTAACAATGGACAAGAAAACTACCAGGTGCCAGTGGCTCACAGCTCCTGGCACCTACCTATAATCCTAGCTAAACTTGGTAGGCTGAGATATGACGATTGTGGTTTGAAGCAATCCTGGAAAGGAAAGTCTATGAGACTCTTGTTTCCAATTAACTATCAAAAAGCTGAAAGTGGAACTTTGGCTCAAGTGGTAGAGTACTAGCCATGAGCAACAATGCTCGGGGATAGTGCTCAGGCTCTGAGTTCAAGCCCCAGGACTGGCAGAATAATTAGCAAACAATCCATGACTGACTATAGAGACAGAACTAAAGGAAAGGCATAATAGAATCACATCGATGGTTTCATCCAAAATAAATATATAGATTTACTAATATAAGCTGAAGGCATAGCTCAAGTGGTAGAGCACTTGTTTAGCAAGTTTAATCTACTATTAAATAGATTTTTTCATATGTGCACACAAATTGCAATGGGCACACTTATTTGGACACTTTTTAAACAGCTGTTAAAAATGTTGAGCCAATGACAAGATGAGAGACTTGGATCTCAGAATATTAAGAAAATATGGTTAGTATGATATGGTCCTGTGGTTATATAAAAAACTTCTCATCTTCTAGATAATGCTCAACTCCTTTTAAGCATTAAAGGACACTAGTAAAAGTTTAAAAAGGACCAATCACAGAAAATGAAAGATACTTATAAGTCATATCTGTCCATGGTCTAGTATTCACAGTACACTACAGTGTGACAACAAAAAAGTCCATTTTAAAAATGAGCAAAGAACTTAAACAGACATTCCCCTAAAAAAGACCCACAAATGGCTAACAATCATATGAAAAGATGTTGAACACATGAGTCATTAGGAAAATGAAATAAAAACCATAAGAAGTTGTCACTTTCTACCCACAAGCATGACTTTGATTCTTTAAAAATGTACAGAAATTGGAACCTTTTATATATTGTGGATGGCAACATAAAAAATGCTCCAGTAACTGGCAAATAGTCTGAGCCTTCCTCAATAAGTTAAACATAGATTCTTTATGGGGCCACTAATTCCATTTTTAGATTTAGAGCCAGGGAACTGACATAAGTTGCTCAAACAAAAACCTGGACAAGAATGGTCAAAGCTGCACTATTCACATCAGACAAGAATTGGAAACAAAACACAAAATGTCTATGAAATGAGGAATAGATTTTTTTAAAGGTGTGGTAGATTCATACACACAGACATTATTTAGTCACGAAAAGGAGTGAAGTTCTGGTGTACCACACAACATGTCTGCATCAGGAGAACATTATGCTAAGTCAAAGAAGCCAGACAAAAGCTGTGAGCATAAGAGTCCATTTATATGGAGTATCTAAAAATAGGGAGATTCCTAGAGACAGAAAGCTGATTAGTGGCTGCTAGAGATGGTGCCAAACTCCATATCCTTTATGCAGTTTCTTGGGGTGAAGGAAAATTCTAGAACTACCCAGTGGTGATGGTTATAAAACTGACATGTGTATTTTACCAAGAGTTTAAAAAATATAAGATGTCTTTTAAAGTAATGCCAGAAGGGATGGGGTCGATGAGCCCCTGGGGGGTGGTGGGAGGCGCCTGAGTGCTTATGACATGGCTTTGTCTGTTTGCCTCTACTCTGGGGAAATCTTCTACAAGATGAAGTAAAGAAAACTCCATTCTAGTTGCATGCAGTTGGTGCATGCTGGTAATCCTAGCTACTCAGGAGGCTGAGATCTGAGGAGTGTGGTTCGAAACCAGCCTGGAAAGGTTGTGAGATTCTTCTCTCCAATTAACCACACACACACAAAAACCCCAACAACAACAACCCCAGAAGTAGAGCTGTGGCTACTAGCCTTGAGCAAAAAGCTCAGAAACAGCATTCAAGCTCCAGGAGGGGAGGAGGGAGGGGAGGAGGGAGGGAAGGAAGGAGGGAGGGAAGCAAGGAAGGATGGAAGGGGGGAGGCAGAGAGGGAGGTAAGGAGGAAGGGAGGGAGGGGAGGGAGGAAGGGAGGAAAGGAAGGAAGGAGGGAGGGAATCAAGGAAGGATGGAAGGGGGGAGGCAGAGAGGGAGGGGAGGGAAGAAGGAAAGGAAGGAAGGAAGGAAGGAAGGAAGGAAGGAAGGAAGGAAGGAAGGAAGGAAGGAAGGAAGGAAGGAAGGAAGGAAGGAAGGAAGATCCATTCTGTAGCAAGCCATGCTTTAATGCCAGCAGGACAGATCAAAGACATATACTTGGAAAGAATGACAAAAAGTATTTTCCCCAAGTGAGCAAAACATTTCTGTGCCCTTTCTCTGAATCCATTTTGAAAAGCACAGTGACCAGACCGCCTACGAGTGCACCCATGGCTCCGGCATCAGCTGGAGAAAATGTCCCACCACGGGGCTCCATTAGGCCTCGTAATTACAGTTCTCAAGCCAAGCAGCAGAAGCCCAGAGACGCCTGTCGCTCACAATTAGATTGTACAAAATACTTTCAAATATTCAGTAGGAAACATTCCTGCTCTAGCCAACCACTAATGTCAGTGATTTCGATAATTTGCTTCTTCATTCAGGCCCAGCTGAAGGCTGATAAATTCTTTTCATCTCACTACAGAACAAAATGATTGTTAAATTATGTAATGGGATTCTTTTCTTTTCTAAGGAAAAAAAGCAAGCAAGCAAGCAGCACTTGCTAAGCCTGGGCTCCTACAGCCTCACACAGCAACACTGAAAATTCTGACCACCCTGAGATCAGGTGGGGCTCGCCTTTTAAGAAACCACATCTCATTTACAGACAGAGACAGGAAAGGCCAGAGGCAGCAAGTCCATAACTTCACATGGCACAAGAGGGAAATAATAGATCATTAATATTCTCCCTCAAAGGGAAGTGCTCATGGAGTTTATACTGATAGACTAACACTCGCCAACTTTTACCGAGCGTTTACTATGTGCTAGGCACTTAGAGCTAAGTGATTTACAACTGGATGATTTACCAAAATTATTATTTTGTCGGTTGCCTCCCCTTTATTCCTTTATTTGTTGGGAAATGGAATGTTCCAAACAAAATAACAAAATAAGATAATAAATAACAAATGACAAATAAAAATAGGTAACAAAATAAATCAAACAACAAAATAATTATGATAAAAATATAGCTTAACAAAATAAATAACAGAATGAAACCCTATCAATTTAATATGAGCATGACTTTTATGGATGGATGCAAAACTCCATGCACTCCCAAATTGCCATTTTTTGGTCTATTTACACTATGATGATGATGATGATGATGATGATGATGATGATGATGATGTGCCAGTCCTGGGCACTGTCACTAAGATCTTTTTCTCAAGGTTGGCTCTCTACTACTTGAGCCACAGTGACACCTCCAGCTTTTTCTGAGTAGTTTATTAGAGACCAGTCTCACAGACTTTTTTTTTTTTTGAGAGTAGTTAATTATTAGAAATAAGAGCCTCACAGACTTTCCTTCCTGGGCTGGCTCTGAACTGCAATCCTCAGATCTCAGCTTTCTGAGTAGCTAGGATTACCGGCATGAGCCACCAGTGCCAGGCTATTATTATTATTTTACAAAGCAACATCAAAGCACTAATTGCACATAAAGTTCCATTGGATGGACAGGAGGAAGGATGGTTCATGAAAGAATACCAGGACTGTGTGTCTTTCTGTAAAAGTGTATATCACTCAGCAAGGAGGTCCAGTACTGCAGTCCAGGTCCACTGGTCTTTTTAAGTGGAAGGGTAGGGGGGATGGGGATGGGAGACGAAGCACAAAGAACCCTATAGGGATGGCTGTCAGCAGCAGCCCCTCCATAACTGGGAGAGAAGCTGAGCTGAACCTGTAGGCCCCGGGGGTGGAAAGAGGGCAGTTAGGTTGAAGGTGGGAGGAAGCAGGGCCTGGACGAGGTATTCTATCTAAGAGCCCAGTGTCACGCAACCACATTGCTAGCAGAAAGGAAGGATTGCTATTCTATTTCTGTCTACACAAAAACATTCATTTCTAAACAGAGTTCTGACACATTTCCCAATGTGCCCGGCTGGTTTTCACATATTTCTGTCCGTTGTCTTGTATTTCTTTTCATTTTAAAAATTATGGTGTGTGTGTGTGTGTGTGTGTGTGTGTGTGTGTGTGTGTGTGTGTGTGTGTGTGTGTGTGTGTGTGTGTGTGTGTTGGTATTAGGGCTTGAACTCAGGATATTACACTCGTTTTTTTGACAGTTATGGGGCCTGAATTTAGGGCCTGGACACTGTCCCTGAGCTTTTTCATTCAAGGCTAGCTCTCTACCACTTTGAGCCACAGTGCCACTTTTGAAGGTTGTTTTTTTTCCCCTAATCCTAAGGCTTGAACTCAGAGCCTGGGTTATGTCCCTGAGCCTCTTTGTGCTCTACCAGTTGAGTTGTGACTCAGTGTCCCTTCCTCTACCATGTTGATCTACAACTCCACTTCGGGTTTCCTAGTGGTTAACTGGAGATAAGGGTCTCATGGACTTTTTTGCCCAGGCTGGCTTTGAACCACAATCCTTAGATCTCAGCCTCCTGAGCTGTTAGGATTACAGGTGTGAGCCACCGGCACCTGGGTTGTCTTGTTTTGCTGACAAGATTTGTATTTTCTCCTAGAGGTTGTGGGAATCTATGCCCTCTGGTGCTCCCCCATTTCCCAGGTCCATTTTAAAGGAAAAGTTCCCAGCAGGGCTCATTCAAGAGGGGTTTTTAAAACAGCGAGTGAGTCCTGACC
Source organism: Dipodomys merriami (assembly GCF_024711535.1). Taxonomy (NCBI): domain Eukaryota; kingdom Metazoa; phylum Chordata; class Mammalia; order Rodentia; family Heteromyidae; genus Dipodomys; species Dipodomys merriami. The sequence goes on along the minus strand of NW_027205604.1, from coordinate 7,483,185 downwards.
ACGTCATCTGACCTTATTTCCATACAAGGCTCAGAGCTTCAGAATGGAATTACAGAATATAGTCACTTCTGATTTTTCAGTTAGTCATGGGGCTTGAACTCTGGGCCTGGGTGCTGTCTCTCAGCTCTTCAGCTCAAGGCTAGTGCTCTACCACTTGAGCCATAGGTGTTACTTCTGGTTTTCTGAGTGGTTTATTGGAGATAAGAGTTTCACAGACTTTCCTGCCTGGGCTGGCTCTGAACTGTGATCCTCAGGTCTCAGCCTCCTGAGTAGCTAGGGTTATAGGTATGAGCCACCGGAGCCTGGCTTGATTTTTCACTCTAAAACCTAATGATCTCTGAAAGAATTTAGAGTTCGATTTTCCAAAGGTAGGATGATTTCCGAGGTTCCTGAAATATTTGTTCAGTTGTCCATTAATTGGTGTTGTTTCCTAACAAGAAACAAGGCCTTAGGTGGTATTTTAAGCCTGTGGGCACTGAGGCAGAATAGCCCAGCAGGAGCTCATGCCTCCAAATGTCTATGTGAAGAATAAATGACTATGAAAGCCCCTTCTCTTCACTAGTAAAGGCTGGGACAGGAGGAAGGAGCTGGGACGGGGAAGGCAGATGGTTCTCCTGACAGGACCCAAGCAGTTGATGAGGCACCCCCATGGAAAGGACTGGTAGATGATTGCTAAGGTCCCACACTTCTGCCAAGGGGCAACCCGATGACCGCTAAGATCCAGGAGTCAGGTCCAGCAATCTCATCTGCAGGATGGGTGCATATGTAATCCATACCCAAATCTTGCAAATTTGTTATAAGAAGTAGTTACAGGCCAGGTGCCAGTGGCTCACACCTATAATCCTAGTTACTCAGGAGGCTGAGATCTGAGGACCACAGAAGCCATTCCAAGCAAGACAATCAGTGAGAACCAGCAAAAAGCTAGAAGTGGGGGGTGTAGCTCAAATAGTAGAGCACTAGCCTCAAATGGAAAAGCTAATGGCCAGGGGCCAGGACCTGAGTTCAAGCCCCAGTACTAGCCTCCCCCCGCCCCCAAGAAATGTCTTTATTCACATTTTAAGTCTCAACATAAAACATACCTGATAGAAAGAGAAAACTATAAGAATTGGACAGTATAGACATGAAAATATTATCTGTTCAATCAACCAGTTGAAGTAAAGTAGGACTACTGGGAATTTTAAATCTGAGAAGCAAGCTCAATGACCTTTTCCCATTCATTCAGCTCATATGTAGGTTTTGAGATGGGGGATGGATCAGACTATTGGCTTCTGAATTCTATTTTTAGAGCTGAAAATGCCTGACTACAAATTCTAAGTTTTCTAAAGATAAAGAGTCCCTAGGATATAAAATGTCCCAAATTTGTCATTAAGGCTTCTCGATATCAGGCAGCTTTCGATGTTGAGAATGACAAGGCACTTGGAATATATGAAAGCGTCTGATATTTTTAGCAATCAGCAGCCTGCCCATAGGACAGGCCCACTGCCGTGTTCCACAGCCACCAATGCCACCAATCTCAGTCACACAATGGCCTTCAAGGAAACGCTACAGAATTTCCCAGCAGACATTCAAGGTCTGCAGAATTTTTCATGGTGGGAACAAAATCATTATGTTTTTTTTTTTTTTTTAGTTTACAGATTCAATCATAAGAACTAATCCTAAGGATGAGCAGAGTGGTGCAGGAGGGAGGTTGAATCACAAATTCCAAGACCAGCCTGAGCTAAACAATGAGTGCAAGGCCAGAGTGGGAGGGAGGGAGGGGAGTTAGGAAGGAGGGAGGAAGGAAAGGAGGAAGGAAGGGAGAGAAGGTAGGAAGGACTTCAACCATAAGCATGTCAGAAATGCACAATTCTCAGACTGTTATACCTAAAGAAGAATTTGGTATTTGAATAGGAAAGTGAGTTCTCAGACAGGTTAAAAATAGGGAAAGAAAAAATATACTAGTCTTAGAGGAGGCAGAGATTTTTGAGAAGTATGATATAGATAGGAACACTGTCTCAAAATGAATCTCCCCCAAGGAACCAGAGTGCTGCTTAGACCATTGGCCAGACAACTGTGAATTTACAGTCTTGCTGTTGTGAAGGTGAAGAGCACTTTAAACACAATTCAAATGCAATTCTTCAGGGGAGAGAAGAGGTCAGTCTCACATTCTTGTCAAAGAATCAGGCTGACCCCAGGCTCAACTTAAGTTGGGTGCAGCCCTCTGAGTTGGGATTTCAGTCTATTCCCTTCTGTTAATTGGGCAGATAAAGACATCGCTGCCACTAACAGATATTCACAATCATGGGCTTCACAAAGGCACTGGTTTAGGGGCTTCTGTATTTACCAATTTTAACCTTTTAAGAATTTCTGCTCAGGGCTGGGAAGGTGGCTCAGTGGTAGAGCGCTTGCCTTGCATGCATGAGGCCCTGGGTTCGATTCCTCAGCACCACATAAGCAAAAAGAAAAAAAGCCGGAAGTGGCACTGTGGCTCAAGTGGTAGAGCGCTAGCCTTGAGCTGAAGAGCTGAGGGACAGCGCCCAGGCCCAGAGTTCAGACCCTACCACCGGACCCCCCCCCCCCCCGAAAAAAAGAATTTCTGCTCAGAAGTTTCAAGCTTCAAACACTTTCCAGAGAAGCGACCTCACTTTTAGTTAAGAGGGAGGAAGAAATCTCTTGGCTCATAAATGTGACAACCACTGATTAAAACAGTTTTTTTTAAATGCAAAATCTTTGCTTCAGATGCACAGAACTAAGAGAAATTTTAATTAACTGTTCAAAAGGTTCAGCTGCACTCTTAAAATCTATAGCACTTTACATTTAAACCTTCAAATAACCCTAAATGAAGTGGCCATGATGTCTACCAAGATGCAATAGCAGGATACATACTAAAAAATCTAGTATATTTGGGTTTGGGGTTCATGGCCAGCACCAGTGTAGGTTCTAGAAAGGGGCTCCCCTAGTTTAGTGAGTTTCTCAGATTATCTAGGAAGTAACTGAGAAGTGGACATACTCCAGGGCTGAGATATGAATGCAGATGTAGGATATGGATTGTGAATGGAATGAATGGGGTAGTGGGTTCCCACACAGCTGGAATACTGATATACTCTAGTATAGTGCTGCTCTTTTGCTGTCAGTCTGATCTTTGTAGATCATTTGATTTTTTTTTCAAACAATTTCAAGGAGTTCAGAATCTATTTTTCTAATGCTGACTTAATTACACTACTTCCTTATATGAACTAAACTATACATATTTAGCCCCTGGGCTGCCAGTATGCAAACTCAGACCTAGTCCATCATTTGGTAAGTTAGAAACCATTTTGGTGGCATATGCCTGTAATTCTAGCTACTTGGGAGGCAGACATAGAAAGGATTGAGGATTGAGGCCAGGTGACACAAGAGGTTTGTGGAGAATCCCTCTCAAGAAATAAAAAAAGGTAGGCTTGGTGGTGCATTCTTAGCCCAACCACATGGGAAGAATGAACAGAAGAATGAACACCTGAGAAGAAATGCAAGACCTTATTTGAAAAATAACAAGAGCAAAAAGAGCTGGTAGGTGTGGCTCAAGTGATAGACAACCTGCCTAGTAAGTGGGACCCCTGAATTTGAACTCAGTACTAGACAGACAGGCAGACAGGCAGACAGGCAGACAGACAGACAGACAGACAGACAGGCAGACAGACAGAGATTCCAAATGTCAGAGATACAGCCTACCCAAAGCTAGACTCCCAGCAGGTCTTCAGATTTCTGGTGATAGTCCTTCAAACTAGATGTCCTTCCAAAGCACAAGATATAATCATTTAACTCTCAGTCCTGCAAAGCTACAATGGTGTCACTAATGAGTGGATGACTGAGTTATTACAGTACAATTGCCTGTGATCTTCCATGAGCACCCTACATCTCAGGAACTAATTAGAAATTCATTTCCTCCACAAGATATTTCAGCCTTGTGTTTGTTATGGCAGTATTAAAAGAGACAGCAGAATATGTGTGATTTCATGCTCTAATTCTAGAAAAAAATTAGTTCATTGGATGGCTAGGATTTCTCACACATTCCTGGTGTGGAGTGGCATCCTCTCGTGTGTGGGGGATGGTGAATGAGATGGAGATGTGAGTGTCACTTGTGTCCTAGAGATCAGAATCTTTATTGCCAGCGCTCCTTTTTTTGATTTCCGGATCAGCGCCTGAGCAGTTGATAAGGGAGAATGACTTGGCCATTATCAGAAGCAGTGGGGTTTCCACAAAGAGCTGGTACTAAACCAGAGTTTATCTGTACAGATTTGAATTCACCTGCAGCTGCACCTAGATTGGCAATTTGCGGGGAAGGAACCACAAACCTCTCACCTTTAGCTATCATTCAAGGAATATGGAGGGGGACATTTCATGTAGATGGCCAGACCTAGAGAATAAAATGCTAGAAGGCACTGGTCTCAGTTGGGTCTCTCTCTCTCTCTCTCTCTCTCTCTCTCTCTCTCTCTCTCTCTCTCTCTCTCCCCATACATACATATATTTGTATATCCTTATCTCTATATAATTCATAATGTTTTTATCTCAGTGTAATCCTAAGAAAATGCCATGCATCCAAAAGTCAACTGTCTGTGACCTTTACAATTATTTGATCAAACCTTCCCAAGATACAACTCTTCAAAATGTATTTTTTTCTAGATGTCAGACAGTCTCAGTCACAGCTACCAGGCCTTATGGTCTTCTTTGAAGACTGGGGAAACTAAGGCATGACCGTGAAAGATGAGTTGAAAAGAAGCTGATGTCAACACAGGGTTTCAGGCAGTGCTGTTTGAAACACCAACCACTGTTTCGTGGCCCAAAGGAGCAAGGTTTGGGGTTCAGGGACTTGCTTCTAACACGGCCAGCTTGGGGGTAACTAGGAAATTGGCTTTGTCACTGACAAGCTCCAATTCCTTGAGTAAAATTCTTGACTTCCCTGAGCCTAAGTTCCACATTTGTAAAGGCAATATTTAATTTGTACAGTGGTGAAAAAGATTTAATGAAATAATATGACAACAGAATAAATGAAATACTTTGCACAGCAGGTAATACATATCCCCCATCATAACATTAACCCAGAATGACCCAAATCTAGTGAGTCAGAGGTCATGAAATAAGAATGTGATCATATTCTATAACTAAATTTTCACTAATAGTGTCATGTGATATTAATTTCCGATTATCCTTCTTTCTGCCTTTTTTCCCCCCAAATTTTTCCTTATATGTTATCAAATTGACATGAGAGCAGAAGCAGGTATGGCTCATACTTGTAATCCTAGCTACTCAGGAGGCTGAGTTCTGAAGGATTGCAGTTCAAGATTATCCTGGGCAGAAAAGTCTTTATAGACGATCTCCAATTAATTAGCAAAAAAGTCAGACTGGAGTCATGGCTCAGTGGGACAGAATGCCAGTTGTGAGCATGCAAGTTGAGCTGGGGCTTGAGGCCCTTGGTTCAAGCCTAGGGACTAGAGCAAAGAAATAGTGGAAGACAAGATGCTTTGCCCTTACTATACCTCATCCTCAGTGACAGAAGCTTCTGGACACTGTTTGTGGAGGTAAACAGAGCCCTGTGCATGGGCCCATGTCTGACAAGTGCTTCTATTATTTCAAACCAACAGAACACAGGGCCGTTCACTGGAGGATTCTGCCACGTGCATTTAATTGAAGGTGGGCAAAACAGATGCGAAGGCAGGATTCCCAACCCCTGCCCCACCCCTGCCCTGCCACTGCCCCATGGGGTCCATCTGGAAGCGTTCACAACTTGCCAAGTCCAGGAAAGATATTAGCTTTGCTAAAACAGCCTCCTTGCTGGCCTGGTCTGGCCTCTACCCTTGCCTCCATTCAGTCTGTTTTCAACCCATCAACCAAGTCATCCTTCAGTCCATGATTCAGAGTCCATCACTCCTTTTCTTCTTCTTCTTTTTTTTGCATGTACTGTGCACTATCCCTTAGCTTTTTTTGCTCAAGGATGATGCCCTACCATGTGAGCCACAGCTCCTTGTTGGGCTTTTTTCTGGTTAGCTTTCTCCTGGTTAGGAGATAAGAGTCTCACAGACTTTTCTACCTAAGCTGGTTGTGATGGCGATCCTCAGATCTCAGCCTCCTAAATAGCTAGGATTACAGATGTGATCACTGGTGTTCAGGCTTCCATCACTCCATATCCTGATCCTGAGATGTTGGTCAAGTGGTAGAGCACCAGTGAAAAAGCCAAATGAGAGAATGAGCACTTGACTTCAAGCCCTAGTACTGGCACAAGAGAGATAAAGATGGAGAGGGGGAAAGAGAGAGGGGGGAGGGGAGAGGGGAGAAAGTAGGGGGGAGGAGAGAGGAAAGAGAGGAGGAAAGAAGAAAGGGGAGAGGGAAGGAAGGGAGGGAGGGGGAGAGAGGGAAAAGGGGAGAAAGAGAGAGGGCTGGCTCTCGGAAGCCCTTTTATAAGGTCCCTAAACCCTATTCATGGTCTAATCACTTCCAAAGGCCTTACCTCCTCATTGGCTGGGGTATGTCTCAGTGCCAGAACATCTGCCTACCAAGCATAAGTCTCTGGGTTCAATCCCCAGCATCCTCAAAATATATAGTGGAGGTTAGGATTTCAGCCTATTATTTGAGGACAGGGCTAAAAATTGAGTTCGCTTTTAGGTTAAGCCATTAACCTTTTTCTACTGTAATAGACACTCTCCCAAGTTCCAGCATTTTTCTGTAAGATGCATCGTTCGTGATGGACACAAGGACTCAGGTTGCATGAAGTAGGGACTTTCACGGGCTTGTTCACTGATGTGTCCTAACGCACCAGTCAACGTGTGAGTGGTGTATTAACAGGATGGGTAGATAAATGGAGAACAAATGATGAACCCATCTACATCCCAACACTTGGTTCCCATCAACCACAGCATCTCCCTGAGAAGAACAGTTGGTCAGTGTGAGCAGCAGCCAGGACTCACTCCAAAGAATAATTCCTTTTGGCTTCCTGGTAGCTCAGAAAGATGCCAAGAACTATCAGGGTTTGAACTCAGATCCTTACACTTACTTGGCTGGCACTCTACCACTTGAGGCACACACTTCCAGCACAGCTTTTATTTGGTCAGTCATGGGGCTGGAACTCAGGGCCTGGGCATTCTTTCCTCAGCATTTTTGATCAAGACTAGCGCTCTTGGAGCCACAGCGCCACTTCTGCTTTTCTGATGATAAATTGGAGCTAAGAATCTCATGAACTTTACTGTCTGAGCTGGCTTCTGACCATGATCCTCAGATCTGTAGCCTGAGTAGCTGGTGTTACAGGCGTGCCAGTAGCACCTGGAGGTGGAATCTCTCTGACTTTTCTGCCCAAGGCTGGCCTGGTATCATGATCCTTTGGGTCTCTGCTCCCTGAGTAGCTAGCATTACAGGTGTGTGCCACTACACCTGGCAAGAATTTTTTTTTTCAACATATCCTCCAGTTTGAAGCCAGGCACCCGGTGGCACACACCTGCAATCCTAGCAACTCAAGAAGCTGAGATCTGGGGATTGTGGTTTAAAGCCAGCCCTGGTGGGAAATTTGTGAGACTCTTATCTGCAATTAACCACCAGAAAACCACAAGGGGCACTGTGACTCAAAGTGTTTAGAGCACTAGCTTTAAGCAAAAAGAGCTCAGGGACAGTGCCCAGGCCCTGAATTCAAGCTCCATGACTGACAAAAACAAAAAACAAACGACAACAACATCAACAACAAAAAAACCGTCCAGTGGCTTTCACGGGTCTTTAGTTTAAGCTAAACGGTCACATTTTAGGATGTTTGCATTCTGCTTCAACTTCATCCACTACTCAAAACTGAGATCTGGAAAGATCAATTATCTTGACAATGACCCAGCAAAAGAATGGCAACTAATTTTCTTTCAGGATAAGAAATGTAAGGGTTAGGGAAAAGGCAAAAGACAAACCCTGTTCGACCAGCCCTCTCTTTTCAAAACCAGAGACATCCTATTTGTCCTATGTCATAAAAACGAATCTGCAAGTATGATTCATTGAGAAACACTGCCTTGGGCAAGAGACTGGGAAGTAGTTCAAAAGGCACTTTAACATTTTATTTTAATTTGAACTCTAGACCTGACTAAGTGAAAAACCTTTCCCTAGGCTGCATAAAATAGCTATTCTGTGTATGGGGGGGGATAGGGGAGAAGGGTCTCAAGCCTGAAATCCTAGCCAATTTAGGGATCACAGTGAGTGAGGTCAGTCCCATCAAAAATGTTATTAGACCCCATTTCAACCAAGGGCTGGGTGTGGTGGTGCATATCTGCATTCTCAGCTAATGGGGAGGCACAATGGCTGGGACAGTATCAGAACTTATCATCTCAAGTGAGTAGAGAAAGCACACATAGGAGGATCACAATCCAGACTGGCCTAGGTAAAAGTAATCAGTTAAAAAAATAACTGGAGCATGGTTCAAGCAGTGGTGTGCAGATGTCTCTTGGAAATACAGATTTCATTTCATTTTGATTGATGCCAGTGGCATCTATTCCTTTTTTTTGGGGGGGGGGGAGACCGGTCGTGGGCCTGAACTCTGGGCCTGGGCGCTGTCCCTCAGCTCTTCAGTTCAAGGCTAGCGCTCTACCACTTGAGCCACAGCGCCACTTCCGGATTTTTTTTCTGCTTATGTGGTGCTAAGGAATTGAACCCAGGGCCTCAGGCATGCAAGGCAAGTGCTCTACCACTGAGCCACCTTCCCAGCCCATCTATTCCTTTTTTTTGGTAGGCAGAGAATGTTTAATATTTCTGTACAGATTGAGTGGAACACAGGTGGGAGTATGTCGGGGAGGCCCATGCCTCGCAGGAGGGTCTTGTGCAAGGCTGTGGGATTTGCTTTGGAGAGACCCAAGGAGTCTTCTCAGCCAAGGGCCTGGCAGGTGCTCAGTGCACCCCCCACACACTTAGTTCTTGGTTTGGGTTTGAGATTCCCCCATAGAGGGCTGGTGAAGAGTCTCACATTTCCAGCTCTTTTGCTAGAGTCACACCCCTAGCAGGATGGGGGACTGGGTCCTAAAAGAGCTTGGGAGCCCCTAGGAAGCAGCCCAGAGTCAGGATCCAGGACTCTGTCTCCTCTCTCCTTTCCCCAGGCGGGGCAAGGGCAGAGGGAAGGCGGAACGGAGAGCAGGGCCCCCAGCCTCTGATGAGAAGGGGTGGAGGGAGAGGGTCTTGCCACTAACATACACTGTAAACTGGTTTAAAACAGTAACTTAAGTGGAGGGACCGGGGCTGGAGAGTGACAGAAGGTATTCAGAAGTTGACAAAGGAAAAGAGCCAACAAAAAGTTGTTTGTTCTACTTCTGAGTTTTTTTGTGGTTTCCACAATGGCCCTACAAAGTGGCATGCCCACCAACAGTGTGCAGGGGTTCCCTTTCCCCCACACCCTTGTCAACAGTATACAGCTTTGATTTGCCACTTATTTCTCAACGAGACTGTGTGTGTGTGTGTGTGTGTGTGTGTGTGTGTGAAGCTCAGGGCTAGTGTGCTTGTGGAGAAGCACAAGGCTCTAGAGTTTATTCTAAGGGCTTGCATGTACACACACTCCCTTACACACACACACACACACAGTGGGGACAGTGGCTCTCTCCTGGGGTGGTGGTGGTGGTGATTGGAAGGAAGCCCAAGGGAGCTCTCGGTGGCTGACAAAGGACTGGGAAAAAAAACAGCTGCTATCCTCTCGGAGTCCTCTGCTGCCACACACGGTGACACAGGTCATAGCTGAAATGCTGGGTTTCTTCTCCACCATGGAGAAGTCCTTGGGGAGCAGCACACATGCTGACCCTGGCGCTTTGCCAGGCCTGTGGACCTGCAGCCCTTGGGGACACCACACTCAGGACAGTTCTGTGGCCACAAGTGTGTGCCAAGGGTCTAACTTCATTCACAAGGAAACACTATCTCAGTTGCCACTGCCCAGTTCCTCCCAAGTGTTGAGACTGAGATGCAAAAGGCAGAATCCTTGTCCTCAGAGAGGTGACGGCAGAAAGAAGAACCAGGAGGACCCAAGCAGCCAGGCGTGGTACTCAAGGGAAGACTAAGGGAAGCAGCTAGGAAGAGAAAAAGGTTTTAAACACTAAGTGGTAGAAATTACTACCCAAAGCAAGTATTCCCAGCACTACTGGTGTTGCAGCCATCTAATGCCAATATGTGTGTGTGTGTGTGTGTGTGTGTGTGTGTGTGTGTGTGTGTGTGTGTGTGAACACTTTCCCCTTTGCTTTCTTGCTTTACCAAAACGAAAGGTCATTATCGCTAATTATAACTTCTAAAAAGGGCTTTCCTAGCTTACTGCAATAGTTCATGATCATCTACTTGTAAGAGCAGACCTCTATCAATTTAATTACCTGTGCAGTGATTTCCTATCGGCTAACTGCTACATGTACCTTCACTCAGCTACCCAGATAATTAATTTGGATATATTTATGTTGCAAAGCACTTTCTCTGGAAGATACATGTCTGTGTATCTGTGTTTGTCATCTTGTGTGTGTGTGTGTGCATATACATATATATAATCACATATTGACATACACATATATACATGTGTGCCTTTTTGCAGATATACACTATACTCTTGTGTACACATATATTATATACATAGTCTGTGTATACACATATATACATGCATATACTTGTATATACACACATATGTACATCTGTGCTTATGCACCACACTCATATGTATATCTGAGCTTTTGTGTGTGTGTGTATGCATGTGCACCCAGGTGTGTGCACATGTCAACAGTCCTTGGGTGAAGCTGTACCAACAGCTCTTTTCATGAGTGCCAGGTTTAAGTACTATTCTCATTCTGAATATTATGAATTAAATTTTTTCCCCAGTCTTCTAGGTCAGGAATGGTGTTGAGCTCTTGTGTGTTTCTAAACTTCTGTTATTATAAGCTGAAGTTACCTAACCAAGTCTAGTCATGGGGATAGAGAAACATTCGCTATTGAATGTTCTTCTTGCTAGAGAAACAATACGGAATAGTTCCACGTACCCAGAGCTGGTCATCCATGCCTGGAGGGTTCTTCTTGATAAAAGCACCATAGTATGTAGCGATGTTCCGGTGATGAGAATACTTCTTTAACATGTTAATTTCTTGCTTGATTTCTTCCTCTTCATCCTACAGTAGAACCATAAATAGGTTGCATGAAAACTCACTGTTATTAGAATCCTATTCTTTGAACATTCTCTGTACCAATTATACTAGAATAAGTTCTTCAGTATTTTTCTTCCATAGTGAGCATAATTATGAAATCTGACTAAACTGAAAAAGCTTCCTCCAACGGCATACTGGTAGCCTAGACAGCTCTTCCACTGGGATGGCCTACAGTAGACAATATGCAGCCTGCACAAGAGAATAAATTCATCCCTTCACCCGGAGGCGACCAAGCCAGTCAGCCTAGGAGATAAAATCCACATTAGGCCTCTGGGAACTCAGTGTATCAGACAGCCATCACAGATCATATCCACCGTAGGAAAGATTGAAGAAAGCCACAGGGAAAAACACGGGCTCTCCGATTTAAATTTTCACTAGGTTCATTTTCTTTGAAGTCTCCTTTTATTGAAGTGTCTGACTGAAGGTGATGAAAGTCAAGACAGAAAGGGAGTGGGAGAAGTTCTCTAGATCTGAGGAAGTTCACCAAGCAGGACTACCCACATCACCTTCAGGACACCATGCATGAAAAGAAAAGGGGAGATGTGGTGAGGACAGAGAGAGAGATGGCTCCCCTACCGAGTTACTTTCCTGATCTGCAGGCTGCATTCATTCTGAGTTTCAACTTGGAATCCACAGACTCAATCCTAGTATTGGCGGTGAGGGGTGTGCTCTTCCTGAATCTCATCCCATTTATGGGTACACACAGCTGGATGGTAAAATGGTGTTTGACTTTTGAGGCTGCTGCAAAAGTTTCTAGCTTGTGATCATTGTTTTAGAAGCAGCAGTGAGCAACATGACCAAGAGCAGGAAGACCATCCAGCTGTGTCCCCATCGGTCCCTTTGTACCCTTCAGCCACAGGGCCTCCTCCCAGGGGAATTGCATGAGTGGCCTTCAGCATTCTTCCAAGTGTGATGGTTTCTTTCATTCTCCTTTGGTTCATATCATTTCCATACATCAGTGTGTGTGTGTGTGTGTGTGTGTGTGTGTGTGTGTGTGTGCACGTGCATGTGAGCATGCATGTGCATGCATGCACAGGTGTCCCAGTCCTGGGGCTTGAACTCAGGGCCTAGTGCTGGCCCTTAGCTTTTTCACTCAAGGTTGATACTCTGCCATTTGTGCCATACTTCCATTTTCAGCTTTTTTTTTTTCCTGGTTAATTGGAGATAAGAGTCTCATGGACTTTTTTGCCCAGGCTGGCTTTGAACCATGGTCTTCAGATCTCCTGCCTGTGTGTACCACTGTGCCTGGCTCTACACATCATTTTTGGTTGGGTTTAACTGACACTCCCCAGAGATGCCTTGCTGTCATTCCCTCAAGGTCAAGTCCTCCCACTAAGCCTTGCTGTGCGCCCCCCACTTTCCTTCATGCTTTCCACAGGTACTCATTCCAACTGCAGTGCCACCTGCCTCTCCTCTCTGTGGATCGCAAGCCATCTTCTACTTCAGCTCTCACTTCTAGAGTCCCTTCCTGAACTGCCAAGCTCCCTAAGTCTGTCTGTCATGGTCATTTCCAGAACTGCCATCCACTAACAATCCATTGTCACCATCAACACAAACACTAGGTTGTTCCCTAGAACAGTCTCAGTACCAAGCCAAGTGCCTGTGAATACAAGGAAGCAAGCCTGCCCAGGGCCCAACTTCCTAGAGCAATACTAGTGAGGTTAGAAGGATCAGCTAAGAACAGAAGGCAGAGTGCCCAGATGTGGACATTTCCTGGCCACACAAAAACAAAGTTAGTGGAAGGAAATGGAAATCTGCAAACTTAGGAGAACTAAAAACATGTTATACATCACGTGGTCTCACTCAACGGAAGACTAGGTGATCTCAAAATAGAACAGATGATTGGGATGCTGAACTAAGGATAAGGAGATGCACGTGATCTTCACCATAAGGAACAGCCAAAGGGCACGGGGCTGGGCTGGTGGCTAAGCTGGAGGATCGATAGCATACTGCTGACCAATGCGTTCTTCCCTGCCTGCTAGCTGGACATGCCTACACCAGTCCCCATTCTAGTCCTATGAAGAGAATGACTTTCACTGACCTTCACCTGGTTGAAAAGTCCCTGCTGCACACCTCAAATGCCATATCAGCATGCATAGGAGCTATTTTAAACCCTCTGTAGAGGAGAGTAGGATGAGTGGATGGAGTTTGAGGAAGCCTAAATAGGAGAAACCAACCCAACAGTTGCTATGGCCTACGATTTGCGGCTAGCTGCTTCAATGATAAAAGGCAAGTACAAGAGGTGATGGAGTACATGGCTCACTTTCCAACTGCAGCTGATAATCTTGCTTAGTGAGAAGGCAGCATGGATCTATTTGCTGTCTGCCTCTGAGTTTCTGATAGTTTGGTGTGGGATGTGCTTTAATAAAAGCTTAGCATATCATTATGAAAATGAGGACTTAGGAAACAGTGAAGTAATAACATAATTCAGTATTGAACCATCTCTTCTGAAGTTCAAAATGAAGTCGGCATATTCTCCATCACTTGGCACAGTTAAACTGAGGCAGATATAACAATAAAAAAGATTATCATTCACTGAGTTTGGAGTCAGAAAAATGAGGGAGGGCGGGTAGGGTGCATGCTGAGTTTGGAGTTCACCCCTTTTTGCTATAAGATTACAGGGAAGTCACCCACTTTTCTGAAACCTGAGTTTTTTTCATGTAAGGAAATACATTAGGTGTCTCAGTTTCTGGGTTAGTTGAGGTATATGAAGCTTATAAGGTATATTCCCAAATAATAATTATTAATCTTTTCAACAAAGAAGATCAACAAAGCTAGGAGGGCAAGAGTGTTTAGTCCCCTTGAATTTTATGTTTCAGTTGCAGTTTTTTCAAACACTGTTATGGGACACTGGGTCATGGTTGTGTAGCTCTAATATATACCCTTGATCTTGACCTTCAATGGTTTTGTAACTGAGGATGTGATTCCTCAATGCTTCAGGGCTACTGTTCATCCAGATTTGTCATCTAGGGTTCTGAAGACAGTAAGAGACTTAGTGAAATACAAATAAAGGCTCCATCGAACCACAAACAGCCCAGCCTCAAGTTATGGTCCAGGAAGGGAGACGAGTTACAGTGTTTTCAAAAACACAAATACAACCACTGTGACTGAACTAGAGGAAGCAGTTTTAGGAGAAGGGGCAGCCTTTAGTTTGTAAATGAACTTATTGCTATATCTTAAGAATTAAGCACAGTGATCAAATCCATTGAGAGCATAATGATTCCTCAAAAATGAAGTATTAGGATCAAATTGTCTTAAACTTAAACAGAGACTAACTTAATAAGCCAAACCCAGTATTTTGGGAAGATCTATTATTTTTCCACCAGGAGACTCCAAAATCGAGTCTGATTCATTATGTTAACTTCAGGCATGACATTTAAACTCTGAATGTCAGACCTTTCCAGCTACCAAAGGGAATAAGAAATCTCCCTAAGCTAAAGACTTAGGAATGATGAAGTGCTTAAATGTAATGTTAGTATAAAGATAAAGAAGATTTTTTTTTTTGGCTGTAGGGCTTGAACTCACTCAGGGCTTGGGTACTGCCCCTGAGGTCTTCTGCTCAAAGCTAGGACTCTACTACTTTGAGCCACAGCTCCACTTCTGATTTTCTGCTAGTTAACCAGAGATTAGAGTCCTATGGACTGCCCAGGCTGGTTTTGAATTGTGAACCTCAGATCCTAGCCTCCTGAGTAGCTAGAATTACAGGCATGAGCCACCAGTGCCTGGCTAATTTTTTAAAATCTCAAGAACATAAGAATCTACTATTGTTAATATTTATGATAGACTGGCTTAAAATTGGCCATGATATCTTGGCTGTTCCCCAACAAAAAGTAGAGTTCATGATTCTTCTCCTATCAGTTGGACTTAGCCAGGTGACTTGTTTTGACCAATGGAACAATACCAAATGAATTTAACAGAATTTTGAAAAGCACGTATGCACTGGGGCTGGCCCTCTCCTCTCGCTGGAGGGGAACCCTTTTGCCATGTGAGAAACAGGGTGGCATCCCAGAAGATGAGAAACCATGCAGATACAATAGGTTCCAAATGCAAAGAAAGGACAGACTCCGGCCATGCTTTCAAGCCAGTGATTGGGCAGTGATGTATTCAGGACTGTGATCATAAAAGTCAGCCAAAAAAGGCAGGCTCTGGTGGCTCACACCTATAATCTTAGCTACTCAAGTCCTGGAAACTCTGATCTCCAACCGACGAGCAAAAAGTTGGAAGTTGAGTTGTGGCAAGTGGTAAAGCACCAGGCTCGAACAAAAAAAGCTAAGGGATAAGCACCCATGCCTTGAGTTCAGGCCCCAACCATAGCACAAAACAACAGGTCAGTCAAAGCCAGTCTCATGAAATGTTCACTGTGTGCCATGGGCTGTTTGCACACAAACTTATGTAACACTAGAAGTAGCTTTATGAAAAGTGTTTTTGATGATGTAATTATACAAATGAAGGAGTCTCAGAAGGTCAAAGAACTCCCTCAGGTTCGAGTTTACTCATCTTCAACATTAGAGCTCAGTTTTGATCCCAGATTTGTCTGCCTTGCAAGTGTACTATTCTTAATTCTATTCAGAAAACTCCCAGACAGAAAGGCAATTACCTATGGGACTAAAACCAAAGTGTTTATCAAAAGAGTTTAGGAACATCTTAAGCCAGGGGTAAAGAAAATCCTGACTCTGATCCTCTAATTAAAAGAGCTTGTAAACGTACAATACTATTTGTTTATGACTGACTTTCAGGGATAAAGATTTTTAAATTGTATATTTACTATGTAGTGCCATATATTTTACATGCCTAACGTATGCTAGGATTTAAAAATAGAAGGAATGAGGTGTTCAATATTATTTTCTGTAACCTACAGTTTGTTCCTCATTTAACATTCAATCTATGGTATAAGAACAAAACCATGTGACTCCTATGACAATCGAAGTACTGGGCAGAAGGAAGTCTGGAGGGAAAGAGTTGCATAGGTGCTTAGGTGGCTAGCCTACAGATGTGCAGACTTAGGGGCATTGGCCAGAGCCTCCTCACTTCATCTTTCTCACCTGTGCTGGTCCGTGGCAGATGTTTGTGTCCACTTAGGTAGCATCTTCCCTTCCAGCACTGATGGTATGTGAAAGGAAGTTGGAGATAATTCCTACACTTAAAGCACCACAGATGTCTTAAGTGATCATCACTTTCTCTTAGAATATGGTTTTAAATTTATTTCTGGCCAGGCACTGGTGGCTCACATCTGTGATCCTAACTGCTTAGGAGGCTGAGATGTAAGGACTGAGGTTTGAAGCCAGCCTAGGCAGCAAAATGCACAAGACTGTTATCTTCAATTAACTAGCAAAAAAGAAAAGAAAAGAAAAAAAAAAGAAAAGAAAGAAAGAAAAGAAAAGTAAAAAGGAAGTAGAGCTGTAGAGCTGTAGTGATACAGCAACAGTCTTGAGTGAAAAAACTAAGGGATAGTGTCCAGGCCCAGTACTGGTGTACGCGTGCATGCACATACACATAATCTGTAATAGCTGTAGTAACGCAATTTCTATTTCTCTTTGTCGGTTGTGGGACTTGAACTCTGGGCCTGGGCACTGTTCCTAGTTCTTCAGCTCAAGGCTAGCACTCTACCACTTGAGCCACAGAACCCCTTCCGGTTTTCTGGTAGTTTATAAAAGAGTCTCATGGACTTTCCTGCCCAGACTAGCTTTGATTCTTTATCCTCAGATCTGAGCCTCCTGAGTAGTCAGGATTACATGCATGAGCCACCAGTGCCTGGCTTCCAATTTCCATTTATAATAGAAATTTTATTTCAAATACCAATGTGCATCAGGCAAATTCTAGTTTAAAATCATTTATTTTTTGCTAGTTTAAGTGAATAATATATAGTCAAACAATATTTATAGTCAATTAATAACAACCAAGAGGCTATTTGTTGAGTATAAAATTAGAAATTTTAAATACTCTATTATTTTCATTGTCATAGATTTTTGATTTTGTATCAGTTTCAAAGGACAGAAGAAAAGCGAAGTTTACATAGTAAAAGTTCTTTTCAACCCTTTGGCTGGAAATTTCAGCAGGATCTTCATATTGAAGCATATATGAAGCTATACATGAAGAATTCATGTGGTATACAAATTACAAAGTCGGCTATTTTCAAGTTCAAAGTTGGTATATCACATGCAGTTTGAAGTCTATTCAAGTCAGTTTATTAAATGTTAAAATACATTAAACATTAAATGAGAATTAAGGTGTGAATTACATAAAATCATTGTCAGAGTGCTTATGTATTTGTGAGCCACATTTATGCGTGTGTGTGTGTGCGCACGCGCGCACGCGCGTGTGCACGCATGCACATGTGCACATGTAAGTAGTCCTGATGCTTGAACTCTGGTCCTGGGCACTGTCCCTGAGCTCTTCAGTTCAAGGCTAGCGCTCTACCACTTGAGCCACAGCACCACTTCTGGCTTTTTCTGTTTATGTGGTGCTGAGGAATCAAACCCAGGGCCTCATGCATTCTAGGCAGGCACTCTACCACTGAGCCACCTTCCCAGCCCGTGAGCCTCATTTTTAGATCCCTAACAAGCCCCGAGTGATTCAATGAGTTGTCTAATTCTGCACTTCTTCATTGAACATAGCTAGAACTCAGGACTTTCCCATGGGAGTGGCAGGCAGCAGCAGACTTCTTGCATATACTAACCTTAAGCTAAATTGGTTGATTTTACAAATATTTATTAAGGGCCGGTATATATCCCAGGTACAATGTTAAATAATGCAACTATGGGCATGGTAGATTCCAGCTCTACCACAATGAAACTTGCTACAGTCTGGTGAGAGACAAAGGCATATGCCCAAGAATGGTACAATCACATGGAAAATTACTACCATGAGAGGTATGTGTTAAAGCTGATCAAATTAGCCCCTAGGCACCCAGTTTGTCCTGAGTTCTAAAGGCTACCTAAAATACTCCATTGAAAGAGTGAGAGAAAGAGAGAGCATACTATGTGTGTTTAAGGAAGGGATCATGGTCCTGATTAAAAAAAAAAAAAAAAAAAACTGTTTGCCAAGGCCCTGTGGCTGGAGGGGATATAACCTGGTTCCTATGCTGGGGGGCGGGTCACAAAGCTGCATTATCCTCATTTGTAGATAGGGAACAGAGAGGTCATCGAATAGTGGAACCCCTCAAATAGTAAAACTACAAAGAATGGATCATTTGCAGAGATTTTCTTTATCATTAGGCCAGACTGCTCTTACAATGAAGCAAGGTCCTTACAGGAGCAGAGGACCAAAGTCTGATGTCCATCTATCTCATTCTGCACTGAAGAAGCCTAAGTCCTGAGAAAGCCATGAATTAAAGAAATGTAAAATGAGCCAGGTGCTGGTGACTCATGCCTATAATTCTAGCTACACAGGAGACTGGGATCTGACAGTCGCAGTTCAAAGACAGTCTAGACAGGAAAGTCTTATTTTCAATTAACCACCCAGAAAGCTGGCAGTAGAACTGTGACTAATAAGCGATAGAACACTAGCCTTGAGCACAAAAGCTCAAGGATAATGCCCAGGCCCTGAGTTCAAGCCCCAGGATAGACTACATAAATGATCCAAATTCAAGTGACCCCAAAGTAAACAAGTTTTGAGTCTTCTTAGTGATATTGTCATTTGGCTAAGATCCCCGAGAAATGAGGTAGCTTATATTTGCCAGTATCCTGGACTACAATTCAGATAATAGCTACAGGAATCAGAAGGAATCTTTTTTTTTTCTTTTAAAAAGTAACTACCACATTTTCTGTGGTCTGCAGCTAGGATTTCATCTTCATCTGCCTTTGTATTCTTTTCATTTTTTTTTCTGGCCTCTGTGCTGACATGTGTCTTGTGTAGAGTCTACCAGCTTTTACTCTCACCAGCTCTGCAGGGGCTACCAAGATGGCCAATGCACGGTTCCTATTCCTCGCTGGAGAGCTCATTAAAATCTGTAGGCTTTAAATGAGAAAGGCCTTTTCTGAAAGGAAAAACAGAAGGTGAGCTTCAAGACATTAAGAAGGAAGCAGAGCGCACTGAGGAAGAAGTGAAGCCACAGAAAAGCCACAGAGCTTAACAAGACAGAGTTCAGAAAAGTCACAAGACAGAGGCCATTTAAGTCACGAGATGGGCAGGAATGTGAGGTGGACAGGGTTGGTACACCAGGGATGGTCTGTCAAAGAACATAGCCGCGCCAGCACCAAGGAACTGCATTGCAGACCTGGACTTGAATGATACCAAGCATCTCAGCTTCTGCCTGTCAATTTCCTCATCTGCTTGCTTCTAAATCTCACTAGGGGGCCAA
This sequence comes from Dipodomys merriami, assembly GCF_024711535.1. NCBI lineage: Eukaryota > Metazoa > Chordata > Mammalia > Rodentia > Heteromyidae > Dipodomys > Dipodomys merriami. The sequence goes on along the minus strand of NW_027205604.1, from coordinate 7,463,757 downwards.
GAGAACTATAATTTGGATCAAATGTTTGGCAGTGCCCAAATAAAAGGCATCAATGTATTACATTTATTATAATGTAAACCAGCCTTCCTTCCTTCCTCCCTTCCTCCCTCCTCCCTCCCTCCCTTCCTTCCTTCCTTCCTTCCTTCCTTCCTTCCTTCCTTCCTTCCTTCCTTCCTTCCTTCCTTCCTTCCTTCCTTCCTTCTTTCTTTCCTGTTTTCCCTCCCACCCTCCCTCCCTCCGCCCTCAAGTACTGGGACTTGGACTTAGGGCCTTAAGCTGTTGCTTAGCTTTTTTGCTCAAAGTTGGTGCTCTACCATTTGAGTCATGCCTCCACTTCTGACTTTTTGCTGGTTAGAGATAAGAAGCTCTTGGATTTGTCTGCCTGGGCTTGTTCTGAACCATGATCCTCACAGCCTTCCTGGGCACTTGGGATTGCCAGTGTGGGCCAACAATGCCTAGTTGCATAAAAGGGTTTAAAACAGAAAAGATTGTTGAGGGGATGATGGGTGGGGTTGGAGGGATTAAGATGCATTGAGCTGGTAAACTGACATGTTGAACTGTAATCCCTTTGTCTAAGTATATACAGATGACAAAGTTATAAAAAATTAAGAGATAGGACTTTGAAAAAAATAAAAATGGACACTTATCTTTATTAGCATGAAGGTCTAGTACCTAAACACTGCTTATGTCTCTGGCATACAAGCCCTACGTCTAGGCCAGAAGTGTATCATGGCAGAATGCGTACAGAGACCCAGACACGTATAAGAGGCATCATTTGAACACAGATAAGGACACACGCTGAGGTATGTGTAGTGTGGCAGCTCAACTTGTTCATTTATAGAACTCTAGAAGCTTCCCAGTACAGCACACAAAGCCGAGGGATTGCAAACACCCCCCAAAATGGAGGAGGACATTATGAAGATATTCATTTGTCTTTTGCCTAGTTCTCATCACTGCTAAACACATGGTAGTCATGTAGCAGACAAGCCTCACAAAGGAACCCCCACCCCAGGCTTTGCTGAACCCATCTGAGGGATGGGCTAGCACTTCTGGGAGCTGCAGGTGGCATGTAGCTGCTACATTATTAGAGAACAGCTCCCCGCCACCCAGCTCAGTTGGTTTTCTCCTACATTCTCTCTTAATATGTTATACTCTTGACAGCAAATTGGACCTCCCATTAAAGTCACTGTTTATCTATTAAATGTCTGCCACATCGGCTGATGTAGAAGACTGTGCCTTCATCTGTCCTAATGCCCCTATAGCACTATAGCACTTTCATTCTCAAATAGAATGAAGGCAGGCAGGCATGAACCTTGTCATTTCAGCCTTCAGCTTCTACAGTGGAACCTTGCTGTCATTCATGGATTCTGTTCTCCCGCTCTGGTCCTTCTTTAAGAGTTGATGTATTCAGGGTAAGACTCAGAACCCTGGCACCAAGGAGATGAAGGCAGCCCACTGAAAACTCTTCATACCTGTTCACAATTAACTAACACCAGTGTGGCATTTGGCTTATCGGGCAGGTCAGCATCCATAGATGACTACAGGATTTCTATGCACTCTCCAAGACCACTGTTTCCATCAGTGACAGTTGCTATGCCTTAAGGATGTAAATACTAGATATTATATTTCACTTTGGCCTCACTTTGCTTATCTGTTAGATGGGTGATCAAATTTCTATGAATGCATGAATGGAATTCATACAGGTAAGAAAAATAGGAGGCTCAGAAATGCTAAGAAATGTGTTGAAGGGCCCAATCAGTAAGGACAGGAGTGGGATACGAACCCACTTCTACCTGAATGCGAAGGCCATACTCGGGCGATACCTTTCCATCTTCAAGATGGTGATGGGAAGTGAGGATCTGAATTCTCTTTCATACAGTATCTGTTGGGCCTGGGCGATTTAAGACTTTTCATGCTTTTAATTGCTCATTTGTAAAATGCGTAGAGTAATATGATTTCCTTAATGGGAGTTGTTGGAAAGATTAAATAAGTGAATAGATATCAGGTATTAAGAACAGTAGTGCCTGGCACATAAATCATCAGTGTGAGCCATTTTAATTTTGGTCAGGGACCTTTATTGTTATTAATAATGTTATTATGGGTTATACCACAGATCAGTGCATGGAATGGTGTCCCTTTGGGAGAGAGGAACCAGTTTCAGGAATATTTACTGAGCTCTTAAACATGGGCAAAGACCTCTGCCAGAGGCTCCTGGGAGAAAGCCACTCCCATCCCCAAAGAGATGGAGACAAATTGTAGGCTTCACCCTCCAGGATGTAGCAGACAGAAGCAAGATCTCCATGAAGCAGGGATTCCAAAGGATTCTTCTCACAGGCAGAACACATTATGCTATCTCTTTGACCTTTGGCTGCTGCACTAGCTTTAGCAGTGTTTGGGGAACATAGTGAGGACTTGAGGGCTCCTGATCAGTTTTTAAAAGGGAAAGCACAACTCCCTGTATCTTTTTTTTACAAGGTAGGTCTTCATCAATATGGCATATTGGAAAGGCAAACATATTTGCAAACCTTGTAAACTCCTGTCATAGTATACAATATCTTCATGACCTGGCCCCTGATTTGTTCACCTTAATCTTCTATCAATCCCTTCTTGGGACTTTTCAACATCAAAACTAAATGATGCACTTTTTAGAACACAATACCCCAGCCTTTGTGTCTCCGTCCATCTTGTCTTCTTGGCCAGTCATGTCTTTCCCCCACTCCTTGTCCTCTGGGTTCAATCAGTGATGTCTGCCCCCATCAAACCTGGTAAGTTACCCTACTTATGACTTTTATAACCTTATCACAAAGGGCACAAGCTTTGCTTAGAAATATTAGGGCAGGATTATATTCTTATGAACTCCTCCTCAAAGGATCAGGTTTATGTTAACTTAGAATGTTCAGTGCCTGCCATAAAAGTTGGTGTTCAGTAGATGATTGTTGAATTTATCAGTGAAAACAAAATCACACCTAAGTAAACACAAAACATTCTATATTTGGTGGAGACCTGTAGCAATAAGGTTAAAAGGAGAAATTTAAAGGATGGATTCTTCTCAGGCTGAAATATTCTATCATTTAATGGCAACATGTTTAATATGTTTGGCTTTCCTATTTCTCAGATGGGAGAAGTAATGGAACCTGTTTTGTAGATTGTTGAGATCAATGAAATTATTGCATACAAAATATTTGGAGAAGTTATGGCATATATATAGTATTTCCCTCCATTAATGATAGTTACCACTGTGGTTATTTTTGGCTTTGAATATAAAAATTATAACTAGAATGGTACTGAAGGACCAAATCAGTTTTGAACACATTTTCTCTAATTATATGATATATTAATAGAATTCTCCTGTTTTTGCCCATGCAGCATCCTTCCTATTTTTCTATAGTTCTTGGGTTTTCTTTTGAGGAATCAACTGTCCCCAACTCTCAGTCTCTATGGTGAAATCCAGAGCCAAGCATCCAACTCAAACTTGCCTGGAGAGAATCACAGGCAGGTTCAGGAATGGGTCATGACTGAAGTAGATTAACTGAGGCTCACACTCACTGGTCCTCTGCTGGGTCTCACAACAATGAAGTCATTAGAACATGAGATTGGATCTATTGGTGGGACAAAAAGCTGAGCCCAGAGATGGACAAGGAAAAAATTCTCATCATACCAAAGGACTTCCTAGATCCTACTTAATTTTATGAGTGTTCATTTGTTTAATAAAAACAAGCCAGTGCATTCCCCTTCCAGCTTCATTCAGTTTGAGTGTAAGTACAACGAGAGACTTACAACCAAAATTACCCTGAATAATCTCAGTCCATCATCGTGAAGGGGATGGTTTTAGTAAGTCCCATATGCACGTCAGGGTGTCATTTTTTTCTCCCTCAGGAATGTTTATAAATTATAATGGGGATCACCTAGGTTATCCAAGAATCATAGTTTCTTCTTACCCCATAGCCAGAATAGAGTAACTACAAAGCTCAAGAAAAGTGGGCCTCTAACTTTGGTATATGTGGGACTTCTTGGAGAAATAGGAGATTTGGAGGCTATGCTCTGAAACCCTGCTGCAGCCCTGATAATCTTATTTTATGAGCCTCCCATAAGCCCTGACAGTCTATCGAGGCTGTATAGTTCACTGTGAGAAATACTTGGCAACTGTAGACAAAATCTAGAGAACACAGTCTGGTAAGGATGGAACCCTACTAAGCAATAAAATGGGATACCTTCCAGGATGACTTGGGGACCTAAAAGAACTTCGAGTCTGAGCATGAGCAGTAGTTCTGATGCCAAAGTTAGGAAATTTGGAAGAATGTCTCAGCTCTAAAACTGGAAAGATACAGCCATTGTATCTGGTTTTCTCTGTGGCTGTTTTCCATAAAAAGGAAGTGATAGAGAATAAAACTAGTAATTTAAAAATCATAATCTCAAGCTTGTGGTCTCATCAATTTCATTATCATAAGCTGTGGAAACTTCATCATAGGTCAGCGCAAACAATCAACAAAGATGACTTTTGAGAATTCATGTCAGTTTTTAACAGAGCAGCTATAATGAGCACAATTATAATAATTGGTGAGAAGCATCTGAAACATTCCATAGTATACAAAAGGCAATGTGGCAGAGTGGAAGAGACTGTTAGAGGCGACGCATGAATTCACAAGGAAATCTTACATTGACTGTGATGTGTAAGACAAGATACAATGGTCAGCTGATCAGTCACCATGGAAATAAGAAAAGATTTCTGGATATGCACCCATGTTCACCTTTGTGAAGGGTCACAGGGAAGAGCATGACTAAATCACAGGTACTTATCCAGCCCATCTGGACAGGGATTCTCCAATACTACAATGCATCCTCTCCATTGTCCTAATGGGTTGACATTTACATGTACAATGGCTTTACCTGTGTAGCAGCCTTAGAAAATGGAGAAAATAACACTTAAATCCTTTTTCATATGTCTTAGTTGCCCGATGAAACCCGATTTAGAAAGGTTAAACTGACATTCCCTACCCTGAAAATACACACTCTGGGAAAATAACTCTAACTCTTTTTGATGTCAGACAATCAAAAGAATGGTTTCCTAAAGCACTCCTAACACTTCAGCAGAACCCAGAAACTAGGAGAGTGCTATTTAGTCTTTACAAGTCCAGCTTTGTGTGTCAACAAACAACTTTATGACCTAAGATAAATGATGTCAATGCAACTTAACCTGAGTTCTGGAGAATCACACAGCAGAATTTAATGTACAGTATGAATGTCTTGGACTGCATCCACAACCATTAGTTGTAAAATTGCCAAGTGCATCTCATTATGTAGAAATCTGATTCAATCCAAGAAAAACACAGCAGTGTGACCTCAGCAGAATAGAAAAGGAAATTCTACTTGTTCTGAGCTTGGGGCCTTATAAAAGAGTCACATGTCTATCACAGGTCTCCGTATAGATGTTAACAGTATCATGTTTTTGTGTCAGACCCTGCTAATTCACCATTCTTATTTCATATCTAACTTGTAGAACCTGTATTTTTAACTGGAAAACTTGTCAGAATAAAAAGGGGGGCATTGCCCAGACTCCCTTGCAGCTAGATAGGCCCAAATGAAAGCAGAAATAATGATGAACACAAAACAGATCTCTCTGGGAATGTTTCTTCTGTGTCTTTCTGCTCACTCACATTCCTTTTATGGGAGAAGGGTTGTTATGTAGAATGTGATAAACAGAAATCCAACAACCACTTTGAGTCATGAAGTGAGCTCAAGTAGAGAGGCTATTAAAATTACTGAACAAAATGATACAATTATCCTTTACCAAATTGCCACATTTCCTCACACCATCATCTTTAAGATTCCTTTTAACATGAGAGAACAAGATACTTCTATCATGCTTAATCCTCTGTTTTAAGCAGCAGAAGTTAACCTAATTAACATAAACCACATGCAGTTTCATAGTCCACATGGCCTGCTGTGTTACTGAACTGCCTTGAGATTAAATAATTGATCTGTTTTACAATATCTGACATAATGTAATCTCTAAAATACTGTCTTAAAGTAAAAATAAACCCTAGAACTTCATCCAAGTGGTGATAAACACATAGAGACAGAATTTTTACTTTTATTAATTTAAACTTTTACCTTTACTGGTTATATTTAACTTCTTGAGTATAGTTTTTCTGTGTGTGATCCTAGGGTTTGTGCTTAGGGCCTTTTACTTATTAGGCAGGCATTCTACCACTGGAGCTATACCCTTAAGCTTTTAGATTTATTCATTTTTTTGATAAGGTCTTACATTTTTGGCCAGCGCTGGCCTCAGATTGTGATTCTTCTACTTATGCACATAGTAGCTGAGGTTGTAAGACATACACCATCATTCCTGGCTTATTTATTGAGAAAGGATTTTGTTAACTTTTTGCCTGGATTGACCTCAAACTGTGATCTTCCCAATTTCTGTTTCTGGAGTAGCAGGGATTACAGGCATGAGCTACCATACTCAGCCACTTGAATATACTTTGACAAGGAATTCATATCAATAATAAATGAAGAGTAAGTGGGTTCAATGTGTGGTACCAGTGAAAATCAGTGACACGTTATCATGGTAGGAAACTACCATGTAATATATATTTATATTGCATGTTTTTCTTTTTCTCTCTCTCTTTTTTTTTTTTTTTTTGTTGGTCATGGGGTTTGAATTCTGGGCCTGGGTGCTGTGCTTGAGCTCTTCGGCTCAAGGCTAGGGTTCATCACTTGAGCCACAGCTCCACTTCGGTTTTCTGGTGGTTTACTGGAGATAAGAGTCTCAGGGACTTTCCTTGCCCAGGTTGGCTTTGAACTGTGATCCTCAGAACTCAGTCTCCTGAGTAGCTAGGATTACAGGCGTGAGCCACTGGTGCCCAGCTTGTATGGTTTTTCTTAGTTGTGGGTTTTAATTTTTTTTGGCAGGGGGGGCACTGTCCCTGAGCTTCTTTTGCTCAACGCTAGTACTCTACCACTTGAACCATAGCACTACTTCCAGCTTTTTCTGCTTATGTGGTACTGAGGAATTGAACCCAGGGCTTCATGCATGCTAGGCAAGCACTCTACCACTAAGCCACATTCCCAGCCCTTAATTTTTTAAATTGAAGTTTAAAAAAATTTTTGCAGTGCATGGGTTTGAAATCAGGACTTTCCCCTTGGTAGGCAGGTAGGTGCTCTACCACTTGAAGCCACGCCCCCCCCCCCCCCCCACATTTTGTTTCCTTCTTTATCCTATGTTTATACCGAGGCCTCCATTTTGGGACTAAATGAAGACTCTTATCTTTTACCTTTCATGTAGAGCAGACAGACATCTTAGTTAAAAAAATTCCCAGGACAATAGGAAATTATTAGCACGCTTTTGATGTCCAGCGAATCCTTTCAAGTCTGATTTTTGCTTTGTACTCTTGAAAAGGCATTAAAGTATTTTAAATAGATCTAGCAAAAAGAATTGAAAGCATTAGATTGCATTTTACATAAAGTCTATTCTTTAGATTGCTTTTGATCACCCAGGCAGAAACAGGGTTCATTATGGTTCTGTAATAATAATAATAATAGTTTGTGGTTATGTGATTTGGTCACAAATATTTTGTTTTGGAAAACACTTAGCATTTTGGACCTATCTAAACTCCGTGGACCCCAGCATTAGGCAGACCTTTGGGGAGCCTATTCAGACTCATCCTTCCTGTGTAATCTGAGTATTATTCTTCTAATACCTTGAAATTCTTGTTCTTTATTCATATGCAAATACCCATGCTTATGTGTATGCAAATTATGAGCGCACATAATTCATTCTAACTGCCCAAGGCAGTGTAGAGGTCCTGGATTTAATGAGAGTGATTTATGTACAGTCTCCTTGGCCAGCAGTTACATACCCAAAGAAGCCCAAGTAGGGAAAGATCTTTCATGGCTAATGTCTTTGCTACCAATCCATAAGAATTGAGATGAGAAGATAAAGATACATTACCCCTGTAACATCCATGACCTTAATGGCTGCAAGCTGGCCTGTTTTAACATGACGACCCTGCAACGAGAAAAAAAAATTGCAAAGATTTAGTTCTGATGAGCAGTATCAGGATTTAGTTCCAACCATAAAAACAACTGCCTACATTGAGTTATAGCATATCAATGGGGGAGACAGATAGACAGACAGACAGACAGACAGGCAGGCAGGCAAGCAGAGACACACACAGACACACACACATATACACGGAGAGAAACTTTCCAATCACTTAATCAAGCAGAGTTATTTTCACAGGGGCCATCAAATTAAATGAAAAAATGCAATGCTGAACAATTTGGCTCTCCTCCTCTCCAAGGCATTAGCTAGATGAGAGCTTATGGAAGAGCTGGATTTATGTGGAACAAGAGCCAGGCCTAGATAGAGGAGACAGAAATATCTCTGTCAGAAAATAGGAAGTGAAGAAACTTTAGTTTCTTTGATTTTTAATTTTTTTTTTGTGCTAGCTCTGGGGCTAGGTACTGTCCCCAAGCCACAGCTCTTCTTCCAGATTTTGAGTGGTTAATTGGAAATAGGAGTCTCATAGACTTTCCTGCCTGGGCTGGCTTTGAGCCTCAATCCTCAGATCTCAACCTCCTGAGAAGCAAGGATTACAGGTGTGAGCCACTGGTAGTTAGCATGATTCTTATGCATAGAAACCAATCAAGTAGATATAATTCTGCTATCATTCATTTGTGAATGATTGATTAACCTTTATGTTAAAAGAGGACCTGAAATGCAATGTTGGTCGATCAAAGGCAGATAGGGAGACAAAGCTGAATGATAGCTACCATTTTCCCAAATGGGCATCTTTGGGTTTTGGAACCAGCAAACACACAGCAGTCTGTTGAAGGGGTGATCTCAGTTTTCTCTTTGAGAAAACTTACTGTTTATATCAGACTTCCAGACAACAGCAAAGATCATCTCATCAGTTCTAAATGCATGGCTTCATACTACTCTCAAATGCATCTTATCATCTACAAATTGAATATCCCTTATCAGGACATCTTGAGACTTAAAAGTATTTCCGATTTTGGATGTTTTTTACATTTTTTAATATGTGCATATCCATAATGAGATATCTTGGAGATGAGACCCAAGTCTAAACACGAAATCTATTTATGTTTCCTATGCATATTAGACATAGTGTGGAGACCATTTTATAGAGTAATTTTAGTATGCCTGGATATTGATTAACCTGTCAGACAATGTCAGGTGGCAGATTGTCTACGTGGGGGTAGCATTATACTGGTACTCAGGTTGGGATGTTGAAGCACTTTGGATATGGGGAGTCGAAGCCATTTTGGATGTTTAGTCTGTGTGTCAATCAGATGGTCTGTTAGAGCTCCTAGCACAGCAGGGCTCAACATTCCAACTGCAGAACCTTCAACATATCTTTTAACCTTTCAGCCTCTGTGTCCTCACTTGAGAAACAGAGACAAGAAGATCTAACTCAGGTATGTAGGGGTGGTTGGGGCCTGGCACATGTCAGCAGCTGGCAAATGCCAGCTTCTTTCCTGTGACTCTCTGTCTTCTCTGCTCATGGCTGATTTTCAATGTGGTCCTCCTGCCACGTTGTTTCCTGAAGGCAAAGACCATCCATCCCTTGAGGTAACTTACTGCACTTCTAGAACTGATGAGTGCATACCACAGACAGAGGGGCATGGTTAGAAATGACCAACAGCAGGAAAGAGAATGTTGCTAGCACTTGTGGTTGGGAAAAATCACACAGGTTTTGTGTGATTTAGCTCTAACAGCTGGATACTAGGAAAGTGTACTAGCTTACCTGGGCCAATTTTGTAATTGTGGGATACTATACATTTATGGTGTTGAATGTTTCACCTTTCTCTGATACTTTTTTTTCCTTTGACACTAACCATCCCCCACTCATGTGCTTGTCCTTTAATTTTTTGCCTACTCCACTTGTTGGTTCTGTCTCCTATATCTCAGCTTTTAAACTCTCTGTGGTCTGGATCTAATAGTACCACCTTCTTCTTTGCATCCCTATCCTGTTCCCTTTCTTTCCTCCTCTCTGGGTATAGGAGTACCAAGGAGGAGATAATAAATCACATTAAATCAGCAATGTCACATGGCCACAGCCCCCCTCAAACTTTTCTCAACTTTTGGGAATTCAGGGGAAGGAGCTAGCAAAGAGCCTTGAACCAGAATCCCAGAGGCCTGGTGTTCATACAGGCTGTGACTGTAACTATCAGATTCATCTCGCCTCTCCTTCCTCTGTACACAAAACATATGGAGACTGTACTCTGTGGATGGAAAAAAAGGGAATCATTGCCACTAACTCCTTCCATCCCAAAGAGCATGTGGAAATTCAGCTTCTCAAGTGACTGATGAAAAGCTTAGTGCTAGTCTTACCCAGGGCCAAAGACACCAACTTGCCTATAGAACAGTCAACCTCATACAAGAAAGAAATGGCAACAGCGCCCTCTACTGATACACACTGAATGACCTCCATGGAGGTTCTGGTAAGTCAATGATGCTAGGATGACTATCTTTGCAAGGAAACAATAGCTTGCTTTAAAAGAAGGCCCTAAGTCATATCTCACACAGTGCTGTTTCTCTAGTAAAGAGGTGAAAGACAAGAGGAGAACTGCAGACAAATACAAAGGGCTGGTTTGATGTCATCTATGGTAGATCATGTGGTTTGATCTGCCATGAAACTCTTGCAGTAGAACCACAGAGCTGGATCATAGCAGCTTCTGCATGTGGCTTAAAGGAACCTCCTGTCTGCCACACTAGCTTGCTTTAGGCTCTCACTTGCTTCGATGCCAATCTGTTTGCAGTTCTCTAAGTGTAATGACAGACTTTGTCATGGTGGCTGCACAATAACTTTGTCCTTTCTAGATTCTTCTGAAGTGTCACTTCTCTGGTATCTTCCGGTGAACCACTCCTTGTCCCTGTACTATCAACATACCTGTTCCTGTTTCCATTATTGTAGGGAGCCTAAGGGATCAGAGGCCTCTTGCCTAAGGCACACAGTCAGATTTTCCTCAAAAACTTAAGCTCCTTAAGAATCACTGCATCTTCTTTGCACCAATAATTTATTAGCAGGGCACCCCAACTTCTAAAGAATAGCAAGAAAGGGCTGTGTAGAGGCAGCTTACACACAAGTGCTGGCCCAAGGCTGGAGAAGAGACAGGGGGAAAGCGACCTATGTGACGTTTCAAATGCAAGGCACCGGGCAGCTCTGAGTTGGAAATGAATAAAATAGAGTGATGTTATTTCTTTTTAAGTTAGGGTATGTGATGTTTCTGCTTTATTTGTTACTATTGTAGCCACTTTAAATGCAGGAAAAAAATCAGCCTTGCTTTCCTCCACTTTAAATGGCATGTCTAAGGTGAAATCACATTTCTTGGAGGCTGATAGATGAATGAGTAATGTTCCTTTTCATATCATTTTGGGCTGAAATAAAATCCTACAGGTGAAAGAGGGCTCAGTACCAGAAATGGGTGTGCCCATGTTCTGGAGCAGATGGTGGCTGGGCTGTCAAAATTGGAGGGACAGGTGAGGAAGGGAATGAAGAACCCTGCCTAGCACGCATTGCCTTGTGTATCACCAGAGGGTATCAAGCTCAGTTAGGATCCAAATGAAGGAAAAACCGTAAGGGAACTTCAAGGGATCAGCTGACCATGAGATCACTACAAACACAAGGCAAGGAGTACATGAATGAAGAGAGGGAAGGGTCAGGGGAGGAGAAGAGCTAATGCATATCCCATGAAGCTAGGAACACTGAAAGAATGGGTGGGGTTGGCAGGGATGGAGGAAAACGATGCAAGGAGTGACACTGATGGAGATGCATTGTACTCATAAACTGACATGTTGAATGGTCACCTCTTTTGTTCAACTATTTAAAGAAAATAGTAATTAAAAAAACTCAAACAAGGCAAAGTCATGGTTAAAGAGAGAGGCAGTTTTTATAAAAACAGAACTGAACTAGCAACAGACCCCCTAAGTTTACCTCACAATTCTCTACTTGTAGAAAGGAGCTAAGGAGAGCTCATCCCAGGCCGCCCTCATCTGCTAGCCAGCTCTGGAATTACAAAGCCTCACCATGGACTTGTTAAAACTCACTTGATGTTTGGTGATTTATAACACAAGGGAAGATTGCGAGAGACCCTACTCACAGAGAGCCTGATTATAAGTTACTTCCCTAACAGTTGGTAGTAGTAAAGCTATCAGTTTGGAAAACAATAGATTTTCCCTCAGAAATGGGACATTTTGGTATATAATGTGTTTACTTTGCCACCTATATCACTTTTGCACAAATTCTCTATTCCTTTCCTTTCTTTTTTAATCAATAGTCAATTCATTAATAAATACCAAGATGCTAGTATATAGTTCTGCTTTTAAAAAGTATCAAAACATATTATTCCTCATAATAACGTCATTATTGTTACCAGTAATTCTTGTAAAATACACTTTAATCAATGACTAGTTAAATTACATGACACAGAACCAAATTTGATCATCTTTCTTCATCATACAGATATAACTCTTCTAACAATGTCTGGTTCAAAGGGATAACCTATTTAAAAAGTTTTAAAGAGCACAATAAACTATTTGGTTATTAATATCCTTAAGAGGGCTGGGGTACATAGTAATGAAAAGGCTAACTTGTACAATCTGTTTTGTTTCCCCCTTTAAAAGTTTTTAACTGAATATATATTTTTATTGTAAAGATGCTGTACAGAGGGGTAACAGTCACCTGAGTAAGGCAATGAGTACCTACCTTTCTTCCCTCCTCCACCTTCTTCACTTCTATCCCTCCCCCCCCAAGAAGTTGTAAAATTCTTTTCCAACATAGTGTCTTGTAAGTCTCATTGCTGCAATGGGTCATTCTATGCCCTTGTTTCAGCACTTTGTTATTCCCCTTCCCCAAATTAGATAAATATAGATACAAGATGCAGGGTGGTCCCAGGGCAGGGCTATTTACAACTAATTGATCCTTTTTTTTTTTTTTTTTGTCGGTCATGGGGCTTGAACTCTGGGCTTTGATGCTATCCCTGCACTCTTCAGCTCAAGGCAAGCACTCTACCACTTGAGCCACAGCACCACTTCTGGTTTTCTGGTGGAGATAAGAGTCTCATGGACTTTCCTGCCCGGGCTGGCTTTTAACCGGGATCCTCAGATCTCAGCCTCCTGAGTAGCTAGGATTACAGGCGTGAGCTACCGGCACCTGGCTATGATCCTTTCTTTTTTTGAGAGGGGCAGTTTTAGAGTTTGAACTCAGGGACTTGAACTTCCTTGGCTGATACTCTACCACTTGATCCCACCCTTCCAGCCCTCATTTCTGCTAGCTAATTTGAGTCTCAAAGACTTTTCAGCCCTGACTGGCTTTGAACTTCATTCTTCTGGATCTCAGCCTTCTGTATAGCTAAGAATAGAGGCATGCGCTACTGGCGGTAAGCCTAATTTTAATTCATTTCCCTTATAAGAAAAATAAATTATTCAAAGGCAGACATCATCTAAATTTGAATCTAAAATGCATGTTCAACTAATACTAAAAATTAAATTTCTATTGAAAGGAAAAAATAAAGCCACTGAAGAGAGACAAAACGTATTCTCCACAAAAATTGGAAAATGTCAGATTGCAGCTGTGGAATCATTTCTTTAGAAAATAATGAACTAAGGTTTTTTTTCTCCCCTTGTGAAATAATCAGCATTAAAAAAATGAGTACACAGATTTAATATGGGAAAATAAAAGGGATCCAAAGCCTAGTGTCAGATAATGTCCTAGAGCACACTAACTTGTCAACGAAAAGAAAATAAGAATAGCAGAAGGGGGAGAAAGAGGGACAGGAGATCATCAGTTTTTTTGGGGGGACAGTGGGTCATACACACTCACAAATCCAACTCTTCTCCCTGCTTCCTTTATTCTCCCTCACTTTGAATCAGCAAAAAAGGATGTGGAGTCTTGTTCTAGATGAAAGAATTCAACACCCAGGTAAGCATCCAGCTCCCTCAAGTACAACAGCATGGCAGCCCTTCCCTTTTCTCCCAAAAATGAATGCAAGAGAAGAACAAGGCTGTCTGAAAGAGCCAGCCATGGGAGCCTCACCTCTGTTATTGCTATTATTTTCTAGGGAACAGCAAGAGCGCTTTGGAGCTGCTGGCCTGAGGCTCGCCTGAGAGAGTGCTTTCATTTCTAGGTCACTGAAACACATTTGTTTCCAGTCACGCTCAGAAGAAAAATGGAGGCTGTTGAAAACACAGATGGTTCCCCCACATCCTCATCTCCCCAGTTTGTCCCAGGTCACACGCAGGTAGAGTGGCTCATTCTGCTTTGAATTAGCTGAGAGCTAGTGGTGAATGAACACACTTACCTTTGTGTTTGCACAACATCTATGCTGACCCACTCGTCACAGCCCACGTGGGGTGGTTTTCAAATGTCTTATTCCCAAGCCAGGAAAATAAAGCAATCAATCGGAGGGGCTGCAGATGTTGAGTTGGTGGTAGGGCACTTGCCTGGCATGAATGAGGCCCTGATTCTATTCCCATCAACAGAAAAGGGAAATAAAAGGCCTGACGTCATAGCACATGTAGGAGAGCACAAGTGTGAGACCTAAAGTCAAGCCCTGGCTAAGAAAATAAAAGATTAAGAAACGAAATCAGGGGTAGAGCATGTAATAATGGCTGGTGCTTCCTAGATCCGTGATGATGCAATTCACTGCCCAGAATTCCTCCATCTCATATTATATCAACCAACATCTCTCAACCTGGTCCCTCGGTGGAAACAGCTTAGTGCCCAAGGTCCTGCAAGGTGATGGTGACTTGGACGAGTATGGAAGTGATAGAGTAGATGAGCTACATAGAATGCCAAATCAAAGTTGGCATGGTGACTCATGCCTAACATCCCAACTACTCAGGAGGCAAAGGTAGGAGGATTAGGGGGTGAGGCCAGCCTGGGCCAAAGCATGAAACCCTTTCTGAAAAAGAAATGGAAAGCAAAAGAACTGGGCATGAGGGGCTCAAATGGTAGAACATTTGCCTAGCAAGTGCAAGGCCCAGAGTTCAATTCCCAGTCACATACACACACACACACACACACAGCCCCAAATCAGTAAGACTTGGGAATAGATTGAATACAAAGCTCTCCCAGGCCTCCTACGTTGCATGGCACAGAAGGAACTCAGTAAATATTTGCTAAATAACAGATTGAATGAAAGAGTGAGATTTAAAGATTGCCTTCAGGTGCTTAGACCAAGTATTCCATGATTGCATCATTTCCCTTTAACCCTGCTGCTCCCCCACCCACCCATTTTTGTCTTGTCACAGAGTATGTCCAGATTGCAAGAGACTGTGAGCAGAGTTTACAATCATTTTGCTCACAAATAAGAAGGTAGAAGATGAAGGTAAGTCCTTTTAAAACTCCATAGAGAAGCCAATTTCCTTTTCCCTTCTCTACAGATCACAGGGAAACTAGAAATTGGTTTTAGCTTTTTTTCAGAGCTGTGATGCGAGGGCAAAGGTGAACTCCCATTTCTATTCCCTGTTAAGATTAAAGTTTGGTTAAGATGCCAATCTGGACAGCTTTAGGAATGCAACCTTCCTTTGATAACACAGGACTTGGGTCAGAGAGGGAGACAAGAGGACTTGATGAAAAGATTCAGAAGATCCTGCAGAATAAGGAATATGATGTCTACAGAATATAGTTGGCAATGCATCTGTGCTTCCAGGCCTCACGCATCTGTCACTAGTTGCTTAAAACTCCCCTGCTCAGAGCCAGGCGCCAGTGGCTCATGCTTGTCATCCTAGCCACTCAGGAGGCTGAGATCTGAGGATCACAGTTCAAAGCTTGCCTGGGCAGGAAAGTCTGTGAGACTCTTATTCCCCAATTAACCACAAAAAGCTGGAAATGAAGCTGTGTTCAAGTGATAGATGATTGCTAGCCTTGAGCATACAAGCTCAGAGAGCATCCAGGCCCAGCGTTCGAGCCTCTGGACTGGCAAAAAACAAAACACTGCCCTGATCAGTATGTATGTAGAAACTAGGGTGCAACCATCAAGCCTTCAGGCAAAGATGAAGCCAAGTCCTCACCCAGGGCAGTCACCACACAAGGGCTCTCTGCCTTGACAGTACTTACTGGAACTTTCTCTGCCTGACACAGTACAGATGGTGTCCTAGGCCAGCCACTGGGGGAGAGGGTGGCTGAGACACTCTGACAGACAGGAGGGAGAGAAACAAGAAGCCATTTGGGTTTCTCTGTTGGAATCTAGGTCTCCTCAAGTCTCTGATGCCAGCGTGGCTCACTTATCAATCAAAATGGATGCTTCAAGGAAGCAAATCCACCCCATTTGTAGCAGACAATGGTTAATGCATGCAGATTCTGTGGCAGGGAGCCTAGTGTCTGTAGCCAGGAACGGCGCACACACTGAGGTGACAGTAGTGATGAGGGTGAGGAGCTCAGAAAGCAGCAGAACCAGTCTCATGGGCGTGGCCTGAAGCCAAGAATCTATCCCAGTACCCTCCTTCCCCCTCCTCCCCCCAAAAAGCACAAAATCAAAAGATTTGTACAGGCTCCTGTTTTAACTCCTGCTCCAGGGAGACAATAGTCATTTGTGAGTTGTACACATATTTCTGGGGACATTAAATCCACTGTAAATGGGGTTCAAAGGACGGGGGAGGGGGAGACAGCTCAAGGTCTCCCAGGATACTCTACTCCTCAACACACCAGCACATTACCCTTATCTGTCCCCTGGTTGGGGGTAACTACTGGGAAATGGCGCTTAGCAGTGTGGCTCTTAACCCAGGATGAAGGTTATTATAATCTACTTTGGTTCAAAGAGACAAGGAAGAAACCTGGGGTGATTTTTTTTTTCTTCAGGAGACAAAAAAGGTGAACAACACATGTAGAATCCATTTTAACATCCTGGTGTTAAAATATCCATTACTGAGATAAATTTTTTTAAACTTACAAAAGTTAATGTTATTTGGGGTTTCCAGTGGTTGTTTGGTTTTTCTATTGTGGATGACTGAGCAAGGTTTTAATATTCTACGGAATCCAATAGTCCAGAAAGAGGCGTTAAAGGTACATAGGACCAGGCTCCAGTGGCTCACACCTGTAATCCCAGCTAGTCAGGAGGCCAAGCCTAAAGTCACTGGTTCAAAGCCAACCCAGGCAGGCAAATCCTCACCATTCATCTCTAATCAGCAAAAAGCTGGCATGAGGAGTATAGCTCAAGTGGTAGAGCACCAGCCATGAGCCAAGTGAGAGGTTCTAAGTTCACATCCCAGTACTGACAAACACAAAATTGATGCTTTGTATTTTCAGGTTCAGGAAATACCCATTAGAAATACAAGAAGTTGTATTGTATGTCAAATCTTTCATTTTTAAAAATTAGAATAAATTAATAGTAAAGGAAGAATTCATTGGTGTGTGTGTGTGTGTGTGTGTGTGTGTGTGTGTGTGTGTGTGTGTGTGTGTCCATTGTGGGGCTTGAACTCTGGGCCTGGGCGCTGTCCTTGAGTTCTTCAGCTTCAGGCGAGCACTCTACCATTTTTGGTTTTCCAGCACTACTTCCGGTTTTCTGGTGGTTAACTGGAAATAAGAACTTTTGCCTGGGCTGGCTTTGAACCGTGATACTCAGATCTCAGCCTCCTGAGTAGCCAGATTATAGGCACCTGGCCATTGTAAAAATTGTATAGATATATACAGTGCACTTTGAGTAAGTTCACCCCCTCTTATGTTCCTTTAATCCTCCACTCCTCTTCCAAACACCCAATAACTTTCCACAGCCTGTGTGAATAGAATTCAAGGCACCTTTCTCCTAAGTTCCTTACATTAGGTACAGTCCCTCCTGTCAGCAGGTGTCCTTTCAAGGCAGGGACTGGATCTTACACCTGTCTGATCTCACCTGGCCTAGGCCTGCTGCTTGGGAAGGGTAGGTGTTAAACCTGTTACCACCTGGAAGGCTGGCCATCAAAGATCTCCATCCACAGAGACCAAGAGATCCTCAGGCTGCAACCTGGGAAGGAGCTTGCTATGCCCTGGGGAGCCTGCTTCCAAGGGTCATCAGGAAAGGGGGCCACAAGAACAGCTCATGGATCCTAACCGCAAGGAAGAGCCGCAGGATCTGTGCTGCTCTCCCTCTCACTTTGGCTTTGGCTTTCTTTCCTTCCTAGTGTTCTCATGTTTACTCATTTCCTAGGTTTCCCTATGGAAAGGGGTTAGGGAGAAACAAGCCCTCCACACGGCCTCCCCTAACCGGAAGCAGAAGCATGCTCATTTCCCCTTCCTCTCTCTCCCCTCTCTTTTCTCTTCATCCTCTCTCCCTTTCTTTCTTCCCTCCTTCCCTTCTTTCCTTCCTTCCTTCTCTCATCCTCTCCCCTCCATCCCTCCCTCCCTCCCTCCCTCCCTTCCTCTTGAACTCAGGGCTTAGGCATTCTCCCTTAGCTTTATTTGCTCAAGGCTGGTGCCCTACCACTTGACCCACACCTCCACTTCCAGCATTTTGCTGGTTAATTGGAGAAAAAGGTCTCTGGAATTTTCTGTGCAGGCTGACTTTAGACCTTGGCATGCGAATCTTTTCATTTTTACTAGCGGGAAGTAGTTACACACAAGGGCTTGCCCATGGTACCTCTGACAATGCGCGCAATGCACACTGACCCAGTCCGCCCGTGCAGAACGCCGCAGGGCCAACCTGCACCCACACCTCCTCCTGGGGCGGACTCCAGCCACTGCAACCTGAGACATACAAACCTCCAGGGGTGGCTGGCCGAGGACCGGGGCCAGGAACACAAATGGGGGCCCAGTGGACTCATTGGGGCTGCCCACGAATAATCCTCTCCCACAGTGTCCTCAAACCTCCATTAGTTTTAATTAAAACAAACAAATGCCACTGGGGAAAGGGCTGGGATAGGATGAGGCCCACCACATCTGAAGGAATAAAAGTGGGGTTGGGGAGAGGCTAGGTGTGAAAGGGAAGCAGCCAGCTTCTTGCTGAATCCCTGCGCTGCGTCCACACCAAAGCCATTCCAATAGGCGTTGCTTGTATCTGGGCAGAACAAGGCAGGCAGAGGAAATTTAGGGAGCAACTCACAGCCCTCATAGAGATTCTCAAGGAAAGAGGTTAGGATCCCAACCAAATGTCCCCTCTGTGTGTGTGTGTGTGTGTGTGTGTGTGTGTGTGTGTGTGTGTGTGTGTGAGAGAGAGAGAGAGAGAGAGAGACAGAGACAGAGACAGAGACAGAGACAGAGACAGAGACAGAGACAGAGACACAGATAAAGAGAGATCTATCATATATGCAGAGGGTCAGAAGAGAAGGAACTTAAAAAGTAAGTATATGTCTTATCTTTCAAAACTTGTGGCTAGTACCTGGTGCTGGTGGCTCACACCTGTAATCTTGCTTCAGAGCCAGCCAGGGAAGCAAATGCCAGACTGGAGTTGTGGCTCAAGTGGTAGCATGCTAGTAAACAAGAGCTCATGCTAGCCCCAGGCCCCTGCCAAAAGTAGCTATTTTTAAAGCTAAGAAGCGGCTTTAAAAAAGTAAATACCAGCTCAACTATGTTCACTGTAGCATTATCTACAATAGCTAAGATATGGAACCAACCTAGATGCCCCTTAGTAGATGAATGAGCAAGAAGATATGGTATATATACTCAATGGAGTTCTGTGCTTCCATCAGAATGAATGACATTGCCCCATTCCATTTGTAAGGAGATGCAAAGATCTGAAAACAATTCTATTAAGCGAAGTAAACTAGGCCCAAAGAAATACAAGTTTCATGGTTTTCCTCATTTGTCTATAATAGTCTTAGCAGGGGATCACAACAGCCTAATCGCTAAGTGCATAGGACCATATATAATGAAGCATATCAAAATGAACTCCAAGAATTGGAAACAAGAGGTGCTTATTATGTCCTGTATGCAGTTATTTCTATTTTTTTTCTATTTTAGTTTTCTGTACCCTTTGTTTTGTATATAAGCTTATCTGATCCATGGATGAGAAAGGAAATCACAGAAACAGCAGGACAAAGGATAAACTAATGCAACGATACTCACTAGACACTATGTTGGAAATGAACTTTACAACTTGGTGGGGAGAGGGGAGTAGATACTGGTAAGTGGGAGAAAAGGAGGGGGGGTAACAGTGTTGAAAAAGAAAAGTACTCATTGCCTTAGCTATATAACTGTAACTCCCTGTTCATCACCTTTACAGTATTTTTTTTTAAGTAGCTAAATGCAGTCACACCCACATCCTTTAAAACAGTTTTCCAACTGCAATTCCTGCCCCAACCCCAAGGGACTCACATCTGTGTCAGGAGATGACAGTTGCTATGGCATCTGGTAGGCAGAGGCCGAGGATGCCACCAAATGCTCCACACTGCACAGAGTGACCTCCTTTCCACAACAAAGCATTATTGAGTCCCAAATGTCAATAGGACCTAGTGGAGAAATCCTGTTTGAAGACAGCTTGACACTTCCTGTCCCCTACCCAGGTGCCCACTGGAAGCTGATTCACGGCAAGGTCACCAGTGTTACAAGGGGAGGAGGCCTTACCCTCAGTGCTGGCAGGGAGAGGCCAGCACTGCACAAATGGACTTATTTTTAGGTGCTAGTACTGGGGCTTGAACTCAGGGTCTTATGCTGTTACTTGGCTTTTTCCCTGAAGCCTGGAGCTCTACCACTTAAGCCACATCTCCAATTCTGGCTTTTTGCTAGTTAATTGGAAATTAACTAGTGATCCTCAGATCTCAGCCTCATGAATAGCTAGGATTATGGGCATAAAACACCAGTGTGCCTGTTTTTTTTTTTTTTTTTTTGGTCAGTCGTGGGGCTTGAACTCTGGGTTTGAGCACTGTCCCTCAGCTCTTCAGCTCAAGGCTAGTGCTCTACCACTTGAACCACAGTGGCACTTCCAGTTTTCTGGTGGCTAATTGGAGATTAGAGTCTCATGGACTTTCCTTCCCGGGCTGACCTTGAGCCATGAGCCTCAGATCTCAGCCTCCTTAGTAGCTAGGATTATAGGTGTGGCCACCAGCACCTGCCTTTTTTTTATTTTTTTTAATTTTTTTAAAAATACTACTTCTCAAACCGAACTCTCAGTCTTTAGAATTCAGGCAACAGTAACACCCGATGCAGCACCACTGGACTGCTTTAAATTCGGCTTTAGCATAATTCCAACATCTTCGTTTTCTCATGATGAAGCAGAATATTCTAAAAATTTAAATCAGTAAAGTAGTACCAAGGCTAAATAAAATATGCCATATGATATTTAGACACAAAGGTACAATTTCTTCTCATCATTTAATTTTGGAAAGTATGTCTCTTTACAAATATTTGTCCTGTTTTTAATAACAGACAGGTCTTGTTCGTAAATCTTCACTGTGTGTGTGTGTCTGTGTGTGTGAGTGCGCATGTGTTCTTTCTGTTCTCAGTGTTTATACTTTTTGACTCTTGGCATCTTGATGTAGAAATACATCACTTTATTGGATTAAAATAAAAAGCTTATAGGAACAATAATTACTTGTCTTTATCCATTAAAATAAAAAGCTTATAGGAACTATAATTATTCGCCTTTATCCAAGGTCAGCTCTTCAAATTCAAGGATATAGGAAGCTTGCAATTGCTATATGACATCTGTTGCAAAGAAAAAAGGCAGACTTCATTTTTTTTTTTTAAAGAAAGGGTATGGATGAACGACAGTTTTTTTCTTTTTTGGCTGTTGTGGGGCTTGAACTCTGGGCCTGGGCATTGTCCCTGAGCATTTCAGCTCAAGGTGAGTGCTCCACCACTTGAGCCACAGTGTCACTTTTGGTTTTCTGGTGGTTAATTGGAGATAAGAGTCTCACGGATGTTCCTGGCCAGACTGGCTTTGAACTGCAATCCTCATATCTCAGCCTTCTGAGTAGCTAGGATTACAGTTGTGAGCCACCAGCACCTGGCTAACAGTTTTCTTTTTTTCTTTTTTTTGGGTCCGGTTGTGGGGCCTGAACTCTGGGCCTGGGCGCTGTCCCTCAGCTCTTCAGCTCAAGGATGGTGCTCTACTACTTGAGCCACAGTACCACTTCCGGCTTTTTTCTTTTTGCTTATGTGGTGCTGAGGAATTGAACCCAGGGCCTCAGGCATGCAAGGCAAGTGCTCTACCACTGAGCCACCTTCCCAGCCCCCCAACAGTTTTCCTGACTGCTGATGATTTACCATCTTTGCAGCACTTAAGGATGAAAGAACTGATTTATTTTTTGGAGGTACTCAAAGAATAACATACAAAAATGGCTTTCTATAGTGCATATAGACATAATTATGGCCTAGTAATTGTCCATCTACACAGTAGCAGAAACCCAGATCTCTTTATATGTTGAGACTCTCTCCCCAACAGACTGCACCAGCAAAGATCAGAGTGAAGACACTATCACATTCTGTGGGTAGAAGGGCCAGAAGACAAAGGAGGAGGCACCAGTAAGCCCCATGTCATTTTATAAAAACACAGTGTGGCTCTTACAAACTCATCTTCTTTCAAAGTGACAACCATCACAGACCAGACAGGCTTGTCAGCCAGCACACCCAGGCACAAGAGGTTAGTGCTGAGAGCAAGGACTCCAGTGCCTCGAAGAAATCCAACCCTAAACCCGACTGTCCCGCTCAAAGTCACTTTTGTCTGAAATCTTGGTGGAAGAAAGGTAGGAGAAACATGACGACACCTTAAGAAAGAATAAGAGCTCTTTTACAAATAAATACAAAGCCATTCCCAGGCGCTCTGGGTAGGTCATGAAGGGGAGGCAGCTGACCATTTAGTAAATGCCTTGATCTGCAGCTCAGTTTAGCTGCCAGATCCCTGGGCTCTGATAGTAGCTTCCTCTACAGGAGGCAAGGTTTCTCTGATGCCAGTGAAATTCTCTCCACCATCAGCTGCTAGCCTAGGTGGGCAAATCAGGGACTGTGAATTGCTCAGGGGGCCCATCTTCTGACAATCTCTTTTCAAGCAGTAATTTCATCTAGGCCAGGAGACAATCATAGGTTGGCATGCCGTGAGTGCTTTGCAGGCCTTATCAGTAGCATGGAGGTTAGGGGACTTATTGGATGACCTTGGATGACCTAGGAGATGTCCAGTGACTTTTGGTCTATAGTTTCCAGAATTGCTAAACAGAAAACAGTTAGCTCACTAGATTGAAATAAGGGTGGAATGAATCCATGGAAAGACGCTTGGTAGGAAGCCTGGGGAAACAACAGATATTGCATCGTGTTGATTGTATTTTGAGGTCTACTTTGTGTCTATCACCTCAGTGCCTCTCTCTGCCCAGTGTCCCTGCTCTCCTCCAACGTGCCCTGGGCCTTACTTCTCTTCTTCCTGTGCTTGCCTGCCTACTTCCTTCAGGTTGAGACTCCAATGTCACCAAGAATCCTTCCCTAGATACCATACCTAAGATTTCACCTCCACAAGGACTCTTCCTGCCTTAGGATCATCTAACAAATTACATACTGAATTGGCATTTCTCTCATCTTTTGGCATTTCCTGCTTGAGAATAAAAGGGTCTTGTTGTTGTTGTTGATACTGATGTTTGAACTTGTGGCCTTGTGCTTACTAGGCAGGAACTCTACCACTTAGCCACACCTCCAGCTCTAGAATGGAAGTGTCTTGAAGGCAGTGGCTTCTCTTTGTCTTGTTCACTGCTCTGTCCTCAACGGCTTAGTGCTTGTGATACAAGCATTTTATCACCAAGCACTATGCCAGTGACTTCTCTGCCTCTTTGTAGAAACACTTTTTCAGCTGCTTCTATTCTCTCTTTTTTAAAAAAAATTAGAAGCATAGGCTGAGGAGTCCATGAGATGAACTCTGGGCTAGACTGGAGATATGGCTTAAGTGGGAAAATACCAGCCCTAAGTAAAAAAATCCAAGCAAAAAATGCAAGGCCCTGAATCCAAGCCTTGGTCATTCCAGAAGGGAAGGGGAGGGGAGGAAAGGGAAGGGGGATGGGGAAGGGGAAAGAAAGGGGAAAGGGAAAGGGAAAGGGAAAGGGAAAGGGAAAGGGAAAAGAAAGGGGGAAGGGGAAAGGGAAGGGAAGGGAGGAAGAGAAAGGGAGAAAAAGAGTGGGGAAGGTAAGGAGGGGGGAGGGAGGAAGGAAGGAGAAGAAGGAGGGAGGTGGAAGGGAAGGAGAGGGGAGAAAAGGAAGGAAGGAAGGGAGGGAGGGAGGGAGGGAGGGAGGGAGGGAGGGAGAAGTATAAAGAGAAAGAAAGAAGGAGGGAAAGAGAGGGGAAGGTAAGGAGGGAGGAAGGCAAGAAGGAAAGAGAGGAAGATGAGAGAAAGAAGGGAGGAGGAAGGTAAGGAAGGGGGAGAAAAGATGGAAGGGAGGGAGGGAGGGAAGGAAGGAAGAAAGGAAGGAAGGAAGGAAGGAAGGAAGGAAGGAAGGGAGGAAGCGAGGAAGGGAGGAAGGGAGGAAGGAAAAATTTTCTGCCTTTGTCCCTTAGGAGACTAAAATGCAAAAAGAAGTAACCAGGTAGAGTGAGTCATTGAGGCTCACTCAATTTAGTCAACATTTCACTTTGATTGCTCACGATAAATTCCAACACAGTAGTCTAACCTTGACAATTCCTGTGCTGGAGTTCCTAACATGTCATAAATATAAGTTTGCTATTCCATTACTAAGGGAAAAAATGGCAGTCAATAAAAAAGGTCTGTAAAATGATCCCATTGCTGTACATCGAGATGGATATCAGTGCACACTGAAATGTGGTCAAGATTTTTTATTACAAAGGAAAGAGTTATGAAGAAAATCTGCTAGTTTTTACATAGAATGAGCATAGTATTTCTACTAAGATTTAAAAAAATCACAAAACCCAACACCTTCTGAACCTAGTTACAAGCATCAGTGTTACACAACTCTAAGAAACCCTCTTTCCTTTCTTTTCTATAAGAATGTATCTTCCGGACCTAAACATGTTGCCTCCTTGATATTAAAGACTAAAGTCACAGAGTATTTAACTGAGCGTCTACTATAGCCACCCACTGAATTCATATCTCAGGGTTCTGAACTATAGACCTAAAATCATCCCTAAAATTACTCAAATTCCTTGCACCAGTTAATTCCATCTAAATAAATTATACTTCTAAAGGCAGGTTATCTAAAATAAGCATTTTCAAAAATCTGACGAAAATTTTTTGCAAAGTAGCAGGATACAAAAATCAACAGTGAAAAACCAGTAGGATTTCTATGTATGAACCATGAACAGGCTAGAAAGAAATCAGGACAACAATTTCATTCACAACAGCCTTGGGAAAAAAGGGCAAAATGTCTATCTAAAAAGTTAACCAAGGAAGTGAAGAATTTCTACAACTAGAAAAACTTGAAAACAGAAATTGAAGATACAAGATGGAAGCCCTCCCATATGGTGGCATTAATATCATGACAATGGTCACATAAGTGAAAGCAGCCTACAGATTTAGTGCAATGCCTAAATAAATCCCACCAGGAAGAAACAGAAAAATTAGTCCTAAAATTCATATAGAAGCATAAAAGATTCTGAATAGCAAAAGACTCTATCTCCCCAAAAAGTACATAAAGCAAAAAAGAGCTGGCGTTATGCAGGCTGGTTCTAAGTAGTATTGGGTTGTACAGCCAAATTGTACAACACAAATTCAAATGGCTAGGTTGTTCTCAGATACGGGGTGAGTGCAGTGGATTTTTCTGGAGAACAAAGGGTAAGGGATGAGTGCGTGTAGACTTCAAATGATTGAATTAGAAGCCTAAGATTAGGGAAACAAGTTAGTAAAGTTGCATTGAGCTGGGCGTTGGTGACCCATGTGTGCAATCCTAGCTACTCAGGAGGTTGAGATCTGAGGATAGTGGTTCAAAGCCAGCCTGGGACAGAAAATCTGTGAAACTTTTATCTGCAGTAAACTACCAAAAAGCCAGAAATGGAGCTGTGGCTCAAGTGGTAGAGTGCTAGCCTTGAGTAAAAGAAGCTCAGGGATAATGCTCATTTCAAGGCCTAGGATGGAGAAACAACAGCAAAACAATTGCATGGCAAGCAAGAAACTGACTTGAGACCAGAGGGTATCATACATAAAAGAATAGGTGTGCAGGCATGAGGGCGGGGACACACTGATACACACGGACGTGGACATACACACACACACACACACACACACACACACACACATACACACACACACACACACACACACACACACACACACTCATGCCACAGGAATTGAAGTCTGGGGTTTGAGACTATACTGCTGTGAGTTTATGACTTAAAATAAAGTGGACCTGGATCATAACAAGTCTAGTCCAGGGTGTGAGGTATAGCATGGGATGTCACTCTGGAAATAGCAAGACCATCTTAATATCAAGCGTTATCATTTTATAAGCCATTCAGAGTTTAAATAACATATTCAAAGTTCCAGCTAGTTACTGGTAAGAACAAGCTTCTTTTGTTGCTCAAATCCTGTCAATCTTTGCATATAAAATTGTACTCTTTGGGGGACTGAGATGGGCCTGAATGCTGTCTCAGCTTTTTCACTCAAGACTGGAACTCTACCATTTGGGCCACAGTTGTACTTCTAACGTTTTGGTGCTTAATTGGAGATAAGAGTCTCAAGGACTTTCCTGCCCAAACTGGTTTGGAAGCCTGATCCTCAGATCTCAACCTCCGGAGTAGCTATGATTACAAATGTGAACCACAAGTGCCTGGCTCATTTAGTATCTTTTAAATCCAACCTTCAAATCTGAAATAAAATGGTGACTTTGCTCTCTTGGTCTAGGACCAAAGTATAAATGAAAGAAAGCTGTCAATCAGACATAAGGTGCAAGAGAAGGTACCAGCTCGATTTCCAGTATTCTGGCTACTATCTGGAGTATAGAATTTTGAAATCCTGTTCAAATACATCTTTGGGTAGTGTTTCCTTAATATGGAAACATTAAAGACAGCTAGCTAGTTAATGTGGCAACAAAACATAGTGAAGAACAATTCTACCCCATAAACCAGAAATGCAGGCTGACAAGAATGCCTGGTATGATTTTGCTATACTGGATGTCAATGCCTATCAGCTTCAAGGCAGTGTCTAGATGATTTAAGAAGGTAAAGTAATATTGGACCACATACTTTTCAATGCACATGTGAATATCAGCTTCCTCCAGATGGAAATGGAGCTGTCATTTTCTCTGATTAAGGATCACTCAAGTCCTCTATGGTAATAGTAATCTATTACCAGGCAAGACCTGGCACCTGCTGTACCCAGCCCCACCCACCAATTCCCTCCAGCTGCTCTCTTGGTTTCTGGCTAACCTGGTAGTCAACAGCTCATTATCACCGAGGATGCATGTGGCTACCATCTCATCTGCTTACTGAATCATAGGGCTCTCATGTGCCACAGGTACAACTTCCACTCCATTAAGAGGAGAGGCACAGGCATAAAGAAAATCAGCACCACCCAAACAAAAGGCACACATTGGGACCTACATAGAGTCAGGGAAAACCTGTATCATAGCAAGGAGGGAGGCACGGATGTGAGAACCTTCTAGAAGAGGAAGACGTTCATTGAAACAATCAATCAAAAGCTCTTTTATTGTCTACCAGAGAGACCTGAGATGTCTGGATAATAGCCTAGGATTGCATGGAGTAAGAGGCTGAGAAATGAGAAACAATGCCAACATCTTCCTGCCAATGTCTTGTGGTCATTTCTTCAGAGCTGGGCAAGTTGGCTGTCCAGCAATGGGGTTGAGCTTCAAACCAGGATCACTGCCAAGTAATCCTTTTGGATTTCTCCTCAAACTCAGACCCAGAGAGTATACACTCTTAGTTGAAATCTAATAACCAAGAAGCTAAATATCACATGCAGATCATTAGCTGCTTAATATAAATAATGCATTCAATTTTATTTAACAAAATCATCAGACTTGTACTCAAAATGCATTCTGTCTCTAGGCACTCATACTATTACTGTTGAAAGCATCTGGAAATTGCCATCATCAAATCCCTCTGAAGCTTGAAAAAGAATGATGGCCCATCTATAAGACAGTTGTTTTCTTCTTCTTCTTCTTTTTTTAACATTTAATATCTTTAAAAGTAGTAAGGAAAGGGAAGGATTGCATTGGATAAAAATCACTAGAAAGTTAAACTAATAAAACCAAAAAGCAATTTTGTGGTTTGTGGCATGTTCATTTGATCACCAAAAGAAAGTAGAGCACAAAGAAGTGGGTACAAGTCTCCACTTGACAGGAAAGCAAAAAGCAAAGCAGTTCTGCAGATAACTCTGTGTGTGTGTGTGTGTGTGTGTGTGTGTGTGTGTGTGTGTGTGTGTGTGTGTGTGTGCTCTATGTAATATGCTTGCATAAAGAACCTCATTTCCTTCAGCTCACTGTTTTCCCACAATCCCACACCTTGAGCCTGTTGGGAAGAGAATTTGCGGCAGCCTCCTGTGTTGCTTGCCAGCTGCTTACAGCCTGGTGTCAGGCATACAGTAGGTGCTGAATGAAGGAGCAATTAGGACTTAAAATCTTCCTCTACCTAAATGTTCTGAGTATAAGAACTGAGAAGACACAAGGACCTGGGTGGCTGGTGGAAAATGAACACGTTTATGAAGAGATAGGTGTGTTGAAAAATGGGGACAGGAAAACCCTCAGAAGACCTGGCTTCTTGTGTATACCACTGGACCTGCATGTTCCTCAGTTTTTATTCGGTAGTATTTAGAAAGGGTCTCCCAATCAGTCACATACACAGAGCATATATTAATACAAACATTACTGTGCTAACTCCACATTGTTCTTACTCATAGGCCAAACACAGAAGCAAACACTGAAGTAAATTAGAGTTTACAGCATTAAAGCTTGGTGTTTCTTTCTCTCTCTTTCTCCCTCCAACCATCTCAGTCTCTTTCTCTACCCTGGGCATGAGGGGGTGAGAGAGGGGCGAGAGAGAGGAGACAGAGAAGAAGGGAGAGAAGGGAGAGGGAGGGAGTGGGAATGGGAGAAAAAAGGAGAGAGGAAAAGAGGAAGAAAGAAGGGGGAAAGAGGGAGAGGGAAAAAAGGGAGAGGAGGGAGAGGGAGGGGAGAGATCTTAGTGCAGGTATCTATTATTAAAGGCATTTTACAAAATCAAACCTCAGTCTTAAAAGGATGAATTGGCTGTCTTAACAATCCATTGTCCATATTCTTCTGACTCACAAAAACCACACCCCAACCTTCAACTCCCACTTGGCCACAGAGGAACAAATCATGAACTAATTTGGAGAATTTCAAACTTCATCTTACACTACCAGGAAGACTGCATTATTTACAGGCTACAGTGTTCACTGACTTCTCCCTGTAGCTGCCAGAGCCTCAAAATCAGATTTCCTGTCTGGAACTGTACATATGCATATATGTTTATGTGTGTATGTGTGTGTGTGTGTGTGTACACGTATCCTGTAGAGAGCTGTGAGAGGCCAAACCTGGAAAATGGCGCCGGCTTCCGCCCTCCGCCTTCCCGATGGCGAGTGCTCTCGTGGTAAACAACTCCTTATATGGCTAAGGCAAAGAATCTGGCTTGCTTCCGCGCACCTGAACCTATTGGTGGTTCCCACGTGGCATATCAGGGTTGGCTACCCAGCGGGTACTTAAGGCTGTGGGGAATTCTCCCCGGGGTTGGGGTCACAAGATTATAAAAAAAGGTCCTGAATAAACGGCAGAGAGAAGAGTCCGGTGGTGTCGCGTCTCCTTGCTGGTCGAGGCGGTAGCGACACGTGGTGGCCCGTACGGGGACTCAGCCATAACCCCAACGAGGACTCAGAACTCTCTGCGGTCAGGGTGGTGCACCGGTAAGTTCCCAGGTAAAAGGGGAATCCGCCACAAGAGCGGGGAGTAAGTTCCCAGGTAAAAGGGGAATCCGCCACAAGAGCGGGGAGTAAGTTCCCAGGTAAAAGGGGAATCCGCCACAAGAGCGGGGGGGATTTTTGCTCTTCTCGGTAGATAGGGAAAGAGCGAGAACCCGGGGCTAGTCAGTAGAGTAGCCAAAAGTGAAAGTAAAAGTTTGTTTACCAGCTTTAAATGTTTAAAACATGGGCGCTTCTTCTTCGCACCCAATTTTTTTGGCTCTCAATGAGCTACTGCACTCAAAAAAGTTAAAAATAAAAAAGAGTACTTTAGAGAGATTTTTGAATGAATGTGACATCGTTGCCCCGTGGTTCGCTGTCTCCGGAAGCCTCACGATGGCCTCTTGGGAGAAACTAGGGAGGGACCTAGGTTTTGCCTCTGAACAAGGAACGCTTAAGAGCGGAGTGAGACCAATATGGAAACTGATAAGAGGCTGTCTCGAGGACCAGCGTTGCAGTGAGGCGGTAGAGAATGGTCAGGCCGCCTTAGAAATGCTGCAGGAAGAAAGATCGGAAAGGGCAGACAGCGAAAAGGAGGAGAGCAGGGGGGGGGTTATACCCCGATTTTGCCGAACTAGAGACCTCTGAGTCTACAGACTCAGAGGAATTACAATCAATCATAGAACAAATAGAAAAAACAAAGATAAGAAAGAGGAGGAAATGGAAGGAGAGAGAGGACCCAGATAAAGACGAATGCACGCCCTCCGTGCACCGCCCCACACCTTCGGCCCCTCCGCTCTATGCGGAGGACCCTGGAAGTGGCAGCCCCGGCTGTTCTTTCAGCCCAGGCGTGTGGAAAGCGGTCAGAACCGAGTTACATCTAGCCTGTCCAATATTTCAGGATCCACAGGGACAGCGGTATCATGAACCCTTAGATTTTAAGGTTATAAAATCTTTAGCTGAGTCTGTGCGGACATACAGAATCACAGCCTCCTTTACTGTAGCCCAGGTGGAGGCCCTAAACAGACATTGCATGACACCCGGTGATTGGAGTGGGCTCGCACGAGCTTGTTTGAGCCCAGGTCAGTATTTAGATTGGAAGGCCTTTTTGATTGAATTTGCTAGTGAAGAGGCTGCAGCCAATCAGGCTGCGGGGAACCCAGCTTGGGACAGAGATATGCTGCTTGGACAGGGGAGATTCGCCAATCAGCAGATAGGCTACCCGGTTCAAGTTTATGAACAAATCAATAAAATTGGCATAAAGGCATGGAAGGCCTTACCAAATAAAGGCGAGGTGAGTGGCAATCTCACCAAAATCCTGCAGGGCTCTATGGAGCCGTTTTCGGACTTTGTTGCTCGTATGGTCGAGGCTGCTGGCAGAATTTTTGGTGACCCCGACGCAGCCATGCCATTAATTAAACAGCTTGTTTACGAGCAGTGCACTAAGGAATGCAGAGCAGCCATAACCCCATATAAGAATAGGGGACTAGAAGCATGGATGATAGTTTGCAGAGAGCTGGGCGGACCACTAACTAATGCTGGATTAGCTGCTGCTGTGGTGCAATTAACCCAGAAGAATGGGGGCTGGGAAAGTGGCTCAGTGGTAGAGTGCTTGCTTTGCATGCCTGAGGCCCTGGGTTCAATTCCTCAGTACCACATAAGCAAAATGAAAAAAGCCGGACGTGACACTGTGACTCAAGTGGTAGAGCGCTGGCCTTGAGCTGAAGAGCTGAGGGACAGTGCCCAGGCCCAGAGTTCAGGCCCAGGAAAAAACCTATTTAAAAAACGCTGCAAATTTGTCTAAACAGTTGTCTAGTTATCTTTTAGGTAATTGAACTGGGGAGTTCGACAGCCTAATGGAACAGCTCAGGGTTGCCATCGTCATGGTGAACTCGACCCGAGTGGATGCCGGATTGGCGGAGGGGTTATCTTCATGGATCTCCGCTGCTATGAATCATCTTAAGGAATGGGCGGGTTTAGGAGCCCTGACAGGCCTCCTGGTGTTAGCCTCCTTGGTATGTCTGTGGTGCATTTGCCAAATTAGAGGTTCTCAGCGTCGCAGTGCAGCCATGATTATCCAAGCCTTTACAGTCATTGGAGCAGGTCAGTCCCCCTAAGCATGGCTTGCCACCCTAAAACAATGAACACAGATTGCAAAGCCAAAGTACTGCAGTCGAGAGGCATGAGTTTTGCCCTCGAGGAGAGCATGTTTGATTGCACACGGGTTCGATTTGCCTTTTCCCGTCCTTGTGAAAAACGAATCAATGGACAGGCTGAGTCATCCCTAGAGAAGGCCCCCTCTGGGAGAAGGCTTGTATGCAGTCCTTGCAATTGCACAACAGGGATCAGACCTCTGTTCTCATCTGTGTTCTTTAAACAAAAAAGGGGGAACTGTAGAGAGCTGCGAGAGGCCGCACCTGGAAGATGGTGCCGGTTTCCGCCCTCCGCCTTCCCGATGGCGAGTGCTCTCTGTGTAAACAACTCCTGATATGGCTAAGGCAAAGAATCTGGCTTGCTTCCGCGCACCTGAACCTATTGGTGGTTCCCACGTGGCGTATCAGGGTTGGCTACCCAGCGGGTACTTAAGGCTGTGGGGAATTCTCCCCGGGGTTGGGGTCACAAGATTATAAAAAAAGGTCCTGAATAAACGGCAGAGAGAAGAGTCCGGTGTCCTGTCTCCTTGCTGGTCGAGGCGGTAGCGACAGTATCCCATAAACTGAATTTATAGTTATATATACCCAAATTAATAAAATAAACAAAATTTCATACAGGCATTATCTAAAAGTTTCACAGTGTGATGTTATTAATAATCCCATAAACCCGTTTTCTTTTTTGAGGAAACTGATATTATTGTGATAAACTTTTCCTTGCAGAATGAAGATTTTCACCTGCTACCAAATCCAGACACATGAATCTAGCTATCTATCTTTGGAAAAACTAACACTTAGGACCTAAATGGAAATCCTGGTTTTATGGCACACATTCATTATTTTGTGATAAAGTGTGAAGGCAGATAACACAGAAGTTTTAATTCCTTTTAGTTCCATCTCATAAGCAAAAGAGAAACGTGATGAAAAAATACAAGTGCAGAAAAGCTATTTGCAGAAAAGAGGATCGGATTTTTCACTGTGTGTGCATAAGTAAGATAAATATGTTCTCATTCGCAGGATGGTAATGGCTTTGGGAATTGTGTTCTGAGTAGCAAAATAAAAAGGGAATTTGGTATGTAGATTAATTACACGCTTTTCTAAAAGATTCAAAATGACAAAGCCATTTTTAAAGTATCTGAAAAGTCACGCTGAATTCCTACTGCCGTCCTGGCTCTGCTTTTGTCTTCTGATACTGGTTATAACCACATTGTCTTCTACTGGATTGCATCCTATTTGGGGGTCGCAATATGTTTTATTTTATGCCAATTCAATTTGGAGTGAAGTTCTCTAAAGAAACATCTGGCCAACCAAACCTCATAGGGGCAGAGAAAATATTAATCATTACTTTGGCTTATGGAAAGTCCCAGGTTTAAACAAACCATGAAAATCCCTCCAGATCTAGCTTCCTTCTCTCCCCATGAAGACACAGTAGGTCTTTCTAAAGCTGTCAGTAACAAATGCTGGATGGTAATGAGGGATGTTCATGGTATAGAACCAAACTATAAATCATTTAGAAAGGGCTCTGTGTTAAAACGCTGAACACAAGCTTTAGCCATTCTGTCTGTTTGCTATCTAGACATCATGAATAGATTTTCAAACACTTGGTAGAGGCAAGTGACCCCCAACCTTGTGGGGGAAAATAAAACAAAACACTTCTCTTACAAGGACACAAACACCAGATAAGTTTGCTTGATACTTTTTAAGCCCTTTATGTTTTTGAGACTTATCCCCTATCTTGGGTTCATAGTCATAGTGGATATGAAGTGGTAGCAGTTGGTGTCTGGTTCACAAGATGAAGCTGGGAAAGTTCAATGAGGAGCACTGTTGGGGACTGTAGTTCATGCCTGTAATCCTAGTTACTCCAGAGACTGACATCTGAGGATCCTGATTCAAAAACATTCTGGGTAGACAGACTTATTTCTAATTAACCAGCAAAAAGTCAGAAATAGGTGTGTGGCTCAAGTGATAAGTACCAGCTTTGAGCAAAAATGTCAGGCAAGAGAATAAACCCCCAATTCAAGTTCCAATACCATCACATGCACACACACACACACACACGAGTAAAAATATACAATGAAATATTCCAAAAGCCAATGTGATAGTCATCCACTAACTTTGACACGAAGAAAATACATCTCTCAACAAGGCAAACAGAAAAAACCATCTTCAAAGCCTTATCGCTGGCCTATTCTGGGGTTTTACGGTTTGTGCCTTTCTTAAGTAGTTCTCTGCCTTTGTTGTCTACCAAACTGTGCACACAAAGCAAAAACACGCTATTAAAAGATTCTCACCCTGCCAGAAATTCAACAAATGATGCTACCATTCCCAAGGCCCAGGGTCTAGAAAAATGCCAGCTGAGAATTCAAATAAAGAGAAGGAAAATCTATAAAGAGGTTAATTAGCTTATGTGCTTCAGTCCAGGGAGGTAGAACACTTTTCTGGGAAGTAGCCAGTATGCCCAATAGGGAGATGCTATCTTAGCCATCCTGATGCTTGGAGAACACACTTTCGCAATCCTTATGAATGCTCAACCACGAAGGCCACAGACTTGAACAAAGAACTGGCTTGAGCAGTCCTGGGGACTTACTCTGTAGACACTTCAGGAAATATATTCTCCTTTGGCCATTTTCCTCTAAGTTTCAAGGGCAGAGAGAACTTTAATGTTGATACAGAACTGACTTCCCATCTATTGACTTCTCATTGACCCAACAAAGAAGCCATTTATAACTGCTGGTGAGAATGGATGGATTCTGAAGCCTCCCTATTCCCAAGTCTATGTTTCTCTGGGACTCTACATGGTCTCCTGGAAGCTAAGAAAATGGGAGAAAGACTGGAGTGGATGCTAGGGCTCCATATAAATGAAATGTACAGTCACCACAGCGCAGTAACTTCAACCTCTTGCATGTAGAAAGAGCCTTCCGGCCTTCCTTGCCCAGAGATGAGTGAGTGTGACACTGTTTGCAGTTTGGTGTGAAAGTATCAGGAGCAAAAAAGACTGTGGCTAAGAGACATGCCTCCTTCTCTAGGTCTCCCCATCCCTCTTCTATCTTTATCCCTGGAAGTACCAACCCGGAAGTGATTACTCTAAATCTGACTTGCACTGCTTTGGTGAATGTCTACAGAGCAGTGGTAGGGAGAGGAAGCATGAAGTCTCTGCTCACCAATGGGTGGTACTCTTAGGTCTTACAGTACTGGAGGAACTGGGGGATCATGCTGGTGTGTGTGTGTGTGTGTGTGTGTGTGTGTGTGTGTGTGTGTGTGTGTGTGTGTTTGGTCCCTGGGACTAGGAACTCATTTTCCATAGGTTCAATCTAGCCAGAGGTTTAAATGGTTGTATTTAGCCATCCATTATGGTAGTGTGTAAACTTAGTAAGCACCATAAGAGTCCAAAATCTCAGCTGTGTCCCTGGCAGCCACGTGATCTTAGCTCTTTAATCATTTTGGTCCTCAGTCCCTGACTTAAGAATGACAATCATCACACCCTCATTCCCAGATAAGAGCTGAGACAGAGTGCGGGGAAAATACCACGCAGGAAGATGCTCAGCAAAACAACCACCATCATTCTAGTAGTTCTCTTGTAACTGCATTTATGCTCACCACAGCACTCTGTCCTTGTGATTTGGCTTCCGAGCATGGAAAATAACATTCTGATGACAACAAAAGCACGCTGAACATGCCAGTTACTTGAGAAGTCATGCCACCTGCAGAGGCCTGCTAGGGTTTCCAGGGATAGCTAAGCGCCAGCAAGACTGAGTGGCCGGAACACCTTCTCTCCGGCATTAACACCCTATTCATCTTTGCCATAAGCTAAGCTGCCACTGATGTGCCTCTCTGGAGATGAAGCATCTCTGTTCTTTCATCCCAGCCCAGACTGATTGCATTACAACCGCCTGGGGAGATGGAATCCCATCTATTTAGGTGAGGCCACACAGTTTCACCCAACACCCTTGTAATCCCATGGCTGGTGTGGGCTCTACTTTCATTACTGATAGATCTCATTCCACAGGTCCAAGTCACAGGGATGTTTTATTTATTCATTTATTTTTATAGCTCCTGCGTTCAGATAAGGCCTTATGCAGGCTTACAGACCGGTATGTCTTCCCTCATCTGAAGTTTTCCACCACAGGACTGAGGGATGCCCTGGGATTCATGAAGAACAACAGTGGTAAAATGAAAAGAGACGTGGGCAGTAAAAGATAGCTGTGTCAAGGCTTTGTGTCTATACCTCTTTAATGTCTCTGGACAACTGGAAATGATAAAAAAATTCTTTTTGATTAATATATTATTTAGAACTCCCACCACTGTGGAGGAACAAAGAAAATGCACAATCAGAGTGTCTACTATCAACATATAAGAAATCCTTGAAAAAGCTACTCCATCCAAATAATTATTTCCCTACTGACCTGATTCTACTTTCAGAGAGAAAAAAATGCCCAAACCAAAGGCCTCCAAGCTGGGCAGATGACTCATTCATTTCTCCCTCTAGCTGTTTTCTAATTCCCCTTCACC
The DNA here is from genome assembly GCF_024711535.1 of Dipodomys merriami. Taxonomy (NCBI): domain Eukaryota; kingdom Metazoa; phylum Chordata; class Mammalia; order Rodentia; family Heteromyidae; genus Dipodomys; species Dipodomys merriami. Next base: position 7,427,365 of record NW_027205604.1, on the reverse strand, counting down.
TATGCAATGCACCCTGTCAATCAAAGAAAGGGATCCAGCCTGCAGCAGCAACTGCATAAGCCGCCTGCGAAGCCATTAGAGGAAAGCCAAGTCCACGTTCCTCTTGGCTGGGGTCAGCAAAGTTTCAGCTTACAAGAGATAAAAAAGAATTTCTGCAAGCCAGGCCCTACTGAGGGCGCCTCTCCAATTCTCCTGTAGACACCATGCTGAGACATGCCTGGGTCTGCCCATTCAACTTGGTTCCTGTGAATTCTCTCTGTCTGTTCACCTGACCTCTCTCAGAAACTCTGGGAATGGAGCCTATCTCCCTGGTGAAGTAACAGCTAAGACGAGTCAATGATGGTAATCTCACCAGAATTTCATAACCAATTATTTTTGTTGTTTCCTTGGTTAGGTCAAGAGCTTGTCTTCCTTCCTTCCTTCCTTCCTTCCTTCCTTCCTTCCTTCCTTCCTTCCTTCCTTCCTTCCTTCCTTCCTTCCTTCCTTCCTTCCTTCCTTCCTTCCTTCCTTCCTTCCTTCCTTCCTTCCTTCCTTCCTTCCTTCCTTTGTTTTTTGATTTTTTTTTGTGTCGGTCATGGGGCCTGAACTCTGGGCCTGAGCACTGTCCCTCAGCTCTTCAGCTCAAGGCTAGCGCTCTACCACTTGAGCCAAAGTGCCACTTCCAGCTTTTCTGCTTACATGGTGCTGAGGAATCGAACTCAGGGCCTCATGCATGCAAGGCAACCACTCTACCACTGAGCCATCTTCCCAGCCCCTCTTTCTTTCTTTCTTTCTTTCTTTCTTTCTTTCTTTCTTTCTTTCTTTCTTTCTTTCTTTCTTTCTTTCTTTCTTTCTTTTCTTTTCCTTCCTTCCTCCCTTCTTTCTCTTTTCTTTCCTTCTTGTCTGTCTGTCTCTCTCTCTCACACACACACACAACCCTAAAGTTAGATTTCTCCTTGTAAATGACCATGGATGTTAGCCTTGTAATGTTTTGTAGTGATCTATGTCTGAATCGCATGTGTACAGTTTAGGTCCTTCCCCCCATCCCACCCCCGAAAATCAATGACTGTTTGCTTTGTATGTAGGTGGGGGGGGGGAGACTGTGTATGCATGTGTATGTGTGTGTGTGTGTGTGTGTGTGTGTGTGTGTGTGTGTGTGTTTCTGGAATACCAGGTGTGCTTAATAAAAGCCTAGAAAATCAACAGAGATGTCCATTGACAGATGAGTAGATTTTTAAAAGTATGGTGTGTGTGTGTGTGTGTGTGTATGTGTGTGTGTGTGTGTGTGAGTGTGAGTGTGTGTGTGTGTGTGTGTGTGTGTGTGTGTACGTGCACATAATGGAATAAGAATAAAATCATAATACCTGGGAATCAGTCTTAGACCATAGGCTCTTCATTCTGGCAGAGGGCTAACACCAGGTTGCAAGGATAACCTTTAACCAGGAGAGAGCCATCTTCAGCTTCAGGGGCCACCATTAGGGACCTATTCCATGGCTGGTGGGCTAAGGCTGGGGTTGCAGAATTAATAGAGGACTAACAGTCTTAGACATGAAGTTTTTTTTAACCATTCCTGGAAGCTGTCTGGTGGTCTAGAAGTTGACCCTTCTCAGGAGTCTATCCAAAGATGCAAAGATGTACTCACAGCAAATCCTTACACGATGGGGCTGACAGAATGTGTGTGCTTTACAGTTACTTTGCTGCTGTGGAGATGTGTCCAGTCATCAGTGGAAAGGAATAACCCATTGGATTAGTATATAAAGAGTGGGGAGAAATCAAATTACCTGACAGCCAGTGGACCAGAATTCACAGCAGTGAGCGCAAAAACTGGAAAAGCAGGATTCACAACTAAAAACCACTTACTTTATCACAGTATGAAATCCCAGCTCTGCACTTGGCCATTTATTTACTTATTTATTTATATTTTGCTGTTCTGTCCATGCCCCTTCACCCACAGAGCTTCTAGAGATCCCATCAGGATATAATTTGCTAGGTTAGGTACCAGTGGCTCATGCATGTAATCCTAGCTACAGAATGTGGTTCAAAGCCAGCCTGAACAGAAATGTCTTTGAGACTATTATCTCAAAGCTGGAAGTAGAGCTGTGGCTGAAGTGCTAGAACACTGGCTTGAGTGAAAAAGTTAAGTGACAATGCCTGGATCCTGAGTTCAAGCCCCAGGAGCAGCAAACAAATACAAATATGCACACACACACACACACACACACACACACACACACACACACACACACACACACACCATTTGCCTTGCATTCCTGATGGGTCACATTTATCTTCTGATCCTTCCTAACATCTTCAAGTGTTAATCTGCAGTACAGAGCCTGACTCTCCCATTCACATAAAGATCCCTTACTTGGATGAACTTCAACCAGCCTTCTGAACCTACTCCTAGGTCCATTCTGATCTTCCTTGTACAATCCAGTTATGGCAACAAGCCCTGCTAAGTGTGGGTGACCAGAACCTCTCATCCTTTGATCCTCAGAATCTCCTTACCCTGGCAGGTCACTTTTGAGCAAGAATCCTGTTAGGTCAATTTTAGCCAGAATCCTCCTTCCTATTCAGCCTCATCCTCTTTGCTATACATTCCTTCATGCCCATACTATATTCAGAAGTTGAGCTCAGTCTCTCTGCCTGACTGAAGACTTTCCTAATGTCATCCTAAAGCACTCACTGTGCTTTAATGAGTGTCAATCAAACCCGTAGGGCAAAGACATCCTTCTACCCCCCACCTCCTGTTCAAGAACACACATTTCAGTGAAAGCCTTTGGTTCCCAGAGGGGATGGTTGTATTGCTTTGGCCAGGATGGGTGGAGAGGGTGATGAGGGTACAGAGGCTTCCAGAATTAATAGCATCTTTGTACTATGAGTTCTGTAGAGCTAAATTGACAGGCACTGCAGAGAAAACAAGCGAGTTGAGCTCAGCTCACAATGGTGACTGCCATCTGCTTTCCAATGAGTTGTTTTTAGCTCCATTTTGTTAGATTGATTAAAAACTAAGACACTTCAGTGTTTAGTTTAAACAAATGGTCTCACATAGCCCTTTAAAAAAATAAACTCAATAGAACTTTCCTTTAGTAGCTAAAATGCTTTACAAAATTCTTTTGGGTCAAATGAGGTGTGTGTGTGTGTGTGTGTGTGTGTGTGTGTGTGTGTGTGTGTGTGTGTGTGTGTGTGTGTGTGTGTGTGTGTGTGTGTGTGTGTGTGTGTGTGTATGTGTGTGTGTGTGTGTATGTAAAGACAACTGTTTTAAAATATCACTAAATAATTCTCACCAAATAACTAGAGTGGTCAGTAAAATATTGCCGATTTTCATTTTCAAATCTTTTCCTGGACTCAAGGTTTAGTTTATATGAGCTAGTTAATAAGGAAAAAAATCTAGGATCATTAACAATAGATCATTTAAGGGTGTATCAGTTCATATTTTACAGAGATTTCATCTGCTTTCTTTTCTTCTGCCATCAAAGGCCTCCCATTTGCAAAGGCCTTGTGTGCTTGGGGTGGGGGAGAGGAAGGGGGAGGGACTCAGCATCCAGGAGTCCACAGTTCCTTTTCATCGCAAGTGTGGAAGAGCCATCAAAGCAACTGGCATCAGAAATGCCCTCCAGGCTCTTCCCTGACCCCAGTGGAAGTCTTTCAGTAGCCTCTTTAATCTTGGTTAACCAAAGGCAAACTCAGTTACTTAGGCAGATTGTGAGATCTAAATAAGGATGGATGCAAAACATTTTCTGGGAGATGAGAGGGCAAGCATAATAGGCCTACTTTCCATTTTTTTTCCTTCAGTGGACCACTTTGAGGAATAGTTGGAGATGGTCAGCCTGCCCTTTGGCACACCATATTTTACTAAGAAATATGGAGAATGATAGAATAATATAAATATCTTCACAACACAGTTCCACTAAATTATATATGTCATACTGTTATAGGAAGGTGGTCGTGGAGGTGAAGATTCCAGATTCTTGGCATTTCCGACAAAGAATTAAATGAACACACACACACACACACACACACACACACACACACACACACACACACAGTGACAAAGTAAGGAGTTGCATAGAGAAAGTACACTAAGGGAAATGGTAGACTAGAGCTAGATGACTGTAGTGCAAACATTTGATTAAAAAAATAATCTCAGTTTTGTCAGGCACTGGTGGCTGATGCCTAGAATCCTAGCTACTCAAGGAAGCCAAGATCTGATAATCATAGTTTGAAGCCAGCCTGGGTAGGAAAGTCTATGAGACTGTACAGGAGAGGTGGTTGGTTTCCGCATTCTTTCTCTATAGCTAACCTGCCTCAGTACAGATTACAAATTGTCTGAGGAAAAACCATGATAGCTGAAGTGTAATTTCAACTTTGAAACTGCTAGACCTTCCAACTGTCAGATATCCATCTACACACAAATCTGTCCATTTACCTGCCATTTGTCTATAACCTGTCTGGTAGATCACTCAAAGGAGAGCTAGAAATGTAATTTTACAATTCTGGAACATAATTCTATTGACTGTTTTACTGACAATGTAGTCCATAAGAGTACCCAGAAGGCTGTAAAGTCCAGATTAGGATTTGAGTCCCTGACCTGTTGGTTACTAAGTTGTGTGATTCTGGGACTTGAGTCCACTTTGTGTGTGGATCTCAAATCTTCAGCAATATTTATTCCTAGGGCTCCTATGTTCAAAAAATGAGTAGCTTGTACTAAACACCACTACTACCACCACACCAGAATGGCTCCCAGTAGATTTTAGAGAGATACTACAGAAGTTACCTACCCATGGTCCTCCTTTTGCAACAATCACCAACTCTACCAGTATTCATAAATTTGCTTCTAATCTGTGGTGCTGTTGAAAAGGATTTTGTTTTGTTTTGATCTGATTTGATTTTGGTTGTAGACAGGAGTTAAGTACGGTAGACAAACACACATGCATATAATTCACATGACTCATCTTTTGGGAAAATTAATCTTTCATTTCTCAGCCTGTACATACAAGTAAGTGTACCCACTGGAACACTGTAGCATCCAACATTAGTACAAATATAAGTTCTACTCAAGACCATGATCAAGACAAATGACAGAGTTATGTGTATATCGGCAAAGAATCTCATCTCTGAAGTAAATTGTAATTAAGTTCTTGCACTGTAACTCCTTAGTAGTATTTCCTCCATCATCATTTCTTTCTCCTCCTCCTCCTCCTACTCCTACTCCTTCTTCTTCCTCTTCTAATTCCTCTTCTTCCTCTTCTTCTTCTTCTTTGTTATCTTCTTTGTCTTCTCCTTCTTCTTTTTTTACTGGTCATGAGGCCTGAACTCTGGGCCTGGGCGCTGTCCCTCAGCTCTTCAGCTCAAGGCTAGCGCTCTACCACTTGAATCACAGCACCACTTCCAGTTTTTTCTACTAATGTGTTGCTGAGGAATAGAACTCAGGGCCTTATGAATGCAAGGCAAGCACTCTACCACTAAGCCACCTTCCCAGCCCCTCCATCATCATTTCTAACTGCACACAAAGACCCAGCAAGGAAAGATTGTAGAGAACAAGCAGAACTTTCCCACTCAACCCAGGATGTTACATGGAAGGAAGGCTGAGACTCAGATTCCACAAATGTCTTCACGGGTTCCTATGGCCTTGCTGCCCAGCCTAGAGCTCTTCACTCAAAGGACATTCTCTATGTCTATGACCATACTCCAAAGGAACTATTAAAAGGAATCAAATTCAAGAAACCTGCATAGGAGACATCTTACCAGAACACGAAGGACCCTTTACAACATGGCCTTCATCTTTGTCCATTTGCATCTTCTTTTGTCTTTTCCCTTGATGCAGAAATGTCCTTACATAAATCCAATGGACATTAACAGACACGGACGCCTCCACAGCAGAGAATAGTTCTGACCAAGCTCCAAATACAGTGTGTGACTTACAGCAGACACGCTCAGGGCATTTCTATTGCTTCACTGGAGGTAGCTTCTCACTTTTCCTAACTCCCTTTCCCATGACTGTCTCTCAAACATGTAAAGATTACATCCTTATTTTAGAGATCCTTTTCTCCAGTGTATTTCCCATCTATCCATGGCTCTCATATTCTCCACCATTGCAGTTACTTCCCTCCACCAAGTACTCCACATGACCAAATTCCTTGCTGACAGTTGTGGACCCAAACCCAAACAGCAGGGCTGTATGATGTCTAGGCGGTATTCAGAAACGTTACTAGTTCAGCAGATTTCAGGGTGTTGCATTTTTTCCCTATCCCTCATTTCATGTATTACTGCCACCTCATTAAGATCATTTTAATTTTGGCAGCTCACAGACCAGTGATCTCTATCACTTTTGTGTCATTTACAAATTCCACAAAAGGACCCCCCCCACCCCAAAGGCACTGGAGAAAAGTGGACAGCTGTGGTTAGGAACCTCCACCAGTGGGCGATGGGCCGTAAACCAACACAGGACTATCTAAGAAGCCATGAATAAAACCAGCTTCAATCTTGCAGAAGCAGTATATTTCTATTAATGTTGTCTCTAAAACACAACACTGATAGCTACATTGCTTAGTTTAAATTTTCCTCCATAGCTTTTCGTATGTCATTGCTAAAAGTCAGAATCCTCTGGGGAAGATACAAAGCCCTCCTCCCCTTGCCTGTTTTCTACCTTCATCCTCACAACTGTGTCCCCATCAGTACAAGGCCACTCTCTGGCTGCCAGTGGCAACTCTATTACATTCCCCCCTCCATTCGACTCACTGTTACATCTCTATACCTTCGGTCAGGAGAATTCCCAGGCAGGATTGCTCTCCATTTGAAAAAATTGTTGTGTGTTTGATAAAATACTTTTCCCCCAATCCAACCTAAGTATTACTTTGTGTGCACAAGCCTACAGACTTGCCATCTCAGGCAGAATCAGCACACTTTCCATGACTGTCTCCTTTGCTGTTAAACTACCTGCACACAGGGACCCCAGCACTACAGAGAGTTCCTGATAAGCAATCACTGAATGTTTGCTGGTTTTGTGAATGGATAGGAATATGAATCTCAAGGGAAATGTCATGTCATGATTCCAAATGCAATCTACTGTGACTTCCTGGTGTCCTTGTCTACAGCATGACTCACTCACCCAACCACACATATACCTATCCCACAGGCTTGTTTTGGATGCTGGGGCTACAGCAATGTCTCTCTTTTAATAAACCTTACACATACTAAACATATACGTTAAGATCATTTTGAGAGTGACATGTGGTATTCAGAATCTTTTTTTAAGTATCAAAATGCAAGTGCCGGATGATCTTTTAGATTGGTTTTGACCAGAAAAGCTAAGAAAAGTAACACTCGATCTGATTCTTGGGTAACAAGATACCAGGTTGTAGGTTGTGAAGTCAAATGTCAACATGATTATTTATAACCTTTCAATGCCAACCTCATCATGGGATCAACGGTAGACCACTCTGAGCTCAGAGGGACAAGACCAGGACAGGTGGTGTGGCTCTGCTCACCATAGGATGTTCCAAGGGTCATTTTCATGACTGTGCTCATTTAACCAGTGGTAGACTGACAGTGGTAGATTGACTTACAGGTTTACTCTGCTTGCATTCTGTTTATAAATCTGTCTCCTGTTTGATTTCACTGACCTTTAAATGAAACAATCATATCAGATTTAGTTTCTCCCACCCCCCCCCCTTTCTCCCCCACATCTCCTTTGGAAAAGAATTTGAATGTCATTCCTTTTCATCACTTTCATCTGGACATTGACAGAAAGAACAAAAGCTAGTGTTTCATAGCTCAATTTACCTTGCCTCCCCCTCCCAGAGCCCATAAATAAATAAAAAAATTTTACGCACCTCCTAAAAATACTCTGGAAGATGAAAGATCTAGATCAGGGCAAAATCAACAGATAAGAAATAAAGCCATACATTTTTAACCTAAGCTAGGTGTCCCAAGCTAGCTAGCCCTTGCAAACTCTGTCATTAAAAACTCTGTGGAAAGCAATTAGATTAATACATGAGTAATTATGAGAACTTCAAAGGGATTTGCCTAAGAAAAATATGATTAGTCCCTCTTTCTTGAGGTGAAAATCCCAATTGTGCTCCAGTATCAATTCCTCAATAACCTCACACTCTTCTCAATTCTGGTATGAATCTTGGCCTATCTTTTTGCAAGTGATTGGTTTAGCAGTGGGTGTAACATGTTCTGTATAATGAAACAGAAAGCAATAGCCCTTGGACACCATCTAAGAAAGTTGCCTTGCTGGCAAAACATCCATCGGGAGAACCCCTTTAGTGTGGCTGGACAACATCATACCTGAATCTGACGCGTGGAAGTGAAGATGCACTAAAGGTCAAGTAGATCAGTCTAGAGACAAGCTGAGGGCTGGTCACATAGTTCAAGTAGCAGCGTGTTGAAATAGCAAGCACAAGGCCCTGGGTTCAATCCCAAACATCTCTTAACAAATAATTCTTTCCAGTATAAAGGCAGAGGTCCTCCAACTGATAAACCCTCTCACCTTCACCTTGAAAAGTCACCATGCCACCCAAGCCCCTTAACACAGGCAAACATAAATTTTAAAGTCCTTTCCAGCTCAGTTGGTGAGGGATACTCACTGAAACCCATTTTAGCACTCTCTTAGATGGTATAGCCAGTGTTGATGGATGTGATACAAGACCATGAAAAGAGAGCCTCTGTCTGGTGATGAGAGATACAAAGAGGCATCATTCCTAGGATAGAAGTGAGACTTGTGGACCTGAAGTCTTCCAAATCTAACTTGGGAATGGATTAAGCAAGAGTCAAAGTAATACACTGCAGTTCTGTAATCAGGGACAGGGAGGAAAGGAAAGCACAGGGCTTTTAAATTTCAGTGTGTTAAAAATCATGTCAATGACATGAAGTGCCTTTGAACTTCCATTTATTTGTGCAACAAATATTTATGGAGCACCTACTATTTGGCAGGTAATGCCTAATGCAATGATGTATGAAATGCATACATCCTTCCCTCCAGGAGTGAGAAAGGACAGGAAAGGTCAGAGAAAAGTATATATACATATATATATATATATATATATATATATATATATATATATATATATATATATATATATACACACACACACATACACTATATATATATACACACACACACTATATATACTATATATTATATAGGTATATGTATGCTATCTATGTATACACACATATATCATGTCTGACAAAAGCCAGTAGTAGAAGAAAGCCTAGGTAACCCATGCAGCTAGGTAAAGGGACTAGCCCTAGTCTGGAGTAAGCGGTATGGGAGCAGGGGTAGGAGGTTCTATAGGGAAATAAAGCCAGAGTGTTTGGTGTGAAACATGAAGCTACAAAGCTGGGGAAGTAAAGGCTGTGGCCAGGTAATTGCCAACGTGCTAAGAGGTTGTGAGTGAGCTTTCCTCAGCACTTAGAAGAACTCTGATACACAAAGGAGTGTGTTTCTTCAGGAGCTTTCTTCTTCTCCAGCTCCCAGGATCCCATTTTGATCCCATCCCACTCTAGAAGAAATGCCATAGCCAGCTTCTACTGTGGAGTAAATGAAGAAGCATAGCTTAAGGTATAATTGTGTGGTTAACAGGAAGATAATCCATTCAATGTGGAAAAATGAGGCCAGAGTTTAGTCATCATGAAGGGGTTCCTAGAGACAAATACAGATCAGCTGAATCGACAGGGAGAGAAATGGAAGCCCCAAAATGCCACAGAATGCACTGTAAGTTTACTCATGAGAACTCAGACTGGGGCATGAGAGTGAAGAGCTATGTGTTGGGGGCAGTGGTGGGATTTCCTTCTGAGGCTCTTGGGAGCTCAGCAGCCTGCACGGCACAGAGTATACTCTTGTCTTACCAGGTTCCTTAAGCAGAAGGACAGGGAAACAGATGCCCAGCCCCCCAAATGGAAGCCATTACACAGTCTGTTGGAGCGACCGAGGACTCTGCCACCACTTCCCACACAACTTGAGAACGTGACAATGAATCTGGGTACTCACCCCTTGTGGGCACCAAAAAAGTAGAACATGGTGCTTCAAGTGTATTTTTAAGAGAAAAAGCTGGCAAATGATAAAATGCAAGAAAACTGGTGTCGCTGTCTGCCACTTCAGAACTGAAAACACTGAAAATAGTTCTAATAATAGAAGGAAGTCTAGCGGAATGATGACATAGGACCAATTTGGTTAGGATTTCTAAGAAGATACTATTCTGTTTAAAAAGCTTCCGTTCACTGGTTTTCAGAACAGCCACAGGCTAGACAAGCCCCCTCGGCAGACCTAGATTCTTTTTGTCTGGAATGATTCAACACATCTCCATAGTCTCAGATGTGCATTCGCACGCTGGTAGACACAGATTGCAAACTGAGTGAAAAAAGAAAAACATTGAAAGAAGCTGCATGCCAGTGGCTCACACCTGTAATCCTTACTCCTCAGGAGGTTGAGATCCAAGGATCATGGTTTGAAGCCAGCCCCGGCATGAGACTCTTACCTCCAATGAACCACCAAAAAGTCAGAAGGCGGAGCTCTGGCTAAGTGGTAGAGCACCAGCCTTGAGCAGAAAAGCTCAGGGACAGCACTCGGGCCTTGAATCTAAGCCCCAGTAGCAGCACAAAAAAAAGAAAGAAAGAAAGAAAAAAAACAAGAAAGGAAGAAGGCCATTCTTTAAACGCTCTCATTTCTCATTTCTCCGTCCACACATATGTAAGAATGGTGAAAAGTTGCAAGAAAATGGTAATTAAAATCATCACATGGTGAGTCATTTTGTGAATTGTACCCCAGATGCAATAAGCCAATGAAAAGGGATCTTACAATAGGTCCACAAGGGTTGAACCTTAACAAAGGTTACCCTATGTCACTAGTTTTTATATTTTTCTCCCTTCCCATTGTAAAGTCACAAGAAGGGCATGCAATACTAGATAAGAGTCTGTTCAGTTGCTTTTCTGGGGCCACGGGCTCCAGAGGTAGCCACCCTCCCTGGCAGCTCAATGTAGAGACAACCCCAGCTCAGCACATCTCCAAACAGCTCAGGAATCAGGAGGGAGAAGATGTGATTGGCACAGAGGAAGGGAAGAAGAGAAGGGAAAACCAGGAAGAAAGAAGAAAAGACAGGCCAAGGAAAGGAAATGGAAAAGAAGGGCCCCTAGAACACAGCTGGGATCATTGCTGGCAGGGAACTATGGGAATGAAGTTGAGAAAAGCTAACAGTACTCAGGGTAAATGGAAGGAAGTTCCAGAATAACTACCCTTCACAGGGATACCCTTTCACAGGACAAAAAAAAAATCTGAGTATTTTTTGAGCTTAAAAAGGAAAAAAAGGAAATGGTTACCTGAATGCTTCAAATACTTAGAAGGATTTTAAAAAAATAAAAAAGAACAAGAGCAAGAATCTGAAATCTCTACATCTTGACTTCTCGCCAACTCACCAGAGCCCCTAGAACAGAATGGGGCTGCTCTTTATTCTCAAAAGCTCTTTGGGGTTCTCGCCATCCTTTAGTGTGGTGCTGCTGGTTAGATCACAGGTTTCCACCTCCACAGTTCTGGGAGGCAGAGATGCCAAATGTCTAATCCAGCTGTGTTGTGACATCTGGATGGTAGCATGGGAAAAGCCTGGGTTGGGGCAGGAAAAAGAAGACAGTTCACACAAAGAGAACCAAACAAATTTGGAAAAACAAGCTGGAAAAAAAATGAGAGGGTCCTTTACAAAAACACTTCCTTCCTCTGGCTTTGAAAAATTAGAAGCCAGTGTCTTCCAAGTTGAGATACTCCATCCAGCTTGAGCTAAACTGGCTTCTCTGTCCCAAAGCACATGATCATCAGATTGGACAATTCTCAGCCAGTCTGTTCAGAACAGCCTGGCCAGTGCAGAATACAAAAACATTTGACTCTCAGATTGCTGGGGGAAAAATGTCTCTCTTGCAATGAAAAGCCTAGATAAGGCTAATACCATTGGCAGTTTCTACTTCACTGGTTTTTCTAATAATGAATGGGCACAGATGAAGAAGCCATGTTATATTTCTTGGGAAACATCAATTTTATTGATTTTTAAGGATTTGGCAAATACATATCCAATCATTCCTCATTATATCCATTGAGGAAAGTTTTGGTGAAGTTTCATTTTGGTTTCATGGTAGTATTTACCCAGAGTGGCAGAAATGAGTCATAGGGTAAGAACTGATAAATATAGAATCTACATCTTACAAGAAGGAAATTATCAGGAAGCCAGCCAAGGCTGCTGCTGTGTTCTCCTCACCTTGTTTAAAATACAGAAGCAAAGAACTCCTAGCTCAGCAGGTTCTAAAGAAGCCAGGAGTCAATCCCTTCTAGAACATAACATGGTAGAACCATGGGAGAATGGTTTATTTTGCAAGCAAGAATGGTGGGTGGAGAAAAACAAAGGAGGGGGTAACAATGCTCGATAAGAAATGGACTCATTACCTTACTCATATAACTAACCCCTCTGTACAGCATCTTTACAATAAAATAAATTTAAAAACTAACAAAGACTGGTGGGAGGAAAGCAGCCTGATCTCAGAGCTGAAGTATTTCCTGGTCTGATTCACCATCTCCTCATTGGCTACACCGTCTCAGTGTCTAGTCATGAGTTCAAATCCTCTTCCTTTCAGAACCCCTCCATGCTCATGTGCTAGCCAGACAGACATGCTTTGTTCTCACCTATCTGATCACAGAGATGACATACTTTTTGTGACACACTTTTGTAATGGCACACATTAGTAGGCGGCAACCATCTACTAATGATATGTCATCATATGGTTAAAGTTATAGTGCCTTACTTGAGGAGCAGATTAATTAGTAGTGACCATATCTGTGTGTGCATGTGTGTGCACATGTGCATGTGTGTCAGTACAGGGCTTGGATTCAGGACTTTATAATCTTTTTTTTATTAGTGTGAAAATACCACACAGAGGGGTGGACTTTATACTCTTACGTGGCTCTTTTTTTTTTTTTTTTTTTGCTTGAAGCTGGCACTCTACCACTTGAGCCACAATGCCCTTCCAGCTTTTGGCTGTTTAACTGGAGACAAGAATCTCACAGACTTTTCTCCTAAGCTGGATTTGAACCATGATTCTCAGATCTCAGCCTCCAAAAAGCTAGGATTACAGGTGTGAGGCACTAGTGTGTAGCACAATCATATCTTTTTGATAGGTCAGCAAACATAAAGGACATTTATTCACCTGCATTGATGTAGGAAAGTCAACAGAGCAGAGTTTTCCAGCCTTTCTATGTCAGTTTCCACAGATGTGGAATTCCTTCACTCAGTACCATATCACAGAACTCTGCACTAGGGTAAAGGAACCACCAGCAGCCTGTAAGAAAAACCACCTCTCTCTACTTCCTGCCAATTCCAAACTTCAAAGATGGACTCCCAGCCCTCAGCTTAAGCGAATGGCGCCTCCACTGTACCCCACTGGACTCTATTCTGACCTATCCTCCCAGAAAATTCTTAGAAAACCCATACTTTTGGCAGAGTTCATTTCCCCTCACTGAAAATAGTCTTGCTCCTTTGGAAGATTATGGTGACAGGTGACCAGTAATGGGTCCAAGTGTAGCTGGGCTCAGATTTGCCTCTCCAAATAGGGAGGGCTACACTTCCAGGTCTGCCTTTGCACCTGGCAATCTCAGCACGAGTTCTATCAAGTTGGTTTAGCTTTATATTTGATTCCCCTCTTCATCCTCTACCATTCCCCTCATTCCCCAGGGAATGCCTGGTCACCTAAGCCTGCCTTCAGCTACAATCCTTTTAGGTGAGTTAGCAAGATCTCTTTACCCTCTCAAGAACTTTCCATCCACTACCCTGGCCTGCCCAGTTCCCTGGCTTGAACTCTCCATTTGTCATATTCAGAATTAGGCCTAGTTTTCTCTCCAGGCCTCTTTTCCATATTGCAATCATTCTCAATCAAATCTGTTTTCATTGCTTTACTGTTCAGCTCTGGTTTACACTGACAACAGGATCCAAACGAGCACAAATTATTTTCATCGCCCCCATGAGATCTAACCTGCAGCAGAGATCAGCTGCGAAAAGGAACTGGAGTTTTCTTTTGGGAGTTGGAGAGACAAGAAGACAAGAAGACCTTGGCTGTGTGCTAGCAGTAAGGCTCCTGGAAATAGAAGACTGGAAGAGGGACAAAAGAGACCACACAGTGAAGCTACATTTGACAGCTTTCAAATATGCTTCCACCCCTGTAATCCTAGCTACTCAGGAAGCTGAGATTTGGGAATCATAGGTTGAAACCAGCCTAGGCGCATGAAACCAAGTGATTAACCAGCCAAAATCTGGAAGTCAAATTGTAGAGCACTAGCCTTGAGTAAAAGGCCAGGTGAGAACACAGGTCCTGTGAGTTCAAGCCCCAGCACCAGTTGGTGTGTACACACATACACAATGCTTCCTGAGTCAAAATTCTGGCTGCTTCATGGAGTGGAAGGGGAGAAAAGGGAGCTGAAGGCTTGGGGTCTATCCAAACACAAAGGCTGGGCTATGTCAGGATAATTTACATTTCTGGAAGCATACCCACCAATGAGTAGAACATCTATTTGACATTCTTTTTGAGAGTAATTCAGGTTTCATTAGTCTACTTTAAGTTACCTACATTTTCCCACTGAGTACTGAATTAAAAAATGTTTAGGATTCTTCAGTGTTCATTGACACTCTTCAAAATATTGGAATTCAATGTACAAAATGGGATCATTTTGGCGACTTGAAAAAAGTCCAACTATAATTTTTCTTACAATGCAAGAGAGTAATACTGTCTGTAATTTATGTGGAGAGCCCAGTGTAATGCATATTAAACACTCTCAATTTCATTTCATCTGACTAAATGAATAAATACATTAGAGCATCCAGACACACTGTGGAAACATTTCCCCACGTATTCTTTAAACACAATGCTCAAGATTGCAATGGTGTTGTGATGGATCAAAATGACAAAGATGTTGTTAATCAAGTGAATACAAAGCCACGGCATGAATTATTTATGCCAATAATATTTGGAGCCGTACAAATTGCATATTGATGTTACATTGGAGTGTTTAGTATTTCAGCCAACATACATCACACCATGCCCTGAGCCGCCTCCATATTTGATTGCTTTCCGTAGCTTTAATTCAGTGTTATCACTCAGAGCAGGCCCATCCTATCATTTTGTTGGCTGTCTCAAAAATGTAGTTTTTCTACCATGAAATAATTATTCCACTGATTATGGCCATCCCTGGCATTTTGTTTTTAGAACTTCCTATGTGAAAGACTTCCCTGGGGTGGCCTATGCAAAGAAGCCTGGCGAGAGAACTTTCCTTCACCTTCTGGAAGCAAGTGGCATGTGACAATTGCTGCTGAATGGTCTTTTATCACTGGTACTAAGATCAGAATGACTTGAAAAAACTTTTTTAAGTAGTTGAACAAAGGAGTTTCAATTCACCATGTCCGATTAGGAGTGTAATGCATCTGGATCAACATTACTCCTTCCATCATATTCTCTCATCTCTCCCAATCCCACCCATCCCTTCAAGTTGTCTGGTTCCATTTTTGCAGCTGTGCATTGGACATTAAGGCCTCAGAATGAGTTGTTTTTCTGGGAGGGGGAAGCTAAGTTAAGTCTTCTAAGCCAAAGACCACAAGCTTAGTACCAGCAGGAAGATCAATGAGATTATTCACACTTATCTACCCAGATTCCATCATCTCAATACTGACATGACCATACACATATATTTGCACATGCACACACATTCAAACTCACATCCAACAGTGTAGCACCTGGTTGGAAGCTACAAAGATCATTGTTGTTCCTTTAACCCCATTTAGAAGAAGCTAGATTTGTACTGGCACAGTTGCATTAGACACCACCAAACTCTAACCTCCTCAAGGGCTTGGGTCAAGAAGGCCATTATCATATAAGATCTTCTGGCATTGGGACTGGGAAGGTGGCTCAGTGGTAGAGCGCTTGCCTTGCATGCCTGAGGCCCTTGGTTCGATTCCTCAGCACCACATAAGCAAAAAGAAGAAAAAAAGCCGGAAGTGGCACTGTGGCTCAAGTGGTAGAGTGCTAGCCTTGAGCTGAAGAGCTGAGGGACAGCGCCCAGGCCCAGAGTTCAGGCCCCACAACCGGACCCAAAAAAAAAAAAGATCTTCTGGCATTAACAAATTACTTATTAGAGTGGTGTCTTGATGAACAATTAACTCAACAGCTTAGAAAATGCTAGAAGGTAGTACTCTAATCTCCTCACTGAAAGTTCCTATTTGTTATATTGAAAGTCAATGTGGAACTGGGCACTGGTAG
This sequence comes from Dipodomys merriami, assembly GCF_024711535.1. Taxonomy (NCBI): domain Eukaryota; kingdom Metazoa; phylum Chordata; class Mammalia; order Rodentia; family Heteromyidae; genus Dipodomys; species Dipodomys merriami. Next base: position 7,411,099 of record NW_027205604.1, on the reverse strand, counting down.
CTCATGCCTAAAATTGTAGCTACTCAGGAGGATGAGTTATGAGAACTGGAGTTCAAATCCAGCCCCAGGCAGGGAAGTCCATGAAACACTCCAGTTGACTACTAAAAGGCGGGAAATGGAGTTGTGGCCTAAATGGTAGAGTGGTAGCTTTGAGTACAAAAGCTCAGGGGCAGTACCTAGGCAGGCCCCGAATTCAAGTCCCAGGATGAAGAGAGAAGGAAGGAGAAAGAGAGGGAGGGGGAGGGAGTGAGGAAGAGAGGGATGGAGGGACAGGAGGACAGAGTAGAAGAGTGGAAGAGGGGGAGAAGAGAAGAAGGGGAAAAGGGGAAGGGAAAAAGGGAAGAGAGGGAAATAGGGAGAGAGAGGAAGAGGGGGAGGATACCAATGTGGAATAGTAAGAGGCCAAAGAGAAAATGTCTTGTAATTTTACCTTCTTAATGAGATGCCCTCACCTACATATCAAATAAACAGCCCAAATCATGCCTAAAGTAAAACATCTCTAATCCCCAATCATTATCCTGAAATGTTCTCTGTGCTGCTCTACATTTTCTCTGTATTGCTCCATCTCTACTCTACTCACCCCTCATCTACCTTTCTCCACTAATCCTACTCTCTATGGACAGCAGAAGTGGTTAGCAGCAAGCATTTTTTTTTTATAAAGAAGGATGGCATTTGAACTCAGGTCCTCAATCCTGTTAGCCTGGCTCTCTACTTACACTATACTTCCAGTCTTGCTTTTTGATGGTTATTTGGGAGATGGAATCTAGCACATTTTTCTCTCTAGGGTGGCCTTGAGACATGATCCTTTGGCTCTCAGCCTCGTGAGTAGTAGGATTACAGCATGAGCCACTGGCACCTGGCTACGCAATTAAGTTTGAATGGTGCCTGGACCACAGCATAAGGTGACCTCAAAGAAATTACTCCATGATCCCTGCCAAGGTTCTTCCTCTTGCATCATAGGCCTGTCACAAAGATTAGATGAGCTAATGGATGGAAAATGGTTGGTTTCAACAGAATCTGGCACACTGCAGGTAGATTTGAAATGGTAGTTTATCCCACAGCTGTACTGAGCTCGTGTTCTTGGCAACAACACTTTCTTGGTCACCTTTCTGTCTAAGAGATTCTGTCTGAATCCCCTAACCATAGGGCCTGACATAGGGTGAAGACTCACTATGTAGGAAAGACTATTTTGTTTTTGCAGCATTTTGTTTTGGCAATACTGGTTAAGGACTTGGTTCCTAATTGGGGATGATCGTGCGTAATTTGGAAAACCCTCACTTTATCCACACTAACGCTAGAGAAGAATTTAAAAATTAGAAATAGAAATACAGATGTTGAATTTATAAAAGGTACCCTGTTCATTTTAAGTTGGCCACTGGGTGGGTGTTCACTAAGGGATTTTTGTTCTCTTAAAATTATTCTATTTTTTTTTAAAGAATGATTTTCAGGACCCTATAGTGAAGAGTAGGAAGAGAAATTAGCAAAGATCCTAGGAGGTCCAGGACATGAGATGATTGAGATAACTGATTTGCTATCAAATGCTATCATTTATGTTCACTCAATATTCAGGTCCTACCAATACTAGTCATTTGTTGTTGTTGTTGTTGTTGTTGCCAGGATCCCAACTCACAGCCTGGGTAAATTACAAAGCCAAGGGGTTTATTTTGGCTTGCAGTTTGGGAAATACAAGGTCACAGGACCACATCCATGGATGGCCTTCTAGCCAGCAGAGTCCCAAAGTGGTTCAGGGAATCATTAGGAAAAGATTGAGCATGGATGTGTGTACCCATACTTTTGTCTCTTCTGTACTCCTTCCTGTAAAGCCAGGGTTCAGTAATGGGTCCATAGTAACACAATCCTAATAATCTCTTCAGAGCTCCGTCTGCAAACCCCACGGATGGGCCTGATAGCAAGAGTTGCCAAACACATGCAGACTTGGTGGACACAGTCAAACCATATCCAAACCAAGGCAGGAACTGATAGGGAGGAAAAATAAATCAAGCAATAAGATACATTTTAATTATGCTTACAGTATATTCATAAAGGCTGGAAGCTATCAAATGTTGCTCCAAAGTCCTGCTTTGAATATTGCCAGATCTTCTAAGGGACATAATTCCATGTAACATGCCTGCCTGGCAAGGGTGATGCTCAAGTACCATCTAACAGAAATCCAAAATCTCTACAAACTGTTGAATGCTTCCATATAAGCGCACATGAAGCTGAAATGGGATAATAACTTCAACCCTAAAGTTGAAGACCAGCAAGACACTGTTTTCAAAACAGCTCAGTTAGGGGCTTGCTTTGTATGCATGAGGTCCTTAGTTCAATTCCTCAGCACCACATAAGCAGAAATAGCTGGAAATGGTGCTGTGGCTCAAATTGTAGAGCGTTAGCCTTGAGCTGAAGAGCTGAAGGATAGCACCCAGGCCCAGAGTTCAGGCCCCAGGACTGGCAAAACAAAACAAAACAAAACAAAACAAAACAGCTCAATTAAAAAGATAAACAAGGGGCTGGGAAGGTGGCTCAGTGGTAGAGTGCTTGCCCTGCATGCATGAGGCCCTGGGTTCGATTCCTTAGCACCATATAAGCAGAAAAAGCTGGAAGTGGCGCTGAGGCTCAAGTGGTAGAGCATAGCCTTGAGCTGAAGAGCTGAGGGGTAGTGCTCAGGGCCCAGAGTTCAAGCCCCACAACCAACAGAAAAAAAAAGATAAACAAATAAAAAAATAATCAATTGGTATTTATTCAGATTATGAGAAAGCAGTAGAACCACCTGGAGTCTGCTGAGTAGGTTTAAGTAGGTCCCATTTGCACTATGTTCAAATTATTACATATTTACCTTGTGTTAAATATATAACTATGTACTATAATACAATCAGTGATACAGGGATAGCATCATGCATTCCAGTGATTTTCATATCCTTCCTTATCCACAGTACTACCTCATCAGGGTTCAGAAGTGTAATTACCTAAAGTATCTCATACAACACCAACCCCTCAGGGGCAGATGAATGATAATACACAGGAAATGTCACTTTTCTGGGAATTTACTTGGATCTTCATTGGTTGAAACACCTATTGATTTACTTACTTATTTTTGTGTGGCTTTCTGGAGCTTGAACTCAGGGCCTCACATGCTTACTTGGCTTTTTTTCACTCAAGACTGGCACACTACCACTTGAGCTACACCTTTATGGGTTTTTTTTTCTGGTTAATTAAGAGGTAAAAAGTCTTGACTTTTCTGCCTTGGCTGGCTTCAAACCACCATCCTCAGATCTCTGCTTCCTGAGGAGCTAGACTTAGAGGCGTGAGCTACCAGGGCCCGGCTTACAATGTCTTTTTAGAAGTGTGAAGAGCTCTTCCTCCCTCCCAGGTCTCCATGTGGTTTGAACATACCCCATCCAGAGGACCCATTAGAGCCAGGGCTGTCATCCCAAGCCATCTCCTGGAAGGGGGCGGGCTACCACATCTCCTTATGGAGATCCAACCTAAGTGCTAGACCACAGGACACAGGTAGCTTGTGATCAGCAGAACTCAGTGTAGTTCGTCTTGATAGATTCCACTTCCCTTTTATCCACCTTCCTATCCCTTTGCATTTAGGGTAATAATCTACAATACCATACTCAATTCTCTGAGACTCTCTTGGCCAAGTCAAGTCTTCTTTAACTGAAAGACCATAATGGCAGGTCTGGGTTCACCATTTCATGATTTATCATAAAGGCTTATTTCCAGACTTCTGAAGACAAGTCTGGACTAGCTCTCTGAAATAGCCATAGTGTTCTCATGGCCACTTTGCAAACAGGGAGTGTGAGTGTGGAGAAATGACATACCCACATTTGTACACAAGGTGTATTAGTCACTTTCTGATGCTGTAACACAATACCTGAAACAAACTTTAGGCAGGAAAGATTTAGTTGTACTCATGTTTTCTGTGGCTTCAGTCCATGGTTGCTTGGCCCCATTGTTTTTGGGCCTGTGGAGAGGCAGCATAATGTGATGGGGAGATTGTGGTGGGTGTTAATTCCATGGCATCCCAGAAAGAGAGAGAGAGAGAGAGAGAGAGAGAGAGAGAGAGAGAGAGAGAGAGAGAGAGAGAGAGAGAGAGAGAGAGAGAGAGAGAGAGAGAGAAAGAGAGAGAGAGAGAGAGAGAGAGAGAGAGAGAGGACACAGTACACAGTAACCCCCTTTCAAGGACACTGCCCTGGTGACCTAACTTCCTGAAGATTCCACTACTCCCCAGCAGTGCCACAGGCTAGCAATCAGGCCTTTAGCATATGAGCCATTGGGAGACACTGGAGAGCCAAAGCATAGTTCCAGTGGAATTGGCTCGAGCTGTCACAAGACATGACCCCACCACAGCTGCACCGGGGAAGCCTCAGGGGAACCTGGGTCTGACTGTTTCAGTGAGAATGCTTTGAAAATGAGTCTTTGTTTTAAAAAGTATACACCTATAGCTTCTAACAATTCTTTTTTTTTGGGGGGGGGGTCCGGTCATGGGGCCTGAACTCTGGGTCTGGGCGCTGTCCCTCAGCTCTTCAGTTCAAGGCTAGCGCTCTACCACTTGAGCCACAGCGCCACTTCCAGCTTTTTTCTTTTTGCTTATGTGGTGCTGAGGAATCGAACCCAGGTCCTCATACATGCAAGTCAAGCACTCTACCACTGAGCCACCTTCCCATCCCCTAAAAATCCTTTAATCCCGGAAGGCTCACAGTTTATCATGTGAGTGTTATGTTAAAAAACAAAAAAACAAAAAAAAATAACAACAACAAAACAAAAAAAGCCCCCAATCCCAAACCAGCAACCCAAGTATAGTCTAAAGAAGATGAAATGGGAAGGACGCAATTGTTCTGGTAACTGACGATAAAAAAAAAAAAGCACATAGGCTACTGGTTTTGTTTCTCCAATAGGGCAGCAAGCAGAAGATCTACGAATTACGTTTGATTTCCTTGAAACTTTTCATGCAGAAGTCTGAAACAACAACCAATAAGACATAAATCTCCCAGAGTGGCTGAGCACAGATTCTCTCAACATCCAGTTTCTGTCCCTACCTTTCAGATCAACAGACATGTCTGTCCCCATGGGACCTGTGACAGCCCCAATTTTCCACCATGCCTGTTTCTGTGTCTAAGGTGAGATAAACTCCGTGGGACTCTGTCTCACGGTGAGGCCCGCCCTTCAGCCTCCTTTGGCATATAGGGAAAAGGCTCAGCAGGGCATAAAGGCATAAGACATACAAGAAAGCCCTCATTCCGACTGTCAGTAATTCAAGAGGGATGTCTGAAATTTGCAGGAATAAATAATAACATACATCACACATGGGTTACTCTAACCAAAATAGAATTCATTGTCAGAATTATGAATAAACCAATTCTCTCTCTCCACCCCCCACCATGTTCCTTTTATGGACTGAGCCCAGAAAGCACTAGGAACCATCTCAAGGAGCATCTACAGCTTAAAGAACAAAGAACTACCTCCTTTTGTCTAGGCAGAACATCACAAATGCCAGGAGAGATTTAAGGGGGAAAGGGGCGGGAGGGGGTAGTGAAATAGTTGAGGGAATGTTACAATGTAAGATAGAAATATGGTCTCTAGCATGGGCTTCAATTAATTCTCACATGAATGAAGGTCTGGTTAGTAGCCCAACCCACATATAGCCATAAAACAGAGAGTACTGTTGACTAACAATTTAATACACAAGGAAGAATAGCCTGTTACTTTTGATGGACCTCTCAACTTAAGTGGTCTTCAATCGACCTACTAAAATCAGAGATTATAGAAAAAAAAAAGCATGAACCATAAAGAAATCAGTGTGTTAAAAGCCCTGAGGACAAATGTCTTTCTCTAGAAGACAGATGAAGGACAGTGGTCACTTAAAGAGGGCAAAGTATCTCCATTGTAGAAATCCACAGATAGAACCTAACTGGCCTTGGAGAACTGGACAGCACTGGGCTGGGAATGTGGCCTAGTGGTAGAGTGCTTGCCTAGCATGCATGAAGCCCGGGGTTCAATTCCTCAGTACCACATACACAGAAAAGGCAGGAAGTGGCACTGTGGCTCAAGTGGTAGAGTGCTAGCCTAGAGCTGAAGAACTCATGGACAGTGCCCAGGCCCCAGAGTTCAAGCCACAGGATCAACAACAAAACAAAACAAGCACTAAGATTCCTGGGAGGGCAGAGCATAAGATGGAGGGCAGAATAAGAAAACTATCCAAAGTCATGTATGTAGAACAACCAACCACTACCTTTTCCATGTGCCTGTCTCCATTCAGTCAAAGCCACTAGTACCCACCCCCTCCCACAGAAAGAGAGGAAGGCAAGAGGAAAGGAAGAGAAGAGGGCAGGAAGGAGGAAAGGGATAAGGAGAAGAGGGGAAGGGAGTAAGAAGGTTGGAAGGGAAGGCGGGTGGAAGGGAAGGAGGGAGGAAGGAAGGGAGGCAAAATTTTGGAAAAATAATAATCCCTATTCACTTCCCAACCCACTCAGTCATCATAAAGCCCATGCAATCACAAGGTAGCTGATGGTTTCATGCTGAATTATGAATGGGCAATCATGGGTTCCCAGACATATGGGAAACCTCCACCAAGAAAGGGCACAGCGTGGAAGAATGTCAAACTGAAGTGAGCTAGTGGCTCACGCCTGTAAACGTAGTAGCTATTCAGGAGGCTGAGATCTGAGGATTGAGGTGTGAAACAAGCCCGAGCAGGAAAATTCAAGGGAATCAGCAAAAAGTTGGAAGTAGAGCTGTGGCTCAAGTGGTAGAGCATGACCATTGATCAAAGAAGGGCCATGCCCTGAGTTCAAATAAAAAAAAATATTGAGGATGTGGCTAGAGGGTTAAAAAAGCATGGAAAGGCATTTGGAATTTTATAGAAAACTATGCAAATAAGATTGATAAACTACAGTGGTTATTAGCTCCATTGTAAACACATTGAAAATATGAGTCATGGATGTTTCAGTTTTGAAAATCAACTTTCAGATTAAGTACAAAAACTTCAGTGAAGAATGAAATGAAATTACCATGAGCATTGGTATACAAAATGTGAAAAGAGCTGGTACAGTTAGTGTAACCACAGACCTAATTTTAACAATTAAGGAACCTAGACGATAGTTACCTGTTAATAAAGATTTATCTAGATGAATGTTTAAGAAACTTTGCTATGAATATATCAGTAACAGAGAAAACAAAAATAACAATATTATTGAAAGCATGGGCATTTGGATGTATCAGGAACTAAATCCTCATCTATCTTTGCAAAGGTCAACAGATGTCTAAAATTAATAAATTAAGGAAAACAAAAGCCTGTTACTTTGGGATTTGAGGAAAATATCCAGCAAAAACAACAACAACAACAACAACAACACTAAAAACCACCAAAAAAGAGAAGAATCAACTGATTGAAGAAAGATAGCTAGCAAGTATTAAGTTGACATCTGTTGCTTTCAAACATATCCCAACATTATTTTTATTTAAACATATCCCAACATTATTTTTATTTAGAAATTCATAACTTCTAAAAATATTGTAAATACACTATGTCGACAAAGTAGCAAATAAGTATCTGTGGGCTGAACTCAGAAATATATGGTCATTTATAACAAGGGTTATTTAGCAACCACATTCCCTGCCTGTCTTTATAAATAAAAATTTTTTTGGAACACCATTACACTCTTTTGCTTACATACTGTTAAGGGCTGCCCTCACCTACAACCGTAGCATTAAGTAGCTGAAACAAAGACCATACAGCCTGCAAACCCTAAAATATTTACCATCTGGCTCTTCAGAAAAAGCATTCTGAGGCCCGATTTGTAATGTTAATTTTTTTCTATGAGGCAGGGAAAATCTACATTCGTTAATTTTTAGCAATTGCTTTCATAGCTCACATGCATGAGAGACATGACATGCCTTTAGGACTTGGTATCTAATATTTGCCCATTTGATTCCTATAAAAGTGCCCAGGGGACGCATGTACCAATTATGTACAGATGGTTATAGACACACACATATACATGCACATGTGCATAAACATATATGCATATATACACGTGAGTATATATCAATGCATACATATACGCACATACACAAACATATGTGTTTATACTTATATGCACATATAATACATAAGTATATACATATGTATACATATGTATATATGTATGTATGTATCAGAGCTGTCTTTGTGTTGTTGTTGCTTTACATTAGATGTTGCCTGTCCAAAAAAAAGAATCCTTTCTAGGCTTGCAATAAAATGAACCTTGCCTGGACTTCAGTGTGGGTATTGGAATGCAGTTCATCCAGTACCTTCTATCACAAGCACTCACTACTGTAGACCAGAGACTCGGCAGCTGGGCAGGAAAACACATACTATAGGTGGTTGTTTTAAAACAAAATAGATACCCCGGTGTCAATGCTATGTCTTTGCTTTTCTTATCATGATCCTTTAAGTTGCCTGAAGGTGAATCCAATTTATGGAGAAGCAAATACAAAAGAAATAATAATCTGTTAAAAAAGCAAACAATACAAAACAAAACAAACTTCAAAAAATAGCAGTTCCTTCCTAAAGGACAGGGCTGCCTTTGCCTAAATTGTGCAGGCAGAATAAACTATCAGTCAAGACTGCTTCACCTCTGTTCTCCACAGGAAATAAAAGTCTTTCTGAGCGCTGGTGGCTCACACACCTGTAATCTGAGGCTGAGATCTGAGGATTGTGGTCCAAATCCAACCAGATGGGAAAGTCTGTGAGACTCTTACTTCCAATTAAGTACCAAAAAAGATAGAAAGTCAGAAGTAGAGCTGTGGCTCTAGTGGTAAAGCTCTAGGCTTGAGCCAAAAACATTCAGGGACTACACCAGGCCCTGAGTTCAAGTCCCAGAACTGGCCAAAAGAAAAGTCTGCTAGCAGGATGGTGTGATTCTCACTATTTCCATGAAAAGTTTATAGGTGGCCATTAATGAACAGAACTGTTAATAAACAGCTAACCTATTGTTTCTGACTTTAAAAAAACTTAAAACTCATTTGAAGGTATGTTTCAAAACATTTTTGATGAGCCTCTGGTTACAGCGTTTATAGCTTTTGTCTCGCTTGCTTGCCAAACTTTTCCATATCCATGAACATAAACCTCTATTATTCATCTCTCACAGTTAACATCCTTGTCTAATTTATAATTTGTCCAACTGTTGCTAGAAGCAGAACTCCTAGGGCATGGGATTTGTACCTATTGAGGATTTTTATCAACAGATCTCATAACTGGCCTGCCAATATTACAATTTGCTCTCTCCCTTCTAGTGCATAACTGAAATAAATACCTGCCCTGGGCCCAGGCTAGATAATACCATCTATCTATTTCCAATACCATGGTGTCAGTGCTTGTCAAAATGGTGCATAATTTAGGAAGAGCTTTGAGCTGGTCTAGCTAAATAGATAAGAATTCAAACTCTACCACTACTTGCCAGCTATGAACTCATCAACAGTTATATCTATTCTTTTTTTTTTTTTTTTTTTTTGTCGGTCGTGGGGCTTGAACTCTGGGCCTGGGCGCTGTCCCTCAGCTCTTCAGCTCAAGGCGAGCACTCTACCACTTGAGCTACAGCGCCACTTCCGTATCTATTCTTAATCTCAGGTTTCTTACTTGGAAAATGGACAAGGCATCACCTAGGCCCACCATGAGGATGAACAAGTGAATGTACTGGCATTAGCAGGCGCCCTCCCAACATGAATATGCAACACGTTTCTCGAATATTATTCATATTTCCTTTATATATACACTCTCTCACATGCCCAAATGCACTTCTATGTGGATCCCACCATACCTGAAGGTCAATGAGAGCAACGTTTGTTGATCTAGTAAGGTAAGCATTTAAGATCAGAGACTGGGCTCTCTCTACCTACCCATAACACAGACTTAAGAATCTAGAGAACTTTGGGGCTAGAAGACATTCTGGAGTCCACAATCACTGTTCTCAATTTTAGTGCAGGACAAAATCTTTGGGTATCATCACAATAACATTTTCCTCAAGGCACGGAGCCAAAATCTTCATCCCAGGGAATAACAAAAAAGGAGAAAGCCGAGCCAGCATAGAGTATTTATAGGTCACTGACTTGGGGCTTGGCCAAAAGGATTTTTGTAACTAACGCTGCTGCCAAAGGAACTATCTGCAGATTCTACTTGTGGTATCTCGGAGCCTTTTTAAACTAACAAATAAAAACTAAAAAAGAAAAACGGAGGTATCAAAGCAGAGATGCTGCACTGTTTTCCTGCAGCTCGTGAACCAATAATGGAAAGTCTCAAGGGAGTATCGACTATTTATTTTTTTTCCTCAAGAAGATTCAAAGCTAAAATTTAGAATATAAAACCCCAAGCAAGAGAAAAGGGAAGGGTAGAATTTGTGGCGGGGGTGGAGGAGAGTGAAAGGGGGTTAAGGTAGTGGAAACCCTAACCTTACAACAGAACTGCAGAACTGTTCTTCTTAATGACACCAGCAAGTGATGTAGGCTGGATCTATGAGATGAAGGCTGGACCCAGCTTTGTCACCTGCACAAATGTCAGAGGAACCTGGACATACAGAAGTCCCTTTCCATGGCCCCTTCTTATGAAAACTCTTGTGGGCAAGAAATTGTAACCTATATAGAGCAATCATCATAGTTACACTTTTTGTGTGTGCCTGTACTGGGGGGTTTGAATTCAGGGCCTGAGAGCTACCTTAGCTTTTTCATTCAAGGCAAATAGTTCAACCACTTGAACTACGACTCCACTTCCACTTTTTTGGTGGCTAATTGCAGATAAAAGCCTCATGAATGTGACCACTGGATTGGCTTTATAATACCAGCCTCAGATCTCAGCTTCCTGAGTAGCTAAGAAAGACAGGTGTGAGACATTTTCTCTTGGCTCTAGCTACTTCTCATAGCTTCTTAAAGGTTGAGAGAAGAAAAACTGTATTGTATACTCGCTTGAAAAATCTCATGTAATGTTAGCAATTGACCAAACTGCCTTTGCATTTCCATATATCTGGTGGAGGAGGGGGTGGGGGAACCAAAGCAAAAACAAAACCCAAAAACCCGACTGAGCCCTCTCAAATGTTCCCTGGATTCTTCTTTTCCACAAAAATAGAACTATCTTCCCCCACACTCCTTGTTTTCTTTTTGGACATGGGAATGAGATTCATATAGGAAATCTGGCAACCTGAAAAAACATGTGAGAAAACCACGTTCATAAGTAAAGGAAGCAGATCTTCCAGATCGTCCATTTAGGAGTATTTCAAACTGTAGTGCTAATGCTTCTGATTCATAATTACTGACATCACCAATGCTCCATCTACCAAGCAGAGAAAAGTTCATTCTTGCTAGCTACCAGGTAATGCCTCTGAAAAAGACTCTTTGGCAACCATTGATAAAATCATGGAAAATCGATGGTTCCTGTGCCCTGCAAACCTGGAAATGAATGCTCAGAAGGACTGGCCAGAGATCTGGTGGGATCAGGGCTGCAGGGTTAATTCCCACCATCCTACGAGGGTTCTGAAAGCTGGGGTAAACTGCCAAGAGCACTACAACTCCAGTCACTGGTTCCCAAAGACCTGCCTTCAGTAGTCCTGAGGTGATGAGGGCTGTCAGGTAAGCATGGTGCTGCAGTGGAATGAGGGTTGACCTCCCAGAATCCCTGCAAGTGCACCCCCTCTCCACCTGCTTCCAAGATTCCTGCAACCACCACTGTGGTTCCTTCATGTGGGCGCCATCATGTTGACTGGTAAAATACAGTTGTGGAGTAACCTTACTTGGGAAGGCTGACTGGGTATGTCTAAACTCCAAACTTCCTGCTTTTCTCTCCTATTTTGCTGACTAGCTAATAGAAACCCCAGCTGCCCCTGAAAACTTTATGAACACAAAATTTCAGTTCTAACCTTGAGCTAGGAATCTGAGAAAGGTGCCCAGACATTTGTAATCTAACAAATGTTCTGAGGGATTACAGGTGTACCCTATAGTTTGAAAACCACCAACCATTCTAGAGAAGCACAATCAAGAAAAAGTTGCCTTGAAAATATGTTTGAGAACATACAGGTGCCCAATAGAACTTCTCTCTGTTCCCAATAGGCTTATGTCATACCATGTGCTTTATTTTACTTAACAGTTCTTTGCAAACAAAAACTATCCCCTCATATGCAATGTGTGTGCATGTGCACGCATGCACATGCATGCTCGTTGGGACTGGGGTTTGAACTCAGGGCCTTGCATTCCTGCTTAGACTTTTCATTGAAGGTTAGAGCTTTACCACTCGAGTCACACCTCTATTTCTGGCTTCTTTCTGGTCAACTGGAGACAAAAGCCTCGGGGATTTTTCTGTCCAGGCTGGCTTTCAATGATGATCCTCACATCTCAGCTTCCAAACTAGCTAGTATTACAGGCATGAGTTACTAGTGTCTGGCCTACATAGAACATTTTATTTTATTAAGTGTTTTTATTGTGAAAATACTGCACAAAGGGGTTACAGTTGGTACCTTCTTTCAGAACTTCACACTACTTAAAGGGCCATTCATATGTTTTATAACACCTAACACAATACAAATCCTCCATAAATTCTATCAAATACAAATTGGTATGATAAGTAATTCTGGGAACAAGCACTCAAATTAGTAATGTCTGGTTTCCTGTAGATTACCAAAGAGGGAGAGAAGAGGAATTCAGATAACACGTACATTAATGAGAAGACAGAAAAGCAGAACATTAATCATGGATAGAGGCCAAGACTTTGCCACATGCTTTACAGTAAGAAAAATGGAGAGTAAAGAAGATTATTTTCAAAAGCTTCTTTTTTTAAGACCTAAGTTAATCATGGCCCTGCTTTAAGATATTAGGTCTATATGTTTTGTTCAATGGAAGACAGGCAGATGCAGAATATTAGCCTGAAATAAATCTAGTTATTTAAAAGAGATATTTGCACTATCCTGCAAGGGCAGTCAGCTAGCCTCCAACATAAAACTCAAGCAGATAAAGTTAATAAAAGTATTTCCTATATATGCTGTTGATGGTGTATCATTTCTTCCCAAGACCAGAGCAACCATAGTAACCATTGGAATTCCTCAGGCTGGATTAGCTACAGTAATAATATGACTCTCTTGACTTCAACTGCATTTGCTCAGTGGGAAGCCAAAGAGAAGTTCAAATACACAAATGATAGCATAGAGTGGAAAGAGCCAAGCACCTGTAGCTAGATGGTCATGATAAAAACAATTTGACTCCCAGAACTGGTCTCTCACCTGTAAAATCAAGGCTGTGAGACAGTTTGGATGAATTTGGGTATGTAAAGTACCTGGGAGATAGTGATAATAATGAATAGTGTGATTCATTATTAACAATCATGTTCACTTTCAATATATTTATAATGGATCCTTCTTCCTCTATTTTTTTTTTTTTGTCAGTCATGGGTCCTGAACTCTGGGCCTGGGCGCTGTCCCTCAGTTCTTCAGCTCAAGATGAGTGCTCTACCACTTGAGCCACTGTGCCACTTCCGGTTTTCTGGTGGCTAATTGGAGATAAGAGTCTTACGAACTTTCTTGCAGTATTACAGGCGTGAGCCACTGATGCCCGGCTCTCTATTCTTTCTTCCATTACTAAGCAGATAGAAAGACTAAGTCCTGGCTCTATATTAAAACAACCCCAAGGGTTACTCTACTACTTTTCACTGTCACTTCACCAAAGAACAATTGGACCCCAGTGGCTGAGGGTGGGATCCAGGCACTGGTGCTTTTGAAAAACAGCCGAGGTCAGGTCTTCTCCTATTTCTTCACAGCTTGCAGTCTAAGAATGGAAGAGTTGATATTATAAATTAAACCCAAATTGCCGAGGCAAAAATATTTTGTCGGAAAGCAGACACACATTTCATATTTGTTCTGACTCAACTGGCATCAGCTGGAACCAAATACAAGCCAGAGACATGCAGAATCCTTCCCTCTATAGAGCACCATGGAGAACACAACGTGCAGCTTTGTAGCCATGGAGACCTCTGGCAAAACCCAATGACATTCAAATGTTGTTCTGCATATTTACATGGCTTATTGTTGTGGCTTGGATGATGCCAAGTCTCTGGTCTTAAGAGCTGCCCATCACACAATGCAATTCTCAGCTATTTCACAGTGAATCTCTGTGTGGCTGTGTCTTCATGAAGACACTATGGAGAAAAGTAACGGCACTTGCTATGGTCCTCCAAGCAAGCCAAGATGATGCTGGTTTTACATGCTGATACAAATCTTTCTTCTTTCTTAGGGTAATTCAAAAGCTGAACAGAAACTCTTATGTTCATTGTTGAAATACCTTATACCACCCTTATCTCAGTATATGACATCAAGTCCTTTATGTTTATCATTAGTCCCTTTCAAATTTCCTCTATCTAAATTTTAAAATTAATATATCTAAAATATGGCCTAAGAAACATCCAATCAATTGCTTTTGCAGCTGCTTCCTGGCTTTGGTAGATACTGTAGAACATGAGCAGCTAAGACGTTTGTGCCGAACCAAAATCCAATAGGATCCCTGGCCCAACTGGCTTTAACTGGAATATTGACTTTAACTTAGATTGATGGCTTTAATCTTTCCTAAAAATTACTACCAAGTCATGTTTCAGGACATATTTTGAAGCTTCACGGGGATTTTTACTGTATTTCCCAATATGATTTTGCAATATGGCTTCAAATGATTGTAAGTTTTTTTTATCCCAACAAGATCTAGCAGATGGGCTGGGAAGATGGCTCAATAGTAGAGTGCTTGTCTTGCATGCATGAGGCTCTGGGTTCCATTCCTCAGCACCACATAAACAGAAAAGGCCAGAAGTGGTGCTGTGGTGCAAGTGGTAGAGCGCTAACCTTGAGCTGAAGAGCTTAGGGACAGTGCCCTGGCCCAGAGTTCCAGCCCTTTGACTGACAAAAAGAAAGATCTAGCACAGTAGGTCAAATAAGGTTCTTGAGTATTTATTATTTTACTCAAAGTCCATGAGGACAACACTAAGTTGCTGTACATTTGACTTCTTCAAGTTCATTTGCAGTCTTTACATGGTAGCTTGTTCCAAGATGAGTTAACAATTGAAGTTATAATCTACACATTTTTATTCTAGATATTCTTTTAAGAATCTAGTTCAAGAGTCATGAAAGGAAGCCTCATACTGAACACTTTACCTAGCAAGCATGTTAAGAGTCAATAAGAAACAAAATGCAGTAAGAGATGGCCCCAAATGGGAGTTAGGATACAGGGTTCTGAGATGACTTATTGTATGGCCTCATTCTAGACTTGACTTTAAGCCACTTTCATCCTTCAAAAGTCCCTGTCAAAGGAATGTGAGATTAGTATTCTCCAAGATTCCTTTACACCTTTAAAATTGTATGGTGTTCTCTGGATGCTGGTGACTCATGCCTATCATCCTAACTACTCAGGAGGCTGAGTTCAGATAATTGTGGTTCAAAGCCAGCCCAGGAAAGAAAAGTCTGTGAGACTCTTATTTCCAAAAAGCTGAAAGTGGGGTTGTGGCTCAAGTGGTAGAGCACCAACCCTGAGCAAAAAATTCTCAGGGACAGTGTACAGGTTCTGAGTTCAAACTCTAGGACAGTCACACCCACACATACACAAAAGTGTACAGTGCTGAGAAAAATGTGTGAGTTTGGTCTTCGTAAGGTCTCTAAAACTTTCCCTCTCTCCAGTTACAAATGTTCGGTCTCCTGTAAATGTCAGGGCTGCTCTGCTATCCTGCCATGACAGTCAAGACATGGGACAGGAGCCCGTGGAACTGGCTGGTGTAGATTCTATTCCCATCCTCTCACTAGCCTCACTCTGCCAGGAGCCAGTTCAGTTCTGGAACACTTTGAACAACATACCACACCACAAAAAATTTCTGGAATAGAGATTCAAACTTGTCTAAGGAAAAGGCCTCAGCTTACATTTGAGCACACATTATATATAATTTCACACTCAGCTCTCTAGTATTATTCTTTGGGGCCCCAGTTTGTTACCCTAAACAGTAGAGAATAACAAATTATATTGGCACATGCTGTCAGACTTATGCTTTTTTAGACAGAAGGAGAAGGGGATGGCAAAATGCCTCTTGCACGTCCGGCTCGCAAAGGCTTGTACCACCCTTCCCATCAGCACTAGCTCACGTGTCTTAGGAAAAGTCCATTCTGTGGCTCCAAAGTATTTATGGATGAAATTGATGAAGTACATTTTTGCATTTACATTTAGTAAACTTCAATGGGAGCAAATACAATGTAGAAAGGGAATCAAATCCTACCACCATCATTACTACACAGTCTAAGGAAGACTAGTTATTTGATCTTTTACAAAGTTAGAAGTGATGCTTTTGGGGTGTTGATATATGGAATGTGTGGGACTGTGTTAGTGCCTGGTAGCCAGTAGTTACGCTGAGAAATGGTAGTGATTATTAGCTATCAAATATGAATTTTGGATTTTATTGTGAAGACTCAAATATGCCAGGCTTTAGATCCCATTTATTTGCTACTAATAAGTTTAAATCTCTCCTACCAGTCTTTGGGTTTACATTTGCACAGGCTTAAGTTCAAGAAAAGATGATCTGTATAGAAGACATATAATTTTTAAGGATACAGGTGGACCTGTTGCAACAATGAGAAGTACAAGTTGTCATGTCCAAAACGAGCTTTACAACGTCGGTGCGGGGGGGGGGGGGGGAGAAGGTGGGGGAAGGAGAAGGATTGGGATTGGGATTGGGGGGGAGGGGGGAGGCTGGGAAGGGATGTGAAGGGTAAACAAAGGAGGAGGCTGCAATGCTTGGTAAGAAATGTACGCATTATCCTGCCCATGTAATTGTAACTCCTCTGTACAGTATGTTCACAAATTAAATTAAATTAAATTAAAAAAAACTGCTAAGATGAAAAAAAAAGAAGACATATAATTTTTCTCCATTTAAACTTTCAGATCTTCAACTGCATAACTATTGAAGGAAAGCATCATGGACTTGAAATCCATGCGCTTATGGACAAGAGGAAAACTCTGTTCCCATGTATTGTAGACTTCAGGGGAGAAGTTGATTCAATGAAAACTGCCAGAGAAGTAGAAAGGAAGGGATGATACATCAAATAGGATCAATTCTGTGGAACTGAAGAGTTGTTCTGTTCTATGTTAGTTTATCCATGCCTTTATTTATTTATTTTTTTTAGAATTACATTCTTTTTTACTCATTATTTTCTCAACAATGCCTCTCTACATCTGTTTTAAAATGTTGCTTTAGCCGGGCGCTGGTGGCTCACGCCTGTAATCCTAGCTACTCAGGAGGCTGAGATCTGAGGATCGTGGTTCAAAGCCAGCCCGGGCAGGAAAGACCATGAGACTCCTATCTCCAATAAACCACTAGAAAACCGGAAGTGGCGCTATAGCTCAAGTGGTAGAGCGCTAGCCTTGAGCTGAAGAGCTGAGGGACAGCGCCCAGGCCCAGAGTTCAAGCCCCCACGACCGACAAAAAAAAAAAAAATAAATAAATAAAATAAAATGTTGCTTTAGAGAATATAAATCCATGATTTTTCTATCTACTAGAGTCATATTGTTCCATTTCATGAAAAATATACACAGCTTTCAACTATTTATTCCATTGAACACATCTAGCACCGCCCAAGTATGCACTTTATGCTCTGATTCTTGTGCCTTACGTCTTTACATTTATCTACATGATAAACCCTAAAATTTTTTTTCTTTTCGCCAAGATTGAAAGTCTTTTGTTCATACAGGTCTACCATTTCTAATGCTTCCTAATAGACCCTGAAAATTAGTTTAGCTAAATGATATTTCATTATACTATAGATTCATTCTTATCAGTGAATTTTATGTTTCCTTTAATTAAAAAATAACCTCACCTACTTATTACCTTATTTATGTAACTGTAACCCATCTGAACATCACCTTGACAATAAAAAAATATTTCAGAGTTTAAGGATTAGTCACTTGAGTAGAATTTTTAACTTGAAGTGTTTTGTTTTTTCTTGTATGACCTCTTTTGTCTAAGTGTGTATGTGTGCAAATGCATTTGCTTT
This sequence comes from Dipodomys merriami, assembly GCF_024711535.1. Classification (NCBI taxonomy): domain Eukaryota; kingdom Metazoa; phylum Chordata; class Mammalia; order Rodentia; family Heteromyidae; genus Dipodomys; species Dipodomys merriami. The sequence goes on along the minus strand of NW_027205604.1, from coordinate 7,393,070 downwards.
TGTGTGTAAAGTGAAATGAAGTTTAAAATAAGTTCAAAAAAAAACAGCTTCACTGAGCACTGGTGGCTCACACCCATTATCCTAGCTACTCAGGAGTGAAGATCTGAGGACTGCAGTTTAAAGCTAGCCAGAGCAGGAAAGTCCATGAGACTCTTATCTCCAGTTAACCAACAGAAAAACAGAAGTGCCACTATGGCTCAAAGTTGTAGAGTGCTAGCCTTGAGTGAAAAAGTTCAGAGACAGTGCCTAGGCCTTGAGTTCAAGCCCCAGAACTGACGCCACACACATAAAAGCCTTTGCTTCCATTCTCAGGGTATATTTCCAGCAGATTTAGATGTCTGGTTTGACAGTTTTCCACACTTTTAGAATGTAATAATACTTTCCAACGCTTTTCTGGCCTTCTTGGCTTCAGAAAGGAGCCTGTGGTCATTTGAAACACATTATCTTGTAGGTAACACGCTATTTTTCTCTGACTCTTTCAAGATTTTCTTTTCATCTTAAGGTTTTAGCAATTCGACTAATGTACTTCAGTGTGGCTTTCTTTGTATTTTATCTTCCTTCTTCAGTCTATAAATTGATTTTTCATGAACTTAGTAAAAATTTGGTCACTAACTACTCAGTATTTTTTCTGCTTTATTCCCTCTTTTCTTCCTTTCAAAGAGAAGACACATGTTAGTCCACACTGAGGACTTTTTTTGGGGGGGAGGGTCCAGTCGTGGGGCCTGAACTCCAGGCCTGGGCGCTGTCCCTCAGCTCTTCAGCTCAAGGCTAGCGCTCTACCACTTGAGCCATAGCACCATTTCTGGCTTTTTTCTTTTTGCTTATGTGCTGCTGAGGAATCAAACCCAGGGCCCCATGCATGCAAGGCACACGCTCTACCACTGAGTCACCTTCCCATCTCATGCTGAGGACTTTTTGATTCGAGATATTACAGCTTTTTAGTCCTAAAATTTCCCTTTTGTTCTTTCTCACATTTTCTATTTTCCTGCATAAATTTTCTACATGTTCATTAATTTTTAACAAAGTACTTTTCTTTATCTCACTTGTTAGTTGCTATAATCATTGTCTAATAATGTCTCTATTTGAGTCATCACCAAGTTGCTTTCTATCCATCTTCTCTTGGAAGCAAATCACATTTTCCAGGTTCCCTGTAGGTAAAGTTTTTTTAGATTGTACCCTCAACTTCACAAATATTAGTATAGAGACTCTGCATTCCATTATATTCCTTTGAACAGGGTAGATATTTTAACAGACAATTAACCGTGTAAAACCGTAAACTCTTCTTGTCTGTAGTAAGCAATAGATCAATTTCTCAATCCATTTTTAAATCATTAACTGTGCAGCTTGAAGTTAATGTAATGTACACATGGGTCAGGACTCAAGAGACTTCAGCAGAGTTTACACCCCCAATCTGAGGATCCTTTATTCAACTTTCTCTATTCTGGTACCCTTCTCTCCCATCCCCCACCCAAGACACTGTCCTCTTGCTACTCAGCAAAGAAAGATAACAGTTTGCTTCTCCCTCCGCATACCAAGTTCAGCTATATAACCGCAAATCTGGAGAGACAGACAATCCATTTCATAATATCCTTCTTCCATGTGCCCATCGTGCTACAAAACCTGCCAACATTTTTCTATTTTCAGAAATCTTCAGGTAACTGGGATTTCAACACGAGTTGGTAGTGGGGTTTTTTTTTTGGCCTGTGTCTATGGTTACTATCTATGCAAAGGCTAATGTATTCGTTATTCAGAACTTACTCCAAAATACTAGGAACAGAAAGTACAAAAGTCTTACTTGGACATTAGGCAGACCCATACACATATAGATATGTATGTGGAAAGAAAAATATGATAGATAGATAGATAGATAGATAGATAGATAGATAGATAGATAGATAGATAGATAGATAGACAGACAGACAGACAGACAGAGACAAATTATGAATGGAATAGATGCCTGGATAGATGATAGATGTCATCTATGTATATGTGCATATATATATATATATACATATAAACAAATTTTAAGTGGTGGGCTACAAGTTTCCCAGTTTTTCTATGCTCACAGAAGTCTCATTTTACCCCACCACTATAGAGACACATTGTGTTTACCTGCTATGGCAAATAAGCACCCTCTATTGTACACCTGAACTTGTATCTTCCCAGATACAAGATGTATACAATCAGCAAGCTGGATGACACATGGTGGAGACACAACATTAAACAGCCCTGAATCACACTAAGGGAAGGGGACTTCCAATTACTTTTCAACTCTTCTGAATCTGTCAAGGAATAAGTCTCAGTTTGGTGCTAATAAGCCTTCTTAACACCTTTCTAATAATGCCTAATTTCCCCACTTTCAACAGTAGGACTCATGTGAAAAGAACCTTCCTCAGGCAAGAGCATCTAAGCTAGAAACAAATATGTCATTTTGTTATCATTCAGTCTATTTTGAGTAATCTTCTAGTTATGGTGATGCTATTTTTTTCCATTTATCATAATGATATAAAGTTTACTTTTAAAATCCAAATTCACAAAAGTGAATCAACTTAAGTAAAATAATAGATGACAGTAGCAGTCACACAACAATAAGAATGAGGATAGATTCGTCATAGAACAGATTATTAGTTGCTATAGCAGATATAATCCATCCTCAGAATCAGTACCTGAACATGATACAACTTATTTTTTGGTCATGAAATGTCCAATAATTTTCCTTTGGGTTTTTCTGGTCTATGGTAGTTTCCTTCTGTGTTTATTCAGAGACTAAAATGATAAAGTCTCTACCTTCTTCAGTGTGATTTCAAGATCACACGGAGCAGGTCTGGCCGGCAGACAGGGAAGGGGAGGGGAGGAGAATGCCAGACAGTGTGGGAGGTTTTCATGGGCCAGGCTTAGAAAAGATGCACATTTTTGCTTATATTCTTCTGGCTAGAACTAGTTTCATGGCCATGACACACTGTGAGGCAGGCCAGGAAATGAGGAGGGCAGGAGGGCAGCAGGGAAGGAACAAGGGAGAGAGGAGGAGAGGGAAAGGGAGGGAGAAAAGAAGAGGAAGAGGAGAGAGACAGGGAGAGGGAGAGAAGGAGAGAAGGGGCCAGGGAGAAAGGGGAGAAAGAGGGAGGAACAAAAGTTCCAGAAATTGCAGTAAAGTTTGGAGAAGCTTTGCACCAGATCATGTTCTTAGCAAGTGTGGGACATACACCTGTAATCCCAGCTACTTGTGAGTTGTTCCACCTGTAATCTCAGCTACTTTGGGAGCTAAAGATGGGAGGATCAGGGTCTGAGGTTGGCTCAGGCAAATGTGGGAGACCCTATTTGACAAACAAACCCAAAGCAAAAGGAATGAGAGGCACAGTTCAAGCAGTACAGAACTTACCTAAGCTCAGGCCCTAAATTCATTCCCCACATTCTCCAGGACTGAAGTGGGGGCTGGGAAGCAAAGGCAGAAAGGAGCCATGTCCCAGATACTCCTGTGCTGTTGGATAGCAACATTTCTCCTTTCTGCTTGCCCCTGAGGCTCTCCCATGGGGCTGTACTGCAGAAAGGGAGACACACGGCTAGCTAGGTGGTCCTCAAAACTGTTCTCGCCCTGTCGATTGCCTTCCCAAACAGAACCCACACGGCTGACGGCACCCTGCAGCTCCAAGCTGCCCAAGCCCCTGGTTTCACGCCTGCCCCCCTCATCCCCCCCTCAACTTGTTTATAATCAATTTACGAATTCTGCTTCTTTCCATCTCCACAGAGTCTTTGCTTTCTGAGAGCTCCAGAATGCATGCTAATTGAAAGTTCTCCTTTTCCTTTCCTCTGGGGAAATAAAGAACATTGTAAGGGAGAGGTTTTCTGGAATCATGCTGGTGTTTGCTGCCCATGCTTGGGCCACTCTGGTGGAGGCAGGAGGGGAGGAGCTTAAGCTGGGAAGGCAGAGCCTTTCCAATGGGACCACAACCCCCCCCCCACCCCCAACCCCACTTCTATTCTTTTTGGCCACCATAAGAGGAGGGCAGCTTCTTCAAGGCAGGAAACTCTTCTCCCCAAGGTCTAGATTAGATCAGCACAGATCACAGACAACCGATGCATGGCCCAAGCACCAGGCTTGGGCTCGGTGACTGGAACCACCTTCCATACATGCTATTAATCAGCATCACTGAGACACAAGCAGCCACAGGAATTGGGTTTTGTGCCCTCCTCCGAAAACAGCAGACTTTTAAATAATCCAGAACAGTTAAGTGCCACCTCGTTGGCCATTCTGAAAATGCTATAATTAGAGAGCAGAACCTTCACACTCTGTCTGTCAGAACAGAACAGAGGAACCTCACTCAGCTGTGGCCTGAACTTGACCCTCACTATTTGAAATTCCTGTGAGCTGCTGGCAGGAGCACATGAGCAGATAAGAATTTCTATAAATATGTTGGAGAGAGAAGCAGCCCCTTCAGTAATCTGGTGCTTCGTGTGCATATCAATAAAATCTTAGCAGAAAAGGCTTTCACACTTCTTCCCAAACACCCTGCCCAGACGCATACTCTAAAAAGCATGTAAAGTCCAGCTCACCCTATAATCCTAGCTACTCAGGAGGCTGAGATCTGAAGATCATGATTGAAAGCCAACCAGAGGAGGAAAGTCCACAAGACTCTTACCTCCAACAAATCAGCAAAAAGCCACAAGTGGAGCTGTGGCTCAAATGGCAGAGTGCTAGCCTTGAGCAAGGATACTCAGGAACTGCACATAGGCCCTAAATTCAAGCCCTACAACTGACCAACACACACACACACACACACACACACACACACACACACACACACACACACACACACACACACACACACACACACACACACACACACACACACACACACACACACACACACACACACACAAAGTTTCTCAAAGAAGTGGAAGTACCTCAGATATTTTCAAGTACTTTACAAGTTCCTCAGGTATTTTCCCGGGCAGCAAAGTCTGATATTTGTATCTTCAACTGACCAGCAAAAGAAAGCCAGAAGTGGAGGTGTGGTTTAAGTGGTAGAGCATGAGTCTTCAGTAAAAAAACTAGGATAGTGCTCACAGCCCTGAGGTCAAGGCCCAGTACTAGAAAAACAATTAACAACAACATAAAAATTCCCCAGCCCAAGAATTAGAGAGGGTGGTGACTGAGTAATTGAAAGGAGGGGAAAACACTTCTGATCTGAGAGAGGACAGTGCAAGTGAACTCATTCTGTCTACTTTCAAGTATGGTTGAAATTTTCCTTTAATTCCTAAATGATACTTTGTAATTCCCCCAAACAGAACTAATGTGTCCAAGGTCTTTCCATAGAACAATTTTCTCCTCTTCTATTCCAGAGAGAAATAATGAAAAATACATTGGCAAGTCGAACCTTACTTGCAAGTAAACAGAATGATTTTTTAAGGATTTCCTGATCTCAGAGGAAATGATGTAACATGAAGCCTGATGATAATGATGTAACAGAAAAGCCTTGTTTTTATTTTCCTCTGCCTTCAGCTGTTCACACTGAGCAAGAAAAGGATTTTCTGATGTGTGTTTGATTCACATAACTCTTACAGGCCTGTCATACTGAGAATCTGTTCACTGCTATAAAGGCGGGGTTATTTTCAGAGTTCACTCTAAAATCTCAGGTTCTCAATACTTTCCTTTTCCAAAAGGGGAGAGACGGGGGGAGAAGGGAGACAGAACATTCTGCATTCCATCTCAAGCACCAACCTGACTCCCTATTCTTCTCCCCCATTGGATGCTGTGTCCATGGAGACAGTTAGGCTATGGTGTAGGTCACATGATGCCAACATAAACTGCTGCTTCTCTCCAAGTTATATTAATACAACTCATTTTCTGGTCATATCCTGGGAGGACTATATGTGATCATCATCAAAAGTCCATATATTTAGGGAACATTTTTAATTTTACTTTGATAATTACATTATTAAATTACTTCTTGTTCAACAAACATGACTGTCCAATTCCCGAGAGATGATACACAATTCAGACATTAATTTTTCTGAAAGATCTGGAGGAAAACCATCTCTGAACATATAATTTTATTATATCTCTTTTATCTTCCATCAACTAAACTAAACCCTGACCAGCCACTTCAAGATATCTTATAAGTGAAAAAAAAATCAGCTTGAACGTTACACCAAAACATAACTATATCAAAGTAAATGTGTGTGTGTGTGTGTGTGTGTGTGTGTGTGTGTGTGTGTGTGTGTGTATGTGTGCATTTTTAAAATCAGTTGTGGGGTTTGAACTCAGGGCCTGGACACTGTCTTTGAGCTCTCTTGCTCAAGGCTAGTATTCTATAGCTTTGAGTCTTAGCACCACTTCTGGTTTTCTGATGGTTAACAGATGAGAGTCTCATGGACTTTCTTACCTGGGCTGGCTTCGAACCCTGATCCTCAGAACTCAGGATTACAGGTAGCTAGGATTAATAGGCATGAGCCTTCAGCACCCAGCTTACAAATATATTTTAAACTAGTTAGTATCTGCATTGGCATATGAGAGTATATAATGACAGTTCTAATTATTACATTCTCTCGCTTTGCACATTGGAACAGCAATTAATTCTCTAGTGGGAAATGTAAGTCTCTGCACCTGCAATGCTGATCATTACTTCCTCCCTCCACACAGGGATTTAGCCCCTTAGCACTGCAGACCTGGAGTCTGATGTGAATTCAAACTGTTTCAAGAACAGCACCCCGTCTGATTCAGGATGGCATCCAACTTGATTTCCACTCAGTAGAAATGATCTGCCTCACTCCCACCAAAATCACCCAGGTTAAAGCATGTCTTTATTTGTAGCTAGTTAGGCTTCTGTGGACCACCTGTAATTCCTGAAGTCTGGAGTATCATCTTTCACCATTTTGCTTCTGGGCTCATCCCCTCCTCTGAACCTCCGATTCTTTGCCAGTTTTACAGGAAATTACTAGGAAATCACTTGGATGAAATCTGAAACATTCATAAATTTAACTATTTTGGTCTTTAAAACAACTAAGCCAGACTGATGGGTACACTTTGGGGAAATGTATGCCTAATGATACTCACTAATATTCCTTTTGTTTCCTCTTTCCAGTCCTTTGCCCTTCAGATTTGTCGTAACTATCACATGACCTATCAGTAGTGAGGCAGAAATATGGGTATCACTTTTAGCCAAAGTGGACAAGCCTTGGTGCAGGATCTTCTGGCTGTATCTTTTCTTGTCAAGGTGAACCAAGCCACAAGTTGCAAATGTTACAGCTACCAGATGGTACAGCTGCTGCCATTCGATGAGTCCCTAACTGGCTGTGAGGCTCAGCACCACCACCAGCTCTTGCTGGCTATAGACAGTGATCGAGACACCAGGCCTCATGTGTGATGTCACCAGAAAACAGGATTATTTGCTCTTGTATCACATCTACGGTGTCTAAAGTCCAAAAACCTCAACCAGCTTCAGAAAACACTAAATGTCTTACTTCTGCCAACTTCCATTCCCTATGGAGAGATAGAAAGAGAGCAGTTGGACCATGCCACTCTCACGATCTCATGACCACATAAGCAAAGGTCAGTTACCCAAGTCCAATCTGACTCTTGAGACAATGCCCTGACATTCTTCTGGACAGGAAGGGACAGCGCAGTCCTGTAGCACTGCCCACCAGGATAGGCCTTCCTCATACTTCTGCCTAGCTTCAGTGGAGCCCTGGATTTCCATGTTGCACCCCCACTCCTCCTTGGACTCAGTCACAGACTTCTGTGTCCATGAAATTACTCTGTTACTGCTTAGAAGTGGCTCAAAGTGGGCCATCCATCTCTTGCGCCAACTGTCATCGGGCCTCTGCCTCAGCCTCACCCTGGGTGGGAGCTGGACAGCAAGGAAGTGATTACCGTGCTGATCTTGCTTTCCAGGCTGGTGCAAGTAACACAGGTCTGAATTCACTTAGGAATTGTCACCTTTATGGAAGCCAGTGGAGCCAGCCTGGTAGCTGTGCTCCCAGCCGCCATACTGCCATGTGGGACTGCCTGACCACTTTACCAGGTAATGTACTTATATGCTAGCTATTGATTGCTCAGCCTCAGAAGGGTTGTGCTGGGCTGCCTGTCTTCTTCTGGAAGAATGAAAGCGGGCTCCAGCAGGGATTCTTTTCTGATTCAAAGGTAGAAAAATCAAGCAGCAGGCTTGGTCTCCAATCATGTTGGCTGTGCCAACGTTTTATAAAGCAGGCCTCGGGTCCACTAACATTTAGAATGCTCCAAATAGCAAGTCCTTATCTCAGCGACCTGATAGAAATACTCAGTGTAGTCCTACGGCTGCTGTTTGGTGGCCATGGACTTTGATAGGACCCATAAGACAAAGTGGGTATACTGTACAACACAGCATGACAATTTGTGGCATTTGGTATTTCTGCCATGCCAGTGAGCCAGAAACCATCACAGAGCTGAATAATTTCTTTCCAAGTTAAATAAACAACAGTGATGCTAAAGCTGAATTTCCTGAATATGAATAAACATGAACAATATGCAAATAAGTCCAGCAACTCCTAAGCCTTATGAATTGTGTGATAAAGAAGATTCACAAACATACACTGGGTTCCATCTTTAGACACAACCAAAACTTTTCCAAGATAGTGTTTCTCTACCAATGTTGCTTGATAGCAAAGTCCAGAAACACAGGCTTTTACATCTGAGCAAATACATATGCAGCAAAATGGCATAAGCACATGTCGATTTCTCTGCTGGCAAACCCACAGCATGGACATGTCCTGTGGGCCCATGGGGAATGGCAGAACAGTTTTGTTCCTTCAAGCTTGTGTTTATTTATCCAGAGGGAAAATCATCAGGACAATTTTTGATGGTTGTCAGCCAGAGATTTTCTCAGAGACAGAGGAGAGAACTCTATTCTATCTGACATTACATCTGGAAGGCCAAGCATCCATCTCCTTGGAAATAGGTTACTTTACAGATAATTCTGGGTAAAGAATCATGAGAAACAGAAATCTGTGCTTTCAATATAAATGATGGTTAGGGAAGAAATGCAGTATGCTTTAAGAAAAAAACTGCACATTGATGAAACCCAAAAATATCCATGCTATTCTCAGGGAAATAACCTAATGTTCTAAGCAGAAACTGTTAGAACTAATTAAAAAGAAATCAGCAAGTGGCTTCCCCCCACCCTCTTATTCTCTCAACCATAATATATATCTAGATCTTTCGCATATGTGCCATATGCAATGCCAGACAAAGAAAGATGAGTAAGATGTCTTTGGTCAGTGTCCTGGTGCTGCGTCTTTCTGGAAATTCTACTTCCTTGCTCCTCCTTGGCTCCTGCATTAACCAGTAGTGTTCTAGGCAAAGGCTTTGCATTTTAGCAACCACCAAATAATAATGGTTCAGATGAGGATTCTCAATTCATGCAGAAAATATTGAAACAAATTTTGAAGAGGACAGGGAGACTTACACAGCCCTCAAAAATATGCCCCCAATAGAGTCCCTAAGTAATTACACAAATAGGAATCTCTACAGTGGAAAATTTTAGTGGAGTTATCAGTTTAACCAGAAATTAAATTTAGCATCACCAATAATGAGCAAACATTCTGTTTCTTAATGTGACTCATTGCCTACCCTAATTATGAATACTGGCAAAAAGAAGAAATGAATGTCTTCATGAAGAAGAAAACAGACAAGTCTAGACTATGTGACACCAAACCAAACAACCGACTTGGAGTTTTTAGCAATACCCTTCACTGTGACATAAAGTAAATAGAGAAAAGCATTCTAGGTTAAAGAAGAGCAAAGAGACAGAAACAATCAAAAGGAATTCTTAGTCAAAACCAGCAGCTAAAATCTGAACCAAAATAAAAAAGAGCAACCAGGGAGGTATCAAAATACCCTATTTCAAATTATCCTGCAGAGCCATAGTTAACAATACAGCATGGTACTGTCACAAAAACAGACACCAAGACCAATGCAACAGAATAGAAGACCCAGAAATAGAACCACATAACTACAATCATTAGTTTTTGACAAATGAGCTAAAAACATACACTGGAGAAAAGACAGCCTCTTCAACAAACGGTAGAGAAACTGGCTCTTGAGATGCAAGTACGTGAAACTAGATCCCTATCTCTCCCCCTGTATGAAAATCAACTCCAAATGGATCAAAGACCAAATGTAAGATGTGAAACTTTCCAACTACTTTAGAAAAACACTGAAAGATGTAAGCATCTGTAATTATTTCCTGAATAGAACTCCAGTTTCCCAGAATGTAAGAGCAAGAGTTGATAACTAGAACTACATCAAATTTAAAAGTGTATGCACAGCAAAGGAGATAACAACCAGAATCCAGAGACAACCTAAGAATGGGAGAAAAATGTTAGCAATGATTCAATGGTTAATGGATTCTTATTTAAAACATACAAAACAGCAAAAGAATAATCCAATTAATAGATACATGAACACTGGTATACAGGTGTACTCAAGAGGACAGGTGGCTAATAAATAGAAGAACAAGCAACATTCTTAGATGTAAATGAAGACTGGGATTTTATCTATCTCACCCTAATCAGACTACCATCAAGAAAACAAACAACAGCAAATACAGGGAAACAGGGGAAACAGAACCTTCATACACTGTGGATGGGAATGTAAATTAGTGCAAACACTATGGAAATCAGTGTGGAGGTTCAAAGACTTAAAAATAGTCCACCTCCAATCCTGCTATACCACTAGGGCATATATACAAAAGAGTTTCCATCAGTACACAACACAGAAGCCTTCATACTCACGTTTATCACATCACTCTTTACAATAATCAAGCTGTAGACTCAGCTTAGGTGGCCAACAATTATGACTGGCTAGAGAAAATGTACATAATGGAGGATTATCCAAGCTATAAGGAAGAATGAAATTTTGGTATTTGCAGGAAAATGGATGGAAATGGTAATGGTCATGCTGAACAAGAGAAGCCAACCTCAGATCACATGTTTTTGATCATATGTTTTGCTATTGAGTGTAAAATGGGGGACCAGTAAGATGGAAGTAGAGGAAAGAGGGTGCTCAAGGCTGGACAGGATCATCAGAAGAGAGAGAAAAAGTTAAAGGAATATAGTAGAAGGGGTGAAATTATTTAAAGTACTTATTTAAAATACACATCTATAAGCCGGGCGCCGGTGGCTCACGCCTGTAATCCTAGCTACCCAGGAGGCTGAGATCTGAGGATCGCGGTTCAAAGCCAGCCCACGGGCAGGAGAGACCGTGAGACTCCTATCTCCAATAAACCACCAGAAAACCGGAAGTGGCACTGTAGCTCAAGTGGTAGAGCGCTCACCTTGAGCTGAAGAGCTGAGGGACAGCGCCCAGGCCCAGAGTTCAAGCCCCATGACCGACAAAAAAAAAAAATACACATCTATAGAATTATTACAATAACTTAACTTGTACTGGCAATGTATATTAATGAAAACCAAGCAGCTATACAGATAATTATCCCTACTACTGATGAAATTGAAACACAGGCTATATAGCAAATGGCATTATTATACTGGTATGAAATTCTTTGGTAGTCAATGACTTTATGATTAGATAAAAAGTCCTTGCTCCTCACTGACAATGCTGAAGTACATAGGGGTAAACTAGCATGATATCACCAGCTGACTTTCACATGGCTCTATCTATATATACATATATGGAAGTATTTAGAAGACATTAAAAAAGACAACATCTTCACAAGTGACACATGGCAATGTAGACAGACATGGTACCTCCCTCAACACTTACTCCACACAACAGAAATACTAGGAAAGAACAGAGAAAAAAATGGAACCTGGCAGCTGACTGAGCTGGCTGGTTATCGCCAGGTCATAAAAACATGCTTGCTCACGTCTTTCTGACGGTGATTATTTCACAGAGACTATTTCCTTATAGAACTTGGAAATACATTGCTTTCAAGTTGATTTTTTGGCACAGAATATCAAGGGAAAATAATCTGTGCTTTCAATAATCAATGTTAAGGAGCCTTTGGATGAAGATTGTGTTCTTGACCTAAGAAGCCCCTGTCCCACAGGAGAGTGACATCATCTAAAGGAGTGACATCATCTAAACATCTCAGCCTACAACGTGGGATGGGAGTTGGAACAGATCCACAGGCTTTCATTTGCCACACCCCAAAAGGTTCACCTATTTTAATGTATTAGAGATGTGACATAAATATACTTCAGAAAATGGACATCACACTTGGTGTGCGAGCCGATGAAATACAACACCAAGTCAGCATCATGACCATTCGATATTCAACTTCAGGATCAGTGTGGTTCAAGCTCCTAGACAAGGCAGGTGAGCCAGTGGTTGTAACTGAACCCTGGCTCTCATGGAAATCCAAAAAATTAGATTCTAAAGTTTTTCCCTTGAACATATGCTTTGAGATGTATCTACAGTTGAATATATCCAGTACCTGTTTAAAGGAAAGTCATGAATTCTTCGTAAAGGACAGTTTGGTGCCTAAAGAAAAAAACCAGAAAATGCTGTATGTATGTGAAGGAGGAAGAACTCAAGGTTTAACCTTCGCCCACTCCCTACAGAAACTATCTAGTTGTTTCCAGTCTTCATGGCCCTACCATGTGGGTCACACATCCAGTCAGAGGTCCTCTTGCTCACAACACTTGGTTCCTTATCAGGATCAAACAGCCTTTCCAGTTGTATCTGTATACTGCAAACTCAGATTCATACTACCCAGAGATTTACTTACAACTTGTTTGCTAACAATACTGTAATAAAATATTGTATGACGAAGAAGGTAGAGCTGCCACTAACCAATACAAAACTTATAAAGTCAAATAAAATAAATTTTGATGTTTATCACATAACCATTTCTACTTAAGTTGGCAGGTTCAAAACAATCTCCTATCTCTTATTACCCAATTACAGTGTAAAGAAAATAGGCAGTTGCCACTGAGAAAAATGTTGGTGTGGGGACCTTAGCGCTCTCTTTAAACTCTAGAGACTGAGACTCCTTTCCATCCTTCCAGCCCCGAATTCCAGATCCTATATGCTCAATAAATAGCATAAGCTTGACTGAGATAAATTACCTGTCACATCAAAACTTTCATTTGACATTGTAAAATACAGATTTCAGATACCATGTAGCTGATAATCAACAACAAAAAAAATTTATGCTGGTACTGGGACTTAAACTTAGGTTTTTTGTTGTTGTTATTTTGTTTTTTGGTCAGTCATGGGACTTGAACTTTGGGCTTGGGTGCTGTCCCTGCACTCTTCAGCTCAAGACGAGCACTCTACTGCTTGAGCCACAGTGCCACTTCCCGTTTTCTAGTGTTTCATTGGAGATAAGAGTCTCATGGACTTTCCGCCTGAGCTGGCTTTGAACCGTGATCCTCAGATCTCAGCCTCCTGAGTAGCTAGGATTACAGGTGTGAGCCACTGGCACCCAAGCTAGGGTTTGTATTCTTCCTTGGCTTTTTTGTTCAAGGTTGGTGCTGTAATACTTGAACCACACCTCCACTTTTGGCTTTTTGCTGGATACTGAGAGACTATGAGATACACACTTTTCTTCCCAGGCTCCCTTAGAACTGGGACCCTCAGATATCAACCTCCTGAGTAGTTAGGATTATACACATGAGGCACCAGCGTAAGTACTTTTGTTAGCCCTCTATACCTCTCTATTTTTAATAGATCAATTATATATATCAGTATAGAATATTTAACATTGCAGAACATGCATATTATGTGAGTGTTATCTTTCATTTAAGAATTTTAGTCCTGGTGAGGCGCTGTGATGTTAACACTTGTCTATCAGTTGAAAAAACAATTGAGGTTTAGGCAGGGGAGTTTTGAAGAGGAGTTGTTTTTCAGAAAGAACTATGGGTGAGAGAAGTCTAATATTACAGAGGAGTTAGCTGAAGAAGGATGAAAAAGAGGGTTGGTAATAGTTACAAAAGAGAAAGCAGATGAGGGAGAGAGGCCTTGTAGTCTATACCACTGAAGAAAACCAAGTTGAGTCTATGCATCAGACTCCTAAATTCTAATATTGCCTACTCTAAAGTGCCTGTCAGTTGTAGTGTTCCCCTATCTAAATATACCTTCATTCTGGGGTAGAGAAGGGTATTGTGAAGAAAAGGAGATTAGGTATATTTGTAACTGATGAGCAATTCAATTATGAGTCAATATGAACCAATGCAAAATAAAACCAGAGGAAACAAAAGCACCCAACCCCCCCCCAAAAGCACCCAAAACCAAAACCACAACAGGACCAAATATAAAATAAAAAACAAACACAAAACCCTACAATTGCGTAGACTTTAAATCGGAGGCCTTAAATCATAGCTAAGAATTCCCCTATCTAAATATGCCTTAACTTTTAGTTGGAGAAGGGTAGTATGGTGTTGAAAAGGAGGTTATATATATATTTGTACCCAGTGAGAAAAATCAGATCATATAATATTTATCAAAATGAACTTCAAGAAATAGAAACAAGAGACTTTTAAAAAATTACTTCTCTGTTGCTGTTTTTGTTTTCTATGCCTTTTGTCTTGCTTGTGAGTTTGTCTGTGTTGTGTTTTTTTTTTTTTATTTTATATTTTGTCCCCTTATGGTTTCGGTTTTGGGTGCTTTTTTTTCCCTCTGGTTTTACTTTGCGTTGGTTCATATTGACTCTTACAATTACTCATCAGTTACAATTCTACCTAATCTCCTTTTCTTCACCACAATACCCTTCTCCACTCAAAAATGAAGGTGTATTTAGATAGGGGAACACCTACAATTTTTTAGAGTAGGCAATATTAGAGTATAGGGAGTCTGTTTAGGTAAGGGGGGTACAATGCAGCAGTGATACTCACTAGACTGTGGAAAATGAATGATACAACTCGTAGGTGGTGATGGGAGGGAAAGCTGGAGAGCAAGGGAAGGGGAGACACTGTTCAAAATGGATTCATTACTTGCCTTATGTAACTATAACACCTCTGTACATCACCTTTACAATAACTATATATTATTAAAAACAAAAAATAGAAACAAAAAAGAATTTTAAGGCATAGCTTTCAAAGACAAGAAGCTCAGAACTGGGCATCCCAGTTTAACCCATACATTTTTTTCTCATAGCATCTCTAGTTTGGAAAACATATATAAATTTAACTGTTTGAATACCAACTCTCCAAAAGCTAACATGTGTGGATCAACTCCCCAGGCAGATTCCTAGCTCCCCCCAATTCTTTGGGTGATGTAAGAAAACATCCCAAGGTCACATCCTCAGATGGACAGCAACACCAATACTTCCATAAAGATGGGAATACACCCAGCCTACAGCAAGGTCCAGCTCTCCAGGTTGTAGGCTGGACAAGGGCAGAGGAGGTGGAGAACCAATCGATACAGACACCCATCAGTGGAAGATCACCCTGAGAGGCCACCTTGGTTTGGTAGCTATAGATTAAAAATTGGTGGACATATATAACCTTTGGCTTCCACTATGCTGCTCCCTCCCATAATGCCCTGGGTTCCTGTTCAACCAATGAAAAGGGCTGGATGGTGCATGCACAAGCCTTCAGGCAGTCAGCACAAAGCCAAGGGGAAGAGACATGGAGAGACTCCAAACTAGAGTAACAGCTCTCCAAGAGGACTCTAATGGACTCTCAGCTCTGGGACCCCTGTCCATGGAGAGTCTATACTCTCAAGCCAACTTGATCTGTCTGCTTAATACACTTTTCTGCCTCTCAGTTCTTTAATCGGTGGAGAAAACTGACCTGGTACCCCTAGATACCATCATTCTTGGGGAAGGAAGGGTAGCCTGAGTTTAAGAGATTCCAGAAGGAGACAGAGGTGAGACAGAAAAGAAGAGACACACAGAATAGTGCATGGACTGTCTGCAGGATAGCAAGGCAATCCCCACATGAAGGGCGCTGAGGAAACAGTAGTTAAAAAAAAAACAACAAAACCACCTGCTATTAGGTTGTCAAGTCAATAATATGGAAGCCCAGCCAGCAAAGCAGTGGATAAGCCAACTTTCTGTGGCCATGGAGAGCAAGCTTGAGGTAAGAAAGGAGCTTGAAAACAATATGAACCTCAAGAGCTAAGGTACAACCCAGTTTTAATGTGGCTATGACAGCATACACCATTCATTTATTATTAAACCAAACCAGGAAGGAAAAGGCCACACAGACTGCAAGGAATATTTGAAGACCTGAAGCTTTCTCTACCCATTAAAGAAAATATTTCATTTGGAAATCCATTTGGAATTCTTTCACTAGCTTTTAGCATCATAAATCTGAAAGTGTCGAACAGAAAATAATGTTAAAGTAAGAAGACAGGTTATAGATGCCAGCTGGTTCCTGAGGGCAGAGAAAATTACTTTTAATAGATTTAAAGGAGAAAAACTAAGCACATGTTTGAGGTCTTTCCATTTCAGTGACCAGTGGTAAGACTTTCAGACATTTGGACTCCTTTTAAACAACAAGGAAAAATTACATTTTAGTGCCAAGCATTTCATTCAAATGGATTTTCATTAAAAAGTGAAATGACAGGGCCCAAATGTAAATATCACTAAAGCCCCAGGAAGTTGGAAAGAAAAACAACCAGTAGGGAAAATGTGCTCTCAAAGCAGCCTGGATTCCCAGTAATTCCATGCTTGGCTTTTCTTTCAATAACAAACTCTCTTTAGAGAGAAGACAAGTGTTCAGCTGTCCTGGTGATGGGAAAATTCTGGGGCCACAGCAATGAGAACTGACCAGTGCAATTTGGCAGACATCAGCCCTGGAACAAGGTCAAGAGCAAGTTTCATGCTTTTAGGGAGGTACATCTGTTCATCTTAGGAAAGAGGCCAAGGAACTGTGAGCACCACCAGGCCCACACCAAAGGATCCTTTGTTCCCTATACCTCTGCTTCCTATTTAATTCTTTTCTATTCAATTTTATGAGGGGAGGGAATGAGAACAGGTTGCTTCTGGCAGAAATGCTAGTTTGTGCTCTCTGAAATCTACAAGTCACACCAGATTTTTGGTTACCTGGGCTTGTCCATGTAAGTCAGGACTTTAACAATCTCTTCCTAAACATTGCCAGTTGAGAAATGGCCTATGCACTCCATTGTCACCTACTTCATGGGTGCCAGAAGTTTCTTGTATTTGGGATCAAGATACATTTTTCTTCACTTATTTGACATAAAGCCAACCTAAATTAATCTGAGAACAGTAGCGACTGAGTTTTTTTTTTCTTTCGTTGCTGTATTGTTTTTCCTTGGTTTTTGTTTTTTGTTTTGGTCGGTTGTTGGGCTTGAACTCTGGGCCTGGGCGCTGTCCCTCAGCTGTTGAGCTCAAGGCAAGCGCTCTACCACTTGAGTCACAGTACCACTTCTGGCTTTCTGGTGGTTAACTGGAGATACGATACTCAGGAACTTTCCTGCCCGGGCTGGCTTTGAACCATGATCCTCAGATCTCAGCCTTCCAAGTAACTAGGATTACAGGCATGAGCCACCAAGTGCCTGGCTGTTTTCCTTTTCATTGATATCAGTACCAGTTTCAGATTACGAACAAATAAACATGAAATTTTTAACTCCGGATAAAGCTACTCATCCTGGAAAAAGAAGAAGAGTGACAGCTTCTTGAGTTACAGAATCAGCACTGGCACTCCAGTGTTGAATATCAGCAGCTAGAAACATTCCCAGAGTGGTCTGGGCCTCTGAAGGTCACTGAGACATTTGAGATCTATGAGCTCAATCATCTTTCTATAACTATGCCATGATGTCATGGGAACTTTCTCTTCCTCCATGAAAGCTTAGGAGGCTACATACCACAATACGACGCCATCACCCTGCAGCCATTTTCATCACTAGTCTGAGCCAATAGGTGGTTGTGTAGGGAGAATTCAAATGGTGTTAGTGCCTTAGAAAGGCTCACAGTCCAATAAAACGATTATCAGGAAACCAGTAGTAGAAAGTGGATGGGAGTAAGGAGAGGGGGTGGGATGAATGGAGAGAGGAAGGGGAGGAGAATAAGTCAAAAGTTAACTCATATCCTACAAAATTAAGAAATTTGAGGGGAAGAATGATGGAAGCGGTGACATCGATCAAGATGCATTGTTTTCATAAACTCATTTGTTGAATGGTAACTCCTTTGCACAACTACTTAAACACATTCTTCTTTATACTTAGTAAATCTCCATTTTAGATATAACCCACATAAACAAAGACTTTTTGAGTCAACACAAGCAAAAAGTTCTTCCAGTCAATCCCTTAAAGAATGTAAAGAGTTTCAAAATCTCATTTCATAAGGGATAGAGGTCACATGAAAAAAGACCTTAGCCAAGTGTGATAGTACAATTTATAACCCCAGCCCTTGGGCAGTTGAAGAGGATTTCAAGTTCAAGATGCACCTGAGCTACATAGTGGGGGAGGGCATTGAAAAATAAGCATTTCATTCAACTTGTTTCCCTCTTGTGATTTTTTTTCTTATTTTTCTTAATTCTTTTTCCTATGCCACATTGTTAAACAACTCCTATTACACATTAATGTTTAATATTAAAATATGTATTTTTTAACCAGTCCTTCCTTGAGCTTGAACTCAGGGCCTGGGCACTGTTCCTGCTTAAGGCTAGCACTCTACCACTTGAGCCACAGCACCATTTCTGGCTGAGGAATCGAACCCAGGGCTTCATGCATGCTAGGCAAGCATTCTACCGCTAAGCCGCATCCCCAGCCCTAAAGTATTTTTAAGAGTTATAATATTTGAAAAAAAATACTGTTCTACTAGTATCACACCATACATGTTGAAACCCAGAGTTGAAAGGGGTATTCGAGTGGCTTCCATAGCAAAAACCATGTGGAAGCTATAATTAGTTTATAAGCATATAAGTAAATACTTTGGGTGGTAAACAAATGTACACCTATGTATTAAATGAAATATGGAAGATTCAGGGGAGAACTCAAAACAGTGTAATCCCTTAGGTAGATTAAGCCATAGTTCAACAAAATAAACACCAGGAAACAGGTAATTGAAAGAGGTGGGATGAGGTTAAAGGGAGCAGAATGAAGAGAAGTGGGAAGAATGCAACCAAAATTTCAATGTGTATCCTACACAATTAAGAAAAGTGAAGGAAGAGGTGGCTAGAGGAGAAATGGGCGAGAAGGCTGAAAGGGGTGGGCATTGATCAAGATGCATTGTACTCATTAACTGGCTTGTTGAATGGCAACTCCTTTATACAGCGACTTAAATTATATATGCTTATGCATAAAAAAAGAATGCAAATGATGCAACATACAAAAATATTCGTCTATTTTCTTCCAGGTATATATAAAACAGTAAACATATGCTACTCAAGTCACTTCAGATCATGTTTCTACAAATAAGAATTATTTCTAGGGGCTGGGAATGTGGCTAGGTTTTAGAGTCTTTGCCTAGCATGCATGAAGTACTGGGTTTCATTCCTCAGTACCACATAAACAGAAAAAGCTGGAAGTGGCACTGTGGCTCAAGTGGTAGAGCACTTGCCTTGAACACAGAGAGGCTCAAGGACAGTGCCCAGGCCCTGAGTTCAAGCCCCAGGACTGGCAAACAAAAAAAGAATTATTTCTACACATAAGAGGATGAAATATATTCAAATATGAAATACAAAGGGACCCCCCCTCCACTCACCACAATTCTTGTGGGAAGGTGAGAAGGTGATATAAAACTAATTTATAAGCTTTATTCACAAAAAAAAATATCAGCACAGCAAAGCCCAAGTCAGTGACTTTCTCTCACCCAGGTCTTGTTCACAGGAGCCTGGGAAGGAAAATTCACATGGTCATATATGAGGAGAACTTTTTCCTTTGATTACCATTGTACAAACAGTTTTCTGCAAATTGCTTATCTGGGTAAATATTAGCATGCCATTATCATTACTCGCTGAGTCCTTGGGAAATACATTTCTCTGTATCCTTCCCAATAAATCATTGGAGAGAGAAGGCAGAAGCTCACTGTGAAGTCCTCTTGTGTGCTAGGAATTCCATATTTATTTTCATTTTAGCTCCATAAACATCTAGGAAGTTCTGCCCATCACCCATGGTCTGCAGATGAGAAAGACGGCCATCACAGTATATAGGTAACAGCGGAAGGAAACCCAAATTCAATTCCAGAACTGTCTAATTCCAGACTTCGTGCTGTTCCTCTACACTGGGCTACTCTTGGCAGACATCTCTTAGTCTCAAGAACTCTCCCCAAAGTAAACATATCCTGCCACCACCAGTTGCTAACCCTAGCAATACCAAGGGATTCTCCAGGCCCTTGTCCACAGTCTACTCATGACTGTCCCAGCTTCTGTTAGTAGAACGACATCACATACAATGCCTTTCTTACAAAGCATTTTTGAGAAGGAAATCCATTGTTTTACATTTCTCATTCACCATCAACTTTGCTGAAATTCAGATAAGCAAAAGCTCATCTGGTTTTTATAACGCTGCCCAGGTGCTTAATTCAGTAACCTCACCTGTCTGTGGTTAACATCAACTACTTTTATAGATGGATTGGGAGGGTGTGGTCAGGAAAGCCCTGAATGGCCTAGCATGCTGGTGAATTCTCACAGGAGAACCTAGACTCTCTACTGTGAGGGAGGGAGGAGGGATTCAGGAAGTGTGGTGCTGCCTTGAAAAATCCCTAACCTTCAGTTATCCTAATGACAGCTCAAGATAACAAAACAAACAAACAAAAAAAGTGGGCCCAATTGTATATGAATAATGCTTAAACTGTAAAGGTTTTCAAAAAGACAGGAAAGGCCAGCCTACCAAAATGTTAATAAGAGATCTAAAAAGTATTATTCATTATGAGCTCTTTTTTTTCTGCATCTCACAAAATTATCAGAAAAATGATACTTTTTTTGATGGTGGTGGGGGAAAAGTACTAAGATTTCAACTCAGGGCCTCAGTTGCTCAGCTGGCTCTCCTTACCACACCCCTAACCCATTTTTTTAAAACTGGTTATTTGGGAGCTGGGGTTTTGTGGTCTCTTCTGCTTGAACCTGAATCATTCAGATCTCAGCCTCCTGAGTAGTTAGGATTGCAGGTGTGAGCCACCAACGCCCAGCATAAAGTATCATTTTTATAATAAGAAAAAGTTCTGTGCAGCTGTGCATAGTACCGGATCTTAAATAATCCCACTGCTGCGTTTTTGAAAATCTGCAACAAGAGGGCAATAAGCTAGACTATCCACAACAGCTGCTTCCTGATGGGGTCCCAGAAAATACCAGTAAAGCCATAAGGTTAACTACAACCCACTAACTACACAAGCTACTTGTCTAAATTACACTCTTCTTCATGGGCACCCAGGAGAGGAGCAGCTCTATTGACTGAGGTCCTTTCAACTCACTCTTCTGAGCCAGAAGCGTTCTTTTAACTTGGGTCTCTGTTCTGTCTCATTATCAAGTTTAACAGTTCTGCAACATGTCCAATGAATGTTACCAGTTTCCTTCAGCTATCGTGGAGGAACTTGATAAATTGCCTCAAGTTTTTCAGCAGGGATGGCACCTTGCCCAGCTGGTTCAGTGGTATCACCTGCGTGTGGCTGACAACCCTAACTACTTTGGCTTTGATAAGATGCATCGTCCCCAGTCCTGGATTCTGTATGGCCCCCAGCCAGCCAGCAGCCCCCACGTGGAGCACCTCCGTGAGTGCTTGTGCCAATTATGAAGACTCCAACACGACCACACTGGACCACTGAGTACCATTAAATGTACTTTCGACCTTCAAGCTCTGAGTGCGCTTCCCTCCTCGGAGTGGATCCTGCATTCTCCCAGCATGCTCTCTGCATGGGAATTGCTTTGCAATCACACAGACAGTGTTTTGAAAATGGAGGAAGGAAAGAATGCAAATGTTTAGAAACTACTCAAGGGATTTTACCAGCAGGTAGTTTATAAATTCAAAACCAGGCATACTGCCTCTGAAGATCCCAGCTTGTCCCAATTTTGGAAAAAAAAAAGTTATCTTTGTCATTATTTTGGTATTTTGGAACTGTTTACCAACTCCTAGCTTTAAGAAAAAAACAGGCAAGACTTACATAGAGTGAGAAGCATCGAACAATAGGGCTGAAAGGGACCCAGGGCTCAACTGCAGAGTGTTTAAAAATTAGGAAAGGCAAGAGGCCACATTTAGAATTGGTAATAGAGGGTCTGTACAGAAGTTGCTGGGGTACAAGGAAGGAAAAGACACAGGCTGGGAGGAATGTCGGGTGAACAAGGCTAATTTCCACATCCATCCCTGAATGCTTTAGGGGTTTTGTGAATGTCGAATGCTAGCCAGATCACTGGAAACTCACACAAACAGCAGGTGGAAAGTGGGAAACCAGAGCAGTGTGCCATGAGGGCAGCCTTGCCCCCTGTGGCTGGAAGGAAGCCTCCAGACTTCAGGCATCCAGGTCATTTCTGGACTGGAAAACATGTGCCTTCTATCACCCCTCTCAGAGCCACTATAGCCAAGCTGGCCAGCCCTGGCCAGCAGTGACTATATAACCTTTGGCTGTCATTTGAAAGCTAGACAAGAAGGCTGAACAAATTCAAGGCCCTGGGTTCAAGCCCCAGTTTGGGGTGGAGGGTTCCCTAACATTGCCTCTCCTTCATTACCTATGATCACTTATAGTTTAAAATGACGCAGAGGTGAGCGTAAATTTCTGGGGCTGTGAGGCAGAAAGGAGTATTCTTTCTCCCATGCTACACCTTTCACCTCTGCATAGTGACGGGTCCTAGCACCCAGCCTACCTGAGCAAACAGACATGGACAGACAGTTCTGTACAATTCCTTCCCAAGAATGTCTGCATTATCATCCAAGACTTTTAGAAGCATCAAACCAATAATGAATACACCTCATTGGGCAGAGTGCCATCTGTAGTGCACACCTCCCTGGACGACTGGCATGACTTCCTTGGGGAGAAGTGTGAAGGTGCCAGTACCCTTATGTCTGAGGTATGCAGGGAGGTGCCTGGGACTTCCTGTTGAGAATCACAGGTAATAGTCCCACCCACCTCACCTTGATGATGAGTATTATTGGTCTGTGGTCTTGTCAGCTGCCAATCAAAAGCAAGAAATCTGGCCTGGCTTGGAAGTTGAAATGCTGGGTGACAGGTGCAAATCTTTTTTTTGGGGGGGGGTCCGGTCGTGGGGCCTGAACTCTGGACCTGGGCACTGTCCCTCAGCTCTTCAGCTCAAGGCTAGTGCTCTACCACTTGAGCCACAGCGCCACTTCCAGCTTTTTCTTTTTTGCTTATGTGGTGCTGAAGAATCAAACCCAGGGCCTCAGGCATGCAAGGCAAGCTCTCTACCACTGAGCCACCTTCCCAGCCCCAGGTGCAAATCTTTCTCATTACTTTGATTGCTAATTCATCTTAAACTCCATCCTCCTGATACTGAGGATCTGCTACATCATCCTATTAAGCACTCCTCAGAGAGGATCTTTTAATTATAAAGCACATATAATGAATATGCAATTTCTATAATAATATATAGTGCATACACTATATTAATAACATAACTATTAACTCTAAGTCCTTGTATATAGTTCTGCCTCCAACAAATCAAATAAGTGAAATAGTAGACAACAATAGGTTTTTTTTCTTTGTTCTTATCTTCTTTTTGTCTTGTTTGTTCATTTATCTGTCTTCAGGAGGGTAAGAAATGGAGGGACAAAGGGTGAACAAATGCAGCAGTGGTACTCACTAGACATTATGTTCAAGAAAATGAACTATACAATTTGTGGGTGAGGATGAGAGGGGGGAAAAAACTGGGAAAGAGCAAGGGAAGGGGTGACATTGTCCAAAAAGAAATGTTTATCTCTTTATCTGACTTACATAACTGTGCATCACCTTTACCATAACAATGAAAAACTTAAAAAATATATTGAAAAAAGAAAAAACTAGTAGAGACACAGGAAAATATAAAGGCCTCAGGGTCTCCCTGTTAGCAGCAGAAATGCCCTTCAGGCAGGAGGAGAGAGAAGGTTCACCTGTATGAACCATTTCTCTATTTTCCCCTTTTGAAGCTCAGGTGGGATTGCATCATTTCCCTTCTCACCAAGGTTCAGTGGCTTCTCACTGTTCCTTGAAGCCTCGTTCAGAAGCTTCTGTGAGCTCTCCCTCCTTTTCATCCCTTTAGGTGCCCTGGGCTCCAGCTTTCCTGGGCTGTAACCACGCTTCCTAGTCCAGACCTTCCCTCATGCTGTTTGGTCCTCAGGGAATAAATTTTACTTATTCATTTATAAAATCCTATGGATCCCACAAGGCCTGAGTTCAAATATTTCCTATTTCATGGACACAATCAATCATGCCATCCTGTCTGTTCCTCTCAGCTGGCCTATCCTGGTGTCTTTGTTTCCTATACAGGCCTTTCTCCTGAGAGTATCTAGTTCATTTACTCACCTACCCATGCACTCATTGAAGGATTACTTCTACAAAGCATGGGTTCCCTAGCTGGGCACCAGTGGCTCATGCCTGTAATCCTAGCTACTCAGAAGGCTCAGATCTAAGGAGTGTGGTTCAAACCCAGCCCAGGCAGAACATTCTGAGAGACTCTTGTCCAAAAAGCACCAAAAAGCACCAGAAGTGGAGCTATGGCTCTAGTGGTAGAGCGCTAGCCTTGGACAAAAAAGTTCAGGGACAGCGCCCATGCCTGAGTTCAAGCCCCAGGACTGGCACAAATTTTTTAAAAAAGCTTTATTCCTGGTCCAGTGGCAGTATATTAGAATGTGACAGGAGGAGGAGATGGGGGGCAGTGTTTGCTGGGCTTTGGGGGCTCAACATCTTCAGACAGAGATGCCAAAAGGACAAGGGATGAAAGATCTTTCTCTGTCTCTGTGTCTGTGTCTCTCTCTGTCTGTCAGTCTGTCTGTCTGTTTCTCTCTCTCTCTGCATGTATCTCTGTCTCTTCTGCTTGATGTTGAAGCAGCCAAGAGGTTGGTAGGGAAGGGAGCAGGACAAATCAAACCTGACCATGTAATGAAGTATACACTCTCTGTTATGGTTGAATTTTTGTTCCTCCAAAACCATATATGGGAATCTTAATTATCAGTGCCTTCACTTCTGCCTTTTTGGGTAGTTAACAGGAGATAAAAATCTCTTCGACTCTCTTGTCCAGGCTGTCTTCAAACTGCAATCCTCGGATCTCAGCCTTCTGAGTAGCTAGGATTACAGATGAGAACCACCAGTGCCTGACATAAAATGGTTTTTGTTTGTGAGGGGAAAACAACTAAAGAACCAAGATATTCAATGACAATTGGATAATACATTGATATAGAGTGCTATCCACCTTCTTCTACTAGAGACCCTTCATCTCCTGTTTTCTGTACCCACTGTTGGCTCACACCTGAATTCCTGAGTAGTTACTCAGGAGGCTGAGATCTGGAGGATCACGGTTGCAAGCCAGCCAACACTCGATCTCCAGTTAGCCAGCAAAGAAGGCTCAGTGTGGTGCCACATCTTTAAAGCTCCTGTGACCTATTCAGCTCTCACAGGATTCCCTTATTCTTTACTTGTAAAGTTTTGTTTTGTTTTGTTTTTTTTGGGTCCGGTCGTGGGGCCTGAACTCTGGGCCTGGGCGCTGTCCCTCAGCTCTTCAGCTCAAGGCTAGTGCTCTACCACTTGAGCCACAGCGCCACTTCTGGCTTTTTTCTTTTTGCTTATGTGGTGCTGAGGAATCGAACCCAGGGCCTCATGCATGCAAGGCAAGCGCTCTACCACTGAGCCACCTTCCCAGCCCTACTTGTAAAGTTTTGTTGTCTCAAATTAGAGTCCTGAGGTACAGGTAACCAAATCTGTCCAAGGGTCATGCAGGAAGCATCTCTTGAATGACTGACTGACTGACTGAGTGATGCTCTCAGAGCTTGCTAAAGCCAGGGATAAGCAGCCTTTCAACAATTACTTCCTGTTTTCGACATCCAAGGCTATATCTGGGAAACCACAAGTGTATAACAGTTACAGAGACAGGCATGAATGGACAGAAGCACCAGCTTAGAGAGGTCCAGGCCAGCCTGAGACTCTTAATGGACTAATGGCATTCTACTACCTGAATCACACCTTCAGCCTGGCTTTCTGCCGATTAACTGGAGATTGAGATTCATGAACTTTTCCACGCTGGCAGTTCTGAAACCTTGATCCTACAGCTCTCAGTCTCCTGAATAGCTAGGATTACAAGTGTGAGCTACCAGTGCCCAGCAAGGTGCATCTCTTATTCCTAGATTAAGACATTTAGAAAGCCTCTCTTTCTTTCTTTCTTTCTTTTTTCTTTTCCTTTCTTTCTTTTTCTTTTTTTTTTTTTTTGTTGGTCATGGGGCTTGAATTCTGGGCCTGGGCGCTATCCCTCAGCTCTTCAGCTCAAGGGGAGCTCTCTACCGCTTAAGCCACAGTGCCACTTCCAGTTTTCTAGTGGTTTACTGGAGATAAGAGTCTCACGCTCTTTCCTGCCCGGGCTGGCTTTGAACTGTGATCCTCAGATCTCAGCATCCTGAGTAGCTAAGATTATAGGCCTGAGCCACCGGTGCCTGGCAAACCTCCCTTTCTTAAGGTTCAAGGGATTTAAATAATATACGTAGAGGTAAATAGCTAACTAAATGTATCCTGAATTCCTGAGCTGAGGAGATCACAGGAGCGTTAAAGCACTCTAAACAGAGAAAGGAAATATTATGTGCCAGCACCTCAGAAATTACTTTTGGGCAGTACTAGGATTTGAACTCAAAACCTTGAGCTTGCTAGGCAGCTGCCCTGCCACCTGAGCCACTTCCTCTAGAAATGGATTATGTAGAGAAACCTAGCAGACAGCCACAGGAGTGAACTGTCCTCTCCCGATGCTCATCTTCCAAGATGCCCCACCCCTTTTTATTTTAGTTATTTGGGGGGATAGCTTCTTATGTTTTTGCCTTACGTAAGTTCCTCAAGACATTCAGGCGAAAGCACTCAACCACCAGAAACTAAGGAGGAAAATTCCCTAACAAGAATATTAATATCCTTTCCAAACGGTTATAACTTCCATGCTGTATAGCCACATACCCTAACAGACAGCTACCCTACAGATGATGCTACTCACAAGCATGGGTTTGGGAAGAGGGGATATCTTCCCTCCCTCCTTCCTTCCAGGGAGAATCAGTCCCCAGGCACAGAACTGTAAAGCATCAGCCCTCACGTAACCTTTGGTGGGATGCTGAGCGCACCCTAGAGGAGCAGCCCAGGGCAGCTCACCCATGGCTACTCACTGTGTCCCGGGGTGGGGGCGGGGGTGGGGAGTTCCTTTTCAGATTTGCCATTTATCAACAGAAGAAACAGAAAGTGCCCAATACCTATCTTTTTGTTTTGACTTGATTAAAAAAACAACCACCAAAACACCAAACTGACTGATGATCTCTAGCACAGTACTAATGATACCCGGTGGGCAAATTTCCCACAGAGTAATTTTACCTGGCGTCTTGTTGCTTAGCGTGTGAGCCTTCACTCGGCTCTCCAATGGACAGGACATGCAGACAGCATGGTAAAGAGGCTGTCAAAAAAGAAGAAGGAACCGACATGCTGGCTTATCAATATTCCCACTCCCGCTGGCTCTGCTGGCTCCGTGGTGCAGGGCTGGGTGGATTCCCTCCCTAACAGAGGAACAAAGGCCCCTGCAAAACAAACGCCTCCTGCTCCACCCCTAGGTGCCTTCTCCAAGAAGCTAGGTGTCAGATGGAAGGCCGACACCCAGGGGCTAGGACATCTGTAGTCAGGGCCCAGCCAATTAAAAGCAAAGAAACAGAACCGAAAAGAAAATAGTAAGAAAATTGTTCAAAACTCTCAATGGTAGTGCGTTAAGAGGGAAGAAAGAGAACAAAGATTTAATGACAGCTATTCAGGTGGACTGGTTTCTGTGAGTTTTTTTTTTTAATCATTCATGAACTCCCCAAAGCATTCAGTCTCAACTGCTGTTGTTATACTGGCAAATCCAAGAAATTTAAGACATGTAAACAAGAATAGATTTGCCCTTAAATCTCAAGGTCAAATTCAGCATCTGTTATTCCAGAGAACAAGAAAGGCTTTCTTTTTTGCTGGTTAGTTCATTGTAAGACACACACACACACACACACACACACACACACACACACACACACACACACACACACACACACACACACACACACACACACACACACACACACACACACACACACACACACACACACACACACACACACACACACACACACACAATAAATAAAACTGTTCTGGATCTTTCCTCTTGGCCATAGGCACAAAATATTAAAAGCTACATAAAAGAACGCAAACCTCCAGCATTTCCATATAGGAGTTGCACAGATGAAAAAGCAGTCATGCTGTGATTTTTAAAGCCAACAAGAAAATTCATTTTCATACTAAGTCCCCCTGATGCAGTTTGGCCATTAAATTATTCAAGGAATCTCTCTGCTTATAAAGATTAATAATATCAACCCAAGCTATTTCAAAAAAAGTTCTTTCACCTCTCAAGGGAGACAGATGGACTACAGCAAAACAGGCTATCATATGACAGGCAGACAAAATGATTTCAGATTACCAGATTAACACACCAGGCAGGGAAAGGTTGACAGAACTGCCCAGACATGAAATCACTGACAAATGGAATCCAATAGTCTTCAAAGCCACCATTAAAAAAATAAACACAATTTGGAGCACATGATAATTCAATTTTACTTGTTTCACTCCTCCGGAACCCAGCTAATTAGCATACCTGTCAGTTCCAATTTAACCGAAGCTTTTGAAAATCTAGTGAAACCTTATTAAAAAACATGGGCATCAGGGGACAAAGACACCACCTGCTTCAGAGGCCTTTGTGTTTTAGTAACACATGTATTCAAAAAAAATCCCCCCAAACTGAGTATGTGTGTTGGGTCCATGGGCAGGGAGATTGTATGATTCTAGTGGATATTTACATTAGTTTCAATATCAGCATCTCTGTAAAAGATATTCTCCATGTTAGGTGAGGTAAGCTAAGCTCAGAGAGACAAACAGTGCATGCTTCCTCTCAGATGTGGGAGCTAGATCTAATTTATAACTGGACATGATAACTTATACAGGACTCTAGGCATTCACACAGTTAGACTAAAGGAGGATACTCTTAAGGGAGGAACCCAAAGGCATAACTTAATAATACATATTCATATAGTTATACACGTATATATGTATATATGTACCTACACATATATATGTGTATATATACATACATATGGATGTGTGTATAGTCCATATATGTTAATATTTTATATAATGTGCACATATATGTATATATTCTCACTCTTACAGAACCTGAACACTTTCTATTTCTCCTTTCTCTTACATGGTAACTACTTCCCTGAAGCTGCCTTTCAGTAAATGTCCACATAAGAAGCTCGAAATGTCATTAAAAATTACTGAGGAAGAACTGCATCTGCAGATTTCAAGAGGCAAGCTTATTTAGGAATTCATTTGAATGTGAAACAATTAATTTGATTCCACAAATAATGTACGAATCATGCTCATGAAAAATTACCAAACAATTCAGAGACTAGTCAAGCACCCCGCCATCCCCTATGCACCTTGAACAATTTCTCACGGGTAACCCACAGTTTCCATTTAATAAAAACCTTCCAGACTTTCTTACAAATACTTGCAAATAAAGTATAGCATTTAAAAAATCTTATAGTATTACTTTTGAGAGAAAACTCGGGTCATCCTGCATTTTCTCCAATTCTCTAACTGCTAAGAAAATACATTTAACGTCACCTGAAACCCTGGTCCTATTTCTAAACACCTCCCCCCCCCCCCATCACACAGCAAATGTGTGATGAACAAACAGTGGGAAAAGGAAGCCACTCTGAGGAGATCCCTCTGTTTCTCTGACCCACACTTCAGAAACATGTAAAGCAGATAAAGCAAAACCAGCCTCTTTCCCCCAAAACCTTTGATTTGGTATTAGTAGTGGTTTTGCTTGAGCATGTCACCCAACTCGAACATTGCTCAATGCTTGGAGGAATGTTTTTTTAAAAAATGAGCAAAAATGTACAATCTGAGAAAGTTATAAGGAAAGAAACACTTTAGAGTTCATAAATGCAGTCTGCCTTGAACACAACCACAGGTCATCCATTCCCCTGTACATTATCTATGGCTGCTTTTATGCTCCCAGAGCTGCCAATAAATTGTAATGACAAAGACTGGATTTCCAAAAAGACTGGAATATTGACTGTGTTAAACAGTTTTCTGTTACTATGATGAACTGTCTCATGTAATAGACTTACAGAGAGGAAAGGGTTATTTTGGCTCCCAGATTTCGGAGGTTCTAGTCTATCACTGGTTGTCACTGTTGCTCTGGGCCTTTGGCACAGCAGCACATTATGGTGGGAACATGGGAGCAGCAAAACTGCTTACCTTATGATGAGAGAGCCAGAATGAGGAGGAGCCAGCATCCCACAAAGCCCTTCTAGGACCATACTGTTTCCTGTGCAGGAGGTCCATGCCCCTTCTCTTCATTTGTTTCCATAACCTTCCCACAGTGTCACCTTGGAGACTTTAATACTGGAGCCTCTGGGGGACCTTCAACAACCATGCTATAGTGTTTATCCTTTGGGTGTTTGCTAAACAAGTTTAACAACCCATGTTGAGGTACAAAATTTATTTTCCTAAACCTTATAAGTAAATTGTCTCTTTCTATTGCAGTTGGACACTCTTCCAGTGGGTAAAAATCCCAGAAATCCACTGAGAGACAAGAGGCAAGGTCTCCTAGTACAACTCAACAAGTAGGTAATGTACATATGGACAAAGGTCCTATTTCTCATTCTGGCCTTCCAGCAAACTCTGTTAGTCTTAAGAAACAGCTAGTACCGGGAGCCTATGGCTCATGCCTGCAATCCTAGCTACTCAGGGGGCTGAGATCTGAGGATCAAAGACATCCGTGAGAGTCTTATCTCCAATAAACCACCAGAAAGCCAGAAGTGGTGCTGTGGCTCAAGTGGTAGAGTGCTTGCCTTGGGCTAAAGAGCTCAGGGACAGCATTCAGGCCCACAGTTCAAGCCCCATGACCAACAATATCAACTAAAAAACCATGCTAGTGACACAACCTTCTACGGGTCACACTGCTACCATCTAATCCTTCCACCTATCTGGTGAGCATCTACTATGATCTAGAACCTGACACTCCAAGGTCAACAGATGGATGCCTTCTTCCTCCAGGGCCTCTCGGCATCACCACGCTGGAAGTAGAAGTGGAGCTGAATACAGTCTGAGAGGTGGGAGCATCTTAGAGAAAGACCAAAAGTAATTTTAGGATCTTCTAATCAAAAGCTCTTTAAAAAATAAGTATGTAGTTACTACACAGTAAGGCAAGTAGTACTGGGCTTTGGGTCTTCACACTCTGTTCTCTGTATTCAGCTATGGCTTAGAGCAGAAGGGAGCATTTAGACAGGATCTCAACTGATCAATTCAGTGTTCAGTTCATGTCAACCTCTTAGTTCTTTACATCATCAATAGATTGAGAATTTAAATGTGCTTGTTGATCAAATTTTCCTTTTCTATTTTAATTTTCTATTCAATTTCCTTTCTTCTTCTCTAGTCCAATACTATACCCCATACACACAAACAAGTTAAAAGTGGGACTAACACTCACTCTAGCCCATCTCATAATCATCCACTGGCATAAAAAAATAGACAAAAACACCTCTTGTTCAACAATGTAACCCCAACAACTGTCAATGACAGATGCTCATTCTTAAGCAGAACCTCAGATAAAATCAACATAATGGCTCTGTGTGTGTGTGTGTGTGTGTGTGTGGTTGTGTATGTGTGTGTGTGTGTACGCATGCGTGCACGTGTGTGAGTACATGCATGTACCCATCCTGGGGCTTGAACTCAGGGGCTGGGTGCTGTCTCAGATTTTGAGTTCAAGGCGCACTCTACACTTGAGCCACAACTACACTTCTGACTTTTTCAAAGTTTATTGGAGAGTTCATGGACTTGGCTGATCCTCAGATCTCAGCCTCCTGAGTAGCTACAATTACATGTGTGAGCTACCAGCACCTAGCAACATGATGCTGACTTTTATACACATAAAATCCACAAGCATACAACTCAGGTAGGAGGGAAAGGATTTCAGGAATCTTTTCAGTCTCCCAACTTACAAGGGTAAAACTTTTAACAGCTTCAAGTCTCTGTGCCTTTAAGACTTGCGTTCTTTTGAGTAACTGAATTCTGAGGACATTCAAATTAGGCCAGAGCCTCTCCCTCCTGTGGGCTTCCTCAGTGATCTGAGGTCCTGTTGATTTCATAAAGAACTAAACAAGCATAAAAGGTCTCCAGAGCGAAGCAGTGCCTGGAATCTAGGACAGAAAGAACAAAATGAGTTTATTCTGTAACTGCTGGGTCTCTGTGATTGTCCCCCAGAAGGCTGAGGCAGCCTGTTTAGTCTGGATCTATGGGTCTGGACAGCCCCTAGTCTCCTCAGACCCTGCCTTGTTGGGCCAGGTTCTTATCCACCTAATGGTCGCTAATTAGATGGCTGCTATTACCTACACAAAGAACTCAGTCTGAGAATTAGAGAGGTAATTTGTGAGTCATCTAAGATTAAAAGGCAACACACACACACACACACACACACACACACACACACACACACACACACACACACACACACACACAAGAATCAGTCAGTTCTGCATCCAGAAATGCCAGGGTTGTTTTTGTGTTTTGTTTTATTTCTGTTTCAAAAAATAGCCAGGGATCATCTAACTCCAAAATGGAGAGAGGAACTTAATCTTCAAGTTAGTTTGAGAGAGGAACTTCTATCAGCAGAGTGACTCAGGACACAGGTGGCTCATGTCTGTAATCCTAGCTACTCAGGAGGCTGAGATCTGAGGATAATAGGTCAAAGCCAACCCCAGGCAGGAAAGTCTGTGAGACTCTTATCTCCAATTAACCAAGAAGCTGGAAGTGGTGCTATGGCTCAAGTGGTAGAGTGCTGGCCTATAGCAAAAAAAAAAACTCAGAGACAACACTGAGGCCCGGAGTTCAAGTCCCAGGATTGGCATGTGGGCCCATGCATGTGCTCATGCACACAAACCACCCACCCCTCCCCCCCCACACACACACAAATTTTCTAGCAAGTCACAATTCAAAATTCCCAGTTGCACTCAAATTTCAAATAAGCTAACTTCTTAGTATAAATATCTCCCATAACTAGGAGAGGGTAATATGGGATATGTGTATACTAATAACATTTATGTTTGGAATTTAAGTGTTTCCTGTACTTATTCTACATTCAAAGAGTCAACTTATTCAAGGATTATGTACTTACATGTGTATGACATAATTATCCTAAAATGTTCCTTGCTTTTTATCCAAGATTTAACTGAGCATACAGTATTTTATCCAGCAACCTCCAATTGCTTGGCCAAGAGAAACAGCCAAGATGAATGGCATTTTAAGAATCTAGGAGAACAGGTAACAGTTCTGTGAAATGCCAGAAGTTCACTTAGGGGAGAGGGGAGGACTAATTATTAACTGATTTCAGCAGAAAAGCAGGAGGTCCAGCACTCAGGAACCTGCTTTTGCCACTTCTAGGAGAAAAAAACCACAAACAAACAAACAAAAAAAACAAAAACACATGCAACCCGACATCTATCATTAACAGATAACAAGTTCCACTGAAGGTTGGGGCCAGTTCCATTTCCTTCATCCTCCAGACATCATGAAGTCTGTGGGTTTGGTGGTTTTCATCTGTTTAGTGATGTTCACTAAAACAGCTTGTTATGTGGCAGGGAATGGGAAGAGGTGGGGAAGAATTGGACAAGTTTCCAATATTAGGATTATATTCAGGTCCCTAAAAAAAAAATCATCCTGTCCGGAGCTCTGAAGAGACAGGAAAATAGTCAAAAGAAATCAGTACAATCAAGAAGAGAACTACAATTTCAATCAACCAGCACTTCAAAATGCTTTTAAAATTGTTGGTCCATTTTTTGGCTTTATTATGTGTGGTGTTTATGAGAAATAATGGGCAGTCCTAGTCAATTCTCTTTCTAGATATTGATTCTTACTTCAGAGTATTGCGAGCTGACATATAAAGAGGCAGGGGTGTAATCTAAAAGAATGGCAGTCTCCCTACCAAGTGTCTTGAATGCCTTGTGTCCATGTCATTCTCTCACAAAAAGGAAAATGCCCATCGATCCTTTAAAACGAATTGGCAGATAAAAAATAAAAGCTGAGATAAAAAATAAAAATAAGATTAAAAATAAAAATAAAAAATCTCTGCTGGTAATTCACAAATCCTGGTGTGAATCTGAATCACCAAATGGGCTACCAAAACATAGATTGCTGCATTCCATTCCCAGAACTTTTAATTCTGTAGGTTTGGTATGAGGTGAAGAATTTACCATTTTAAAAAGTTCCTCAACAGCTGAAGGCCGGTGGTGCACACCTGTAATCCTGGCTACTTTGGTAGGCAGATTGGAAAGATCTCAGTTCAAGTTCACCACAAGCAAAACTAAAGCCGGGTGTGGTGGCACACACTTGTAATCCTATCTAGGAAGGAAGTATTAATAAAGATCTTGGTCAAGGATGGTCTGGAAAAAAAGCAAGACCTTATCTCAAAAGTAATAAGAACAGGGCTGGGAATGTGGCTTAGTGGTAGAGTGCTTGCCTTGAATGCATGAAGCCCTGGGTTCAATTCCTCAGTATCACATACACAGAAAAAGCCGAATAGGGCACTGTGGCTCAAGTGGTAGAGTGTGGCTCAAGTGGTAGAGTGCTAGCCTTAAGCAAAAAGAAGCAAGTGCCCAGGCCCTGAGTTCAAGCCCCAGGATTGGCAATAATAATAATAACAATAATAATAATGATAGCAAAAAGAGCTTAAGGTGTAGCTCAAGCAGCAGGGTAGCTGTCTCCCAAGCATAAAGCCTTGAGTGTGGCACTGTCCCTGAGCTTTTTGTGCTCAAAGCTAGCACTCTACCACTTGAGCCACTTCCAGCTTTTTGGAGTAGTTTACTGGAGATAAGACTTTCAAGGAGTTTCCTGCTCACTTCAAATCATGATCCTCAATCTCAGCCTCCTGAGTAGCTAGGATTACAGATGTGAGCTGCCAGGACCTGGCTATTTTTATTATCTTTAAATAGTTGTACAAAAGAGTTTCAACAGATTATAAACACAACATATCTCAATCAATATCACCCCTTCCGTCATTCTTCTCCATCTCTCCTAACCCCACCCACACCCTCAAGTTACCTGCTCCTTTTTCACATATATACACTGAATATTATGCTCTTTTTTTTCTCCTCAGATTCCTTGTTTTCTTTATTTACTTAATGCTCTTTTCTGGCTCCAAGATTCCATTAAATATACCACATTTCATTTAGTTGTCATATCTGCTTAGTTGCATGACAGTTTTCAAATTCCCCATATGTTTGATTACCCGTATGCTGTTGTTTAATTCATTTGTTCACAATGAGTCCTTATGGTGTGTGCTACCAACGATGCAAACATCTCTGCCCTGGTGGGTCCTTTTGGGGGTTCACTTCTTATCTGTTTGTGACTGCTCAGAGAGTCCCCAACTCACAAACTCCATACTTAAAAATCACGGTCTCCTACAGGGCATTCACTCTACGGCCTATCCCACAAGAAGTGCTGATTATGAAGGTGCAGATTTTTTTCAAGCATTTCCATTAGAGGAAGGAAAACAGCTGTGTAAATTCTGGGAGACTCCTACTGGTTAGCGGATCTGGTGTGCAAATGTGTACAGGGGTGATGTAGTTCAACTAGACTGCTTCCTTCCTCGCACAACAGTGAATGAGGGTGGAGAGGTAGGTAATCATGATCATGGGGTATCTTGATGTTTCCAGCAGGCCTGGGTAGAAAATGACTTGAAACCTGCAGAAATAGGCGTCAGGGTGTTCAACATGTGATGTGCTTTGGGGATGAAATGTCCTGAGACGGTTCATTTGTTCAAGGATTGGTCACTGGCCAGTGATGCTGTTGAAAGGACTGGATCCCTGGGATTCTACATTAATCCAATGATGAGTTCGTAGGCGAATGGGAGAATAGAAGATGGGGCCTAGCTGGAGGAACCAGTCTCTGGGTGTGGGTCTCAGAGAGCTTTGTCTTGCTGAGTGTTGTGATACATGCTAGGTACCTAGCTACTCTGGAGGTGAAGACATGAGGACATAGGGCCCAAGGCCAGGCCTGGCACAGTTAGTGAGACCTTATCTCAAAGATAACATTTAGAAAGAAAGGTTGTATGTGTGAAGAGGTTCTGGCATTGTAGCTCAAGTAATAAAGTGCTCACCTAGCAAGTTTGAAGCCCTGGGTTCAAGCCCTAGTCTAAAACCAGAAGTATTTCTTGTCTCTCTGACTTTTCCTTCCCTTCTCCCCCCCCTTCCCTCCTCTCCACCTTCCCAGTTCCCACATTCTCCCTTCTTCCTCTCCCTCTCCTTCCCCTGTCCACCATGAGGCTAGTCACTTTGCTCTACCACATTCTCTTGCCATGATGTTCTAACACAGGGGCCTGGAAACAACTGAGCCAAGTGGCCATGGACTGAAGCCTCTGAAACCGTGAGCCAAAGAAATCCTTCCTCCTTCAGTGATTCACCTCAGGGGATTTGTCTCCATGACAGAAAGATGACTGACTCACCAGGGATGAGACAACTATACCCACCAGCAATTCCTCTAGTCTCCAGAATGGATGGTTCCTTGCGTCTAAGAGGGGTGAAGAAACATCTGTACCTGATAAAATACAAGGCAGGGGGGCTGAGTGGGGCAGGCTTGGCCCCTAAAGCAACTCACAAAGATGAATCTTCCAGATGAATCTGCCTTCCTTCCTTCTCCCTCTTCCTCCATCCCTCATTCTCTCTCGCTGTACAGGAGTCTCTGAGGAGGCCCCAGGGAACCCAATAGGACGGGGTAGAAGTCACCACAGGGTCTTGTGCTAGGAAGAGCTGACCACTCTGCCCACTGAAACAGCCACAAAAAGGAAAGCCTATAGTAACTGACCAACAGCCACCTCACCCATGTCTGCCTGGTGCTGCCCTCTGATCTCCAGAACCCCACAGACAGTGCTCATCTTAACTGCAGGTCAGGGGCTCCCTCCCAAGCCTGGCTCATTAAGAAAATTGTCAGGAGGAATTCTGAACCCCGTTCCCAACCTCCTGAGTCAGAATCCCCAAGAATGAGGCCAGGCCTCCTCTTAAACACAATGAACGCAATGGACAGAGTGAATCCTTGTGGCTCCCCCAAATTCATACCTTGAAACCCCAGCCCTCTACATGACAGTATTAGAGGTTGGACCTTTGGGAGACAGTGAGGGTTGTACCCTCCTGAATGGGATTGCGGTGCTTTGCAGAGACCCAGAAGCTCCTGAGGGTCTCAGCACTATTTTGGGTACTTTGGTCTTCGTTTCCCAGCCTCCAGAACTCCGAAGGAACAGTTTAAAACCCTACATCACCATCTTAGGGCCTTTTTGTTATAGCAGCTCAAATGGTCTGAGACTGACAGGTTGGTGTGTGGAGGACTGACACTGGTAGAAAGCCTTTTTTGACTGGTCACTTTGTCCCCAGACTGAGACAGGCTAAATTTACCAACACAGGCACATTTTAGGACATTTGGGAGGCTTACTAAACCTTCCCAGATTATTCTGAAGATTTAAAATTATGTGTTGGCAGGAATCAAATATTCAGGTGTAATGGGTTTAATTAATTTAAAAGCTTCTCTTTTTAAGATGATGCAATAATTGGCCAAATGCCTGGCATACCTATCAGTGAGAAGGATTTAAATGTTCCCTTTAAATGATCTGAATTTGTATTGCTTGTGGGGGTATTTAAATATGTAAATGGCACTGGCTCTCCCTCCCTCTCCAGCTGGGGGGGGGGTAAGGGTCTGTGTCCCTTTGAGGGAGAAGTGAGTCATATAGCAGGCTTGCCTAGAAGTCACCCAGGAAACCCAGCCTGAAGACCTTGTCAAGGCTTCAACTTCCTTATTTCTCAAATATGGTAAAACCACCCTACCTCAGTGCCTTTGCACTTGTTATTTCTCCTGTAATCATCCCCAACTGCTTCAAAGATGGGTTCCTAACTTGTGGGCGGGGACTAAAGGGGGGAAACTGGGAGAAAGTGAAGGAAGGGATGACATTGCCCTCCCCCCAAATGTACTCATTACTTGACTTAGGAAAGGGTAACCCCTCTGTACAATACCCTAATCATCATCATCATCATCATCATCATCTAAAATTATACATATATATATATAGATAGATAGATAGATAGATAGATGATGGGTTCCTATATGTCCCTTCTGTTTCTGTTCAAATTTCACTGTTTTTCGAGTCCTTCTCTGAAAAAAAGAATTAACTAAACACACACACACACACACACACACACACACACACACACACACACACACACACACACACACACACACACACACACACAGAGGCAGGCAGGCAGATTCCTTGAGCCCTATTTTATTTTTTTCTATAGCAGTTCTGCCAACTGATGTGTTAAATGTTACTTGTTTATTTGTATATTCTCTTTTCCCCTCACTTAGAATGTTTGATCCATATAAAGTGCTCATTCCAAGAAGTGTTTGGTCATTACCATTTAAAAAATGATTTAGTGTAATGATATTTCTTATGGTCTCATGTGGCATGAACATTTGGCAATAGGAATTCAATTTAATTATTTCCTGCGAGTTTGTTTCGAATAGATATCTATATATTACATCAAGATAATATAGTCAATAAGATGAGAGCTTCCAGACAAAGAAATGTGTCTAAATCTCAGATTGTTTACTAATGAGGTGTGTGTCCTTGGGCCATTTAACTTCAATTCTGTGAGCTCCTGAAAATGATAAAAATTCTAACCTCCAAGGCAGTTGGCAGAATGAAGAAGGAGAAGGTTTAAAACCCCAAACACATCGAAGACCCCTCTGACAGTCCAAAGGAATTCATGGCAAAAATAAAATAAATAAATAAATAAGAGAATCAATGTCTCCTTATTTATGCCAATCATTAGCTAACCAGCAGCCACTGGGAATGGGGTGGGGGGAAGCCTAGGAAAGTCAATAAAATGTGAAGCGCAACCTAATTCATTTTTACAATATGACCTACTTTCTGCTATTTTTTGATCCGCATGGACAACTAAGGTTGCAGTGAGCTGATTTGGGAAAGACTGATCATTTTCTTTGCATTTCTTCATGGTTTTGCAGTTTGCAGGGAAAAGAAAAATATTCTCAGTGACAAGCATCCTTGAAAGATGTCCCCTATCCCTCACCCCCCACCTCCCAGACTGGTTAATGAGCCTACAAAGTGACCTTCAAAATCCCTGCAATGTCAAAGGTTGTTGTGGAAGGGATCCTGCAGGAAGGCAGGCTTTCATTCCTCTCAGTTATGCAGCTTTCAATAAGACAGCTTTGCCTGCCCTCCATAGAGGACTGCTATTTTAGAATCCAAAAGTTTGTCAAAGTCTCATTTTGAATGGGAATCTCTCTTCTTAAGAATCCATGGCTATGTTTAGGTAAAGACTGCACAGCCAAGGCCTAGCTGTGCTGTTGTTTTTGCATTTTGGACAGGAATGCATTTATTAGGTACCGACTTCCACATCAGTTTATCAACAAGGAAGCAGACAGCAAAAGAACTAAAGAAACACACACACACACACACACACACACACTCACACACACATACACTCACAGTACATCTAGTATAAATCTATAGTATAGCTATAGTATCTTTGCAATAGATCTCCCATCTTTTCTTTCGTAGACTAAAGTATTTCTTAACCAGTGGAATTTACCTGCTAACAAGGACAGAAGGAAGAAAGCTCATTTTCCCACAGGGCTGAACCAGGACTAATGATCACACATGAAATTGTCTCTTAATTGTCTTCTCTCCCTCTCTGCTGCCCTTCTGGATGTGCTTTGTATCGATTTCCCCTTAGTTAAGGATGCTAACTCAGGGAGGAAGAAGGAGGCAGCGGACCCTAATAACAAGAGTGGGCAATTTGGTTTTGTTTTTCAGTTCCCAGGAATCCTGCCTTGGAAACTGAAGGGGACATGGGGTTATTTTACCATTGGGAAATTCTCAACTAGACAGATGGGGAACATGGGGAAAATCTTGGGTGAATCCTGTGTAAATAGTACACCATACATATATTCTGCAAACTGACTGCTCCATCCTTCAAACAACCATCCTATATGTGATCACAGGAAACTCACGCATGAGCCCTTTATTGCCAGGTCTCAGACTCTCAACTGCAGCATGCCCTAGGGCTTCACCCAAAGAAGAGTGGACACTGAGTCAGAGGATCAGGCAGGTCTGTTTGGCCTAACTGCCAAGGATGGGACAAAAGACTAAATGGATCTGTCACAAAGAAAAAGGTAACTCAAGGTCCAGGGGTGTCTGCTTTGTTTCTGTAGCTTGATAAGAAAGAAGATTTTTTGGGCTGGGAAGATGGCTCAAGTGGTAGAGCACTTGCCTTGCATGCCTGAGGCCCGGGGTTCGATTCCTCAGCACCACATAAGCAAAAAAGAAAAAAACCTGGAAGTGGCACTGTGGCTCAAGTGGTAGAGCGCTAGCCTTGAGCTGAAGAGCTAAGGGACAGCGCCCAGGCCCAGAGTTCAGGCCCCACAACCGGAACCCTCCCCCCCCAAAAAAAGAAAGAAACAAGATTTTAGTAGAGTGCTGGTGGCTCACACTGTAATCCTCGCTACTCAGGAGGCTGAGATTTGAGGCTCAAGGTTCAAAGCCAGCCAAGACAGACAAATCTGGGAGGTTCTTATCTCCAATTAACCAGCAGAAAGTCTAAGTGGAGGTGTGCTTCCATATGGCCTTTTATCACTCAACCTTGAGTGGAAAAAGCCAAGTGTAAGCCTTAAATTCAAGCTCCAGTACTGACACAAAAAAGGAAAAAGCAAGGGAGAGAGAGAGAGAGAGAGAGAGAGAGAGAGAGAGAGAGAGAGAGAGAGAGAGAGAGAGAGAGAGAGAGAGAGAGAGAGAAAAGGAGGGACGGAAGGAGGAAGGGAAGGAAAAGATAAGGAAGTGAAGGAAGGGGAAGGCAAAAAAGAGAAAGAAAGAAGGAAGGGAAGGGAAGGAAGGAAGGGGAGGGAAGGGAAGGAAGGAAGGAAGGAAGGAAGGAAGGAAGGAAGGAAGGAAGGAAGGAAGGAAGGAAGGAAGGAAGGAAGGAAGGAAGATTGAGCGATGTACTATAACAAGTACAAGCTCCTGACCCTCTCCAATGAATGAGAAGCAGAAGCAGGAGGTGTTGTTAATGAGTCCTTGTGCCCTGGGAAACCATATCTCTACTTTCTGGATGAAGACAGATGGCAACTTCATTCTAAACTTAAAACCACCAAATCAAACACCTTCCACCTGGACGCAGGGCCTCTCCTTGCTTCTTCCTAAAAGTCCCCAAGAACAACATGGCAAAGAGAATCCTGACAAATTGCTGTCATTTCTTAACATTCTCAGTGATGTCTTGACTTGAAGAAACAACAGGGCTTACTATTTTTAGCTTCCACCTTTGGTGAGTTTGATCAGTCAAGTGTTAAAATTGCGTCTATTTGGTAAATTCTTAAACTCTTCTCTACTACAGACTCATTAAAAAAACTGGCTTTGGTGCAACTAAGGAAATTTGAGGACGAATTATAAATGTCTGGCTCAAGGAGATATAATACCTCAGACCTTTTGTTTCAAATCCTAAAACAACTCCACTATAGGAGAACCAATTGCTTTGGTTTAATCATTTCAAGACAAATATTAAAATTTCAATAAAATTTTGAATATTCCAGTGTTCCATACAGGGTATCTGAATGTGTTTGGGGTTTTGGTTAAATGAAGTAGGTTTAGAAAGTAAATAGGATAGACAGACAGAGGGACAGATATAGATGATGGATGGACAGACTGATGATAAACATATGACAGACAGATAGATATACAGATAGATGATAGACAAATGATAGATGGATATATCAAACATCTAAATATATGGATAGATAAATACATTCTTGCCTAAGGTTCGTGTGTCTTCTTTGTTGAAGAAGGTAAAATA
Organism: Dipodomys merriami; assembly: GCF_024711535.1. Lineage (NCBI taxonomy): Eukaryota > Metazoa > Chordata > Mammalia > Rodentia > Heteromyidae > Dipodomys > Dipodomys merriami. The sequence goes on along the minus strand of NW_027205604.1, from coordinate 7,351,075 downwards.
AATTTACATTTATTATTTAAATAATAATTAAAATTTATATAATAATGATCTCATGGTAATATAAGCAAAACAATGTTTTGTCTGTTTGTTTCGGTGGTGAGGATGGGCAGCTGCTCTTCCCCAGCCCAGACTAGAACCTATTTTTGGTTATTTAAAAATAATCCTTTTTTTGTCTAATTTTAAAAAGTGTAGAGGAAATTGAGTGAGGCAGCTGAGAAGTCTCTAATCCCTTTGAATCTTGTTTTTAAATCTATTCTGTAACCAAAAGCTTAGTTCTAAGAAAGCAAAACATATTTTTTTGCTGTAGAATATTTGGAAAACTACAGACATGTATAAATAAGAAAACACCTATAAAATAAGTGAACATATTTCTCTGTATTTATTAACTTATAGAGCCTGTTTTCCTTTGAATATATTCAAAGTTCTACATACATCTGGGCACCAGTGGTTCATGCCTATAATTCTAGCTAGTCAGGAGGCTGGGATCTGAGGATCACAGATCAAAGCCAGCCTGGGCAGGAAGTCCATGAGATTCTTGTTTCCAATTACCCAGCAAAAACCTCAAGTGACAGAGTGCTAGCCTTGAGCAAAAAAGCTAAGGGGAAATTCCCATGCCTTGATTTCAAGCTCCAGAACCAACACACACACACACACACACACACACACACACACACACACACACACACACACACACACACACACACACACATCATTTTGCATACATGTTCTCTTAAAGGGCCACATATTACTACATCATCAATCTAGTTCAAAACCTATTCAATCATCCTTCTACTATGGAACATTTTAGCTTGTTTTTGGCTACTGGAATTGGCTTTATTCATAATATAACTTATGCATAAAGCCTTTTCATATTTCTAGCAATTTCCTCAGACATAGATGACCATTTTTACATCTGGCCAAACTCTTTTTCAGAAAATGAATCTTCTTCTAATGAGCATGTATCACCCAACAAACACTACCTCCAGCCTGGCCCCAATATCACCTGTCCAGTACATGTGTGCTCCTCAGAGCCAGGCTCAGGGCAATGATTGCTGTGAGTCAGGGTTTGCTGTCACCAAAGAAAGACAAAAGATGCATTAATGTCTCCAGATAATCCTTCTGCCAGCCAATACCTCCTGATCCAACCACAAGCTGGATTGATCAGGCCAGGTGCATCGATCCAGACAAAGCCCACCAAGCACAGGGTAAGGAGGGCTTCCTTGAATGAGACAAAGGGAGAGTTGATCAGGAGTTGGAAGTGTCATTTCTGGCCTACAATTATTCCCAGCAAGGGAAGCACAAGTAGGTACGTGTAAATATTGTGTACCTGAACACTCAAAGAAGCTGGGCTGGCAGTAGGAATATTTATTTTCCTAGGAGTATTTGCAAGTTCGGGGCAGTATTGTGTGTCAGAATGACAAGAAGACAATGCTGAATGAAGCTAATGACACTAGAAATCCATCTTGTATACATGAGTTCCATAGAAAGAAGAGCCACTCTGGCCCAAGTGCTAGTTGTCTGTGATATGTCTGACATGAATCACATTGTAACCTCCCAGGACAGAGACACTGCTTGAAGACCTGGCAGGTTATTTCCGCTGTAAGATTTGTTTGTGGGAAGGGTAGGGAGGAGGGAGGGAGAAAGGATATATGCTTGTGTCTATTTTTTAAAATTTAAAATTCAAATTTAAGAATGGTAAGATTCTATATGAAAGGTAGCTTCTCTTACACATACACACACACACACACACACACACACACACACACACACACACACACACACACACACAACTAATACCTAGCAACACTGGGCCCCAATTGCCATGGCAACAGTTGGTGGGAAATGAGTCATGGCGCAGAAGGGACTGGCCAGCTCCCTCATTAGAATGGTCTGCCTGGCCTCACGGCCATCCATATCCACAGCTCTCATCCTAGATGAAGATTTCCTCAATTTTGGTCCCTTCAATATCATCTTCTCTCCTGTACTGGCCAGCCCCATCCTCTTCTTGGGGTCTGAGAAGAAGCTTGCAAGGACTTGCATAGCATCCCTCACTGTGGTCACCACACCATACCCAATTTAGTCCTGTAAAGGGAGGATAACCAGACAACCTTCCTGAGGCAGGTCCTGAGTGTGGGCTTGTCCTTCTGGGTCACACTGGACTAGCTCTGTCTCTGTAAACCCCAATGGGACAGTGACTAACAATCACTTCCTTTGCATTCAGGCTGACCTCCCCTCCCCGCCCCCCAACTCCTGCTCAATAAAACACCAACTGTCCTCTTAGTCCCCTGAGTGGAAAACCCCTAATAGCCCTTTTTTGTAACTTCTAGTATGAATGGGTTTAGTTCTTCTATTACTGTTTATTCACTATTGAACAAGCATTAAAATACTGACAATGTGCTGGGTGCAGAGACACAAAGACAAACCCAACTATAGGCACGTCAGAGTTGGAGGAACAGCACTAAGCATAGGAGCACACAGTTAGTACCTTGTGGAATAATAAACTAATAAATGCTGTGTTGGAGACAATGCTGGAACTCAGGGAAGAGCCAGGAGTGACTTCCTTATTCAGGAAGGCGAGAAGGGATGGGGGAAGATGCACAGAATTCTAAGCTGCGTGGCCATTCAACCAAAAGACAAGGAGGACAGGTCTTGCAGATGGGATTTTACGAGGGCCTGAGAAAGAACATGGAAGAGAGGCAAGCGGTGTGGCACAGCTGCTGTGTCAGGTGATCCATCTATGGGTAGTGGGCAGCCAAGCAGGGCATTAAACCTGGGCTGCGGCATTAAAATAGGGCGCCCCCTGCAGGGCATTTGAGTTTTATCCCAAGGAACAAATTAAAAGGGAGGGAAGGGTTTAAGAACAGGAAGCATGTGGGAATTAGCTTTCAGAAAGATGGTGCAAGCAATCTTCATGCTAAACATATTTTTTTTCCTCTTTCACCCCTCCTTCCTCTTTCCTCTTTTTGTCTCCCTCCTTCTGTTGCTCTGTATTTCTCTTTCAGTACCTGTGTTTCTCTCCCCCAATTTCTGAGACTGTAGAAGGTGAGGGGCCCCTCCTAAGGAGAGGGGGTGAGCGTAATAGAATTCTGGGGAAGGAGCCTGGGGAGATGAAAGAGGAATGAAGATGAGAGGGAGAGCAAGGTGGTGCAGAACACAGTCAGTTTCTGGATGGACCAATGGGTATCAGGGATTTATTAGCCCACATTGCTGATTCCCAGCTACTCTAGAAATGGCCTCACTCTGTAAGGATCTCAAAAATATGACTCTCAGGAATTGTGTGGAGGAGACTTCTAAAAATAATCTACAAGCAAGTCACCTTCCTGTCCGGGGCTGTTTTTCTCTTCCTTCTTTTCGAGATGAACCACCCTTAGACAGTGCCAAAGCGACCAGGGTAAGCAGACTCTGAGGTCCTAATCAGGTGCCGCTGTTTATTCCTCACAGATGACTTCAACAGATTGTTTCTACGGATGATAGCATGTTTCTGGGTCTCAGAGACACCAGTGATTTCTGTAGGGAGAGCCAGAGCATGAAAGGAGGACAGCTTGAATTAGAGTTAAAAACTGAGCCATGTATGGTAGCTGATCTTTCTACATGAGCTATATTTTACCATAAACAATTGCAACTCCTTGAATGACAATCTATTATGCTACTAGTGTTCACAAGAGATCACTGTCCTACAAAGTGACTTTTAGTCTTTTTTATAGAAGTGCAGATAATTAGCAATGTGCTATATTTACTGTTTCAAAGAAAGAAAAAAAACCCATAATTTGCCAAGCAGTGGTGGCTCACACCTATATTCCTAGCTACTTAGAAGGCTGAGATCTGAGGATCATAATTCAAAGCCAGTTTGAGCAGGAAAGTCTGTGAGACTGTTTAACTACAAGAAAGAAAGAAAGAAAGAAAGAAAGAAAGAAAGAAAGAAAGAAAGAAAGAAAGAAAGAAAGAAAGAAAGAAAGAAAGAAAGAAAGAAAGAAAGAAAGGAAGAAAGAAAGAAAGAGGGAGGGAGGGAGGGAGGAGGGAGGGAGGGAGGGAGGGAGGGAGGGAGGGAGGGAGAGAGAGAGAGAGAGAGAGAGAGAGAGAGAGAGAGAGAGAGAGAGAGAGAGAGAGAGAGAGAGGAAAAACTAGAAGTAGAACTGTGGCTCAAGTGGTAAGGCGCTAAACTTGAGCAAAAAGAAATGCTCAGGAATAGTGCCCAGGCCCTGAGTTCAAGCCCCAAGCCCTCCCCCCATTCTCCCCAACCCTGCCCAATACACACACAAAAAGGTCTTGTAAAAGCCAATCACTAAAAAATCATAATTATCCTGATTAATATTGGAGAATCTAGTACTAAAAGTGGCCAAGTCATGGTCAGAATATATTTTTATTTCTGTCCCTAGGGACAAACACAGTGACTGATGTAATGTTGATATTCAATAACATTTTGTTGAAAGGCTAGAGGAGAAAAAGCAGTGTCGTTTCCAATTTGTTCTCATCTTGAGGCACAATTTATGTTATAAAATTTGTCATCTTTAAGTGTACAGGTTGATGAGTGTGGATAAAAATACATAGTCATGTAACGACTACTGTAGTTAAATACCTCCCTCATAACTGCACTCCATTAATCTGTCCTCTATCCTGACAGTTTGACTCTTCTAGAATGTGACAGCAATGGAATCAGACAATGGTTAGTCTTTTGAGACTGGCACCTCCTTACTTAGCACAATGATTTTGAGATTTACCTATATTATTGCATTGATCGTTTGTTCATCTTTATTGCTGAGTATTTTTTGTTATATGGATGGACCAAGATTTGTTTTTCCATTCTCCAGCTGATAGATAATTCTTTCCTTTATAACTTTTGGCTGCTATGACTAAAGTAGCTCTAAGTGTTTTTTCTCTCTCATACACACACACACACACACACACACACACACACACACACACACACACACATACACACACACACACACACACACACACACACACACACACACACACATCCATGTTGTCATGTATTTTCTTTCTCCTGAATGAATTTACCTATAAATAGATTTGCCAGATCATATAATAACTTTACAAGAAAATAGCCAAAGTGTTTTTCAAAGTGCCTGCATTGTTTTGCAGTGTAATTGATGTGCAAGCATTCCAGTTGCTTCATATCATTGGCTTTTTTTTTTTAGGCCAATCCTGGGGCTTGAATTCAGGGCCTGAGCACTGTCCCTGAGGTTTTCTGCTCAAAGCTAACACTTTACCACTTGAACCATAGCTCTACTTCCAGCTTTTGAATTTATTAGAAGTAAGAGTCTCATGAAATTTCCTGCCCCAGCTGGCTTTGAACTGTAATCCTCTGATCTCAGCTTCCTGAGTAGCTCTTAGAAATACAGGTGTGAGCCCAGGTACTTTTTAATCACAGTTGTACTTCCAGAGTACACAGTACATAAGGACATAGTATATCTCACAGTAATTGGCATTCGCATTGGTACTCCAATGCAATCTTCTAGAATAAATTCCCAGCAATTCACACTGGTGCTCCAGTGCAGTCTTCTAAAATAACTCCCAGCTTCCTTGTATTTCCATCTTAGCAGCACAACTCCTTTTGTGGAGAGTCTCATGCCTGCTACAACCTTTCTGGGGATGAGGATGATGTGTCCTCACCTTGAGGGGAGCCTGGATTTTGACAGAACTCCACCCCTTCCAAGACTCCCCTCCAATCAGTTCCCTCATCTACAAAGGAGGGCTTGCCCACCCAAGAGCCCATTTATCATGACTGAGGATGGAGACTTGCTCTGTAAGGAGGAATGTGGTTCCAGAAGACCAGGATTATCATAGCTCCAAGTGGGAAACCTGTCTCCTGGTGTGGCCAGAAGTCTATAGTAATTGCATGAGGAGGAAGAAAGTTTCTATTAAGAAATAAGGCAGGTACCTGTGGCTCATGTCTGTAATCCTCATACTGAGAAGGCTAAGATCTGAGGATCGAGGTGTTAATCCAACCTAGGCAGGAAAATCAGTTAGGCTAGACTCTCATCTCCAATTAACCACACCAAGAAGCTAGAAGTAGAGCTGTGGCTCAAGTGGCAGAGTGCCAAACTTGAGCACAATAACTCAGGGACAGCACCCAGGCCCTGAGTCAAGTCCTAGGACTGGCATATGCACACATACACACCCGATGCACACACAAAGTGCCTGTGGTAGTGACACGGTCAGAAATCCCAGCTACTCAGGAGGTAGAAATAGGAGGATTGTAGTCCAAGGCTAGCCTGGGCAAAAGTATCAAACCCTAGGAAGTCATGGGTGATTTATACCTGTGATCTTCGTTACTCAGGAGGCTGTGGTGTGAGGATCATGGTTCAAAGTCAGTCTGAGCAGGCAACTCCATGAGACTCTATATCCACTATAGCTCAAGTGGTAGACTTTCAAGTGGTAGCTTTCACCAAAAAGGCTCAGGGACAGCAGCTAGGCCCTACATTCAAGCCCCAGGACTGGTACCATAAAAAAAGTATCAAACTATCTGAAAATTATACTGAAAACCAAAAGCCTGAATGTGTGGCTTAAGTTGCAATGAACCTGCCTTATAAGCAAGAGGACTTGACTTTATTCCCCAGTACCACTGGAAACAGAACCGAGACAAACAGACCCTTCCCATGGAGTCAAGGACAAGAGACTCATAGTGAGCACGGAGCCATGGCTGCACCACCTGGCCAGAGCAACCCTAGGAAATCAGAGGAAGCCACAGGGAGTCACAGGAAGGGGGACACAAAGCAGGTTTTGAGCCGGGAGAAAGCAAGGTACACAAAGGCAGGGACACAAAGACCAAGGATGCACAAGGCAACAGACCTCATGCCCACTGGAGCATAGAAATATCGCTGAAACCTGAGCTCCCCCTACCCTCCCCAGGGCAAGATGCCAGATTCCTTCTTGAGTTTGGAGTCAACAAGACTTTCAATGAAGCTTCTGCTCCTTTATTCCCACTTAAGTCCCTTAGCCATAAAAACACGCATAATACGTAAACTGCTTAGTGAGGACGGAAATTTCCTGAGTTTTCAATAGGTCCATGCAACAAACTCTCCCAAAAGGAGAAATGCCCTAGGGATCAAGTGTTACTCTCCCAAAGGGAGAAATGCCCTAGGGATCAAGTGTTATAGGCACGTCAAACACATCTGACAGGGATCTCGGTGTCTCCGTCTCTCATAGGAGCAGAGGAACACAAGCTGTTCCCCCAAAGAGTGAGGGCCAAAGCTATTCGGTGCTTGATCTTAACCAGGCATCTCTGAGGCTCTGATTTTTGTCAAGTTCTCTCATGTGGAGCTCTTCTCTGTAATTACTGTGGAAGGACCAAGATCCCAAGTTCATAATGACAATGCTACCTCTCTATCCGGACTCATCTCTCCCATGCCACCAGGTAACCTGCATCTGTCTTTGCTTCTAAAGGCAGAAATTCTTTCAACAAGTCTTCACTGAATGCCTCCAGGAACACATCCTGACTTTTCTATTTCAGTCATTGGCATTAGGTTTCTTCTCATTTCCCACAACTCTTTGCTGGATATGATAAGATGCCATATTCCAGCTGTTAGTCCTCGCCCCTCCCCACACCCTCACTCCCAACAGACGGGCTGTGGGTTAGATGTCCCCATGGTTGGTTCAACATGGCCTTCGAGCTAAAAGATGTACATGTAGCTCCCCACTCCATATCCTGAAGATATACCATCCTTGCCCTGAGTTTGGCTATGGCCTCAGGCCTGTTTTCATCATCAGCCCTGTTTCTAAGTCTCTGTCAGCACATTGAAATCTTTCTGCTTCTTCCCTTGCCCATGTCTGTCTTGGGATATACTTAACACCTAGTTTCTTGAGAATCAGCGTTTCCAGGTTGTTTTTGTCAACTCTCATCCATGGGAGAGTCTCCTCATAAGAATACAAGCCAACTTGAGAGCAGAGACATAGGTGGTTTAGGACAGTATCCTGCTGCTAGCAGTGCATGGCTGGCTGGTGCATGGCTGGTGCTGGATGAGCACTGCTGATTGTCCTGACTGAGGTCCCTGGGCTGAAGCCCAGGCTGGCTGACAGCTGTGCTCTACCTAGAATTCTGATCCTTACACCCTCGACTCCCAGTCTTACACCATCAAGGCCCTTGAGGATGGATTTCTTAGGAAACTCCACAGCTACTGGGACTCCCTGATGTCAGGTGACAACTAGAGGCCAGTGTGATTCTACAAGTTTCCAAGCATATGCCTGGCTCCTCCCCTAGAGCAGAACTCTGGCAGAGTCTGCAAGGCATGTTCACTGGCACACCCCCTTCAGGACCAACTGGTTTTTCAGCCCCTCCCAGCCTGCCTCATTTGCCTTTGTTCATTAGTCTTTACTTACTTATACCCAGACACATTGTTTTGGACAATTATACATCAAAGTTATGGAAAATTCTAGATATGTGTTCAAAGCTATTCATTCCGCCAAGAAACTATAACAGATAATAAAACTGTTAAAGCATGGTAGATTCACACAGAGACTATTCCACAGACCACTTGAGGGCATAAAAATACTTGGGCTATGTAAAAAGTTGTAAGAGCTTATAACTGTGTGTCATTCCTGTGGCTTGAACTCAGGGCTAGGGCCTGGGCATTGTTCCTGAGCTTTTCTGCTCAAGGTTAGAGCGCTACTACTTGAGCCACAGCTCTACTTCCCGCTTCTTATGGCTAATAAGTCTCTCAGACTTTCCTCCCTGGGCTGGCTTCATCTGGTGATCCTCAGATCTCAAGTCTCCTGAGTAGCTAGGATTACAGATGTGAGCCATGGGTGCCTGGCAGAAAGCACATTCTTTAAGGGCAGTAATCTCTGGATAGTTGAATTGCAAATGATTAAGATTTTTTTTTCACATTTTCCATGTATTCTTACATTCCCACAAAAAGCATCTATTACTTTTATGATGTGAAAGAAAATGTAAACATGAGGTTACACACAGGTATGACTGGGTGTTGGCTACTTATGTCAAGATTTGCCGCCAGTAGGAAGTGAATTACAGTTCAATGGTTATCAACAAACATAATTAAACAAGTTTGATGATAACACAATTTGCATTTTAATTTGTTCCTATTTTATTGCAAGCTAGTGAGTTGAATGATGGTTACAATCTAATAGGGAAAAGGCTCAAGAGAAAAACAGTTAAGCATTTATTTCAGTTCGCCATCGTGTATGTGTGTGTGTGTGTGTGTGTGTGTGTGTGTGTGTGTGTGTGTGTGTGTGTGTGTGTGTGTGTATTGTGGTACTGATTGAAAGCAGGGCCTTCCACACACTTCACAGCTATAGGTGAGCCCAGCAAGGCACCCCTAAGGTTGTCAGGGTTCCTACTGGAGGTTTGCAAAATGGATCTGGTATATAGCAAGCCAAGTAATTTTTCTCTATATTCATTAACGCATTTTCAAGATCTCATGCATTCTCATGAAGAAAACCATCCATCTTCACTTATCTCTTTTTTACAGTTTTGCTTTAGCTCATATATACAAGATACAACCTAAAGCTCTGATGGTTTTGATCTCTTACACTCATAAAACTCATGAAGTCTTGGAACTCAAAACACTAAAGCTTTGAAAGTGCTCAGACTTTAGCAGCCACCTGAATCTTCTGGAGACTTTGTTAAAATACAAGCCATGGGGTTCTATCCAGTGGGATCCCAGAGTTTCTTCTTTTTTTTTTTTTTTTGTCGGTCGTGGGGCTTGAACTCTGGGCCTGGGCGCTGTCCCTCAGCTCTTCAGCTCAAGGCGAGCACTCTACCACTTGAGCTACAGTGCCACTTCTGGTTTTCTGGTAGCTTATTGGAGATAGGAGTCTCACAGTCTCTCCTGCCTGGGCTGGCTTTGAACCACGATCCTCAGATCTCAGCCTCCTGAGTAGCTAGGATTACAGGCGTGAGCCACCAGCGCCCAGGGGATCCCAGAGTTTCTGACTCCCCAAGTTTGGAAGGAAAGAATTTGCATTATTATCCAGTCCCCAGGAGCTTCTCCCAGGAAATACTTTGAGAGTCATTGTTCTAGTTTGACCCTTGGAATGAACAAGACTAGAATCTCTTGGCTGAATGGACGTGTGCTTTCTCAACAGGAATACAAGTTCTTCACCAGCAAAAAGGCATCTGGCAATCAATCAGAAGATGGGAAGGAGAAAAGGGAAGAAAAAAAAGGGAGGGAAGGGAAGAGTGAGAGCAAAGGGCAAGAGGGAAGGATAAAAGGAAAGAGAAGGGTAAGAAGGGAAAGAAAGAGGAGAAGAGGAAGAAGAGGAGGAAAAGGAAAAGGAAGGGAAGCAGAGAGGGAAAGATGAGAAAAGAAAAGGGGAAGAAGGAAAAGGGGAAGGGGGAAAGGACAAGGAAAGAAGGGGAGGAGTCAAGAGGGGAGTGGGAAGGGTAAGAAGGAAGGATGAGAGGGAAGAGAGGGGTAAGAGAATGGGAAGAAGCATAAGAGGAGGGAGAAGGAGGAGGGGAAGGAAGGGAGGGAGGGAGGGAGGAGGGGAAGAGAAGGAAGGGAGACAGGATAAAGAGGGGGGGGAGGGAAGTCTTGCTCCAGTTCACACTTTTCTCTGTACATGTGCAGGACAACTTTGTCACTTCATCTTCACATATCCAGGAGGTTATAACATGGGCCCTTAGGTGGGTGGCTCTGTGACTCCCCCACCAAGGACATGGTTTGACCTTAAGATTGCACAATCTAAAACTATTTCAATAAACAAGTATCCCTTCTGCGCTTTATAAACTAAAGCTTGCTTCTACATAGGGGTTTGTGGGAATAATATTTGCAGGGCAAACACTTGTGTTGGGTTCCCATTTTTCACTGAATGGAGCAGTTTTTATGGCAAAGCACAATGGCCATTCACTGAGAAAACACTTGAAGTCTACGCAGGAAAGGAGTCAGGCCTTGATATGTGTTTGCACAGCTCAGAACTGAGAGGGTCACAAGGTAAGTTCTGTGAACCTTACTTCAAAATCTAATCACACTAAGATCCACTAGCATTTAGCCCACTATGTGCATTTCTCTTAAATCATGTCTTTTCCGAATCCTGACTTCTGCTGCTGGAGATCATCTGCCTTTCTTTAATTAGAACAAATTTGCTAAGATGGTTCAAGATTGCCAGCCTTGCCACAATGATGGATTCTACTTTTTGGAGTGTGAATTGGATGTTTGTATGTGTGTATGTGTTCGTGTGTTTATGTGTGTGCATATATGTGCACATGTGTGCCAATACTGAGACTTGAACTCGGGGCCTGGGCACTGTCCCTTTGTTTGTTTGTTTGTTTGTTGTTGTTGTTGTTTTTGCTCAAGGCTGGTATTTTACCACTTGAGCCAACACCTTCACTTCTGGCTTTTTGCTGGCTAATTGGACATAAGAGTCTCTCAAATGTTCCTTCCTGCGTGGCTAAGATTACAGGCTTGAGCTGGTACCTGGCTGGAGTGTGAATATTGAACCCTGTGATTTACAACCCGGTTCTCATAAGGACGCCGTTCATTACTCAGCGCCTCCCAGAGATTCATCACTCACTTGTGTATCTGACCATGTACTTTGGTGCAGGCTCCAAAACTAGCCATACTTTTCCTAAATGGATGTAACCAATCCTTTATAAGAGATAACAAATTGCTCTCCTGGCCAGAAGCAGACGGTAATTTTCACGGTTCCAGTGAAATGAATGAAGCCCCTCGGGGCTGGGACGATGTCTTCATTGTATATTAATTCCTGAACAAAAACGTCTGCTTATTTTGATTTCCTTCTCCGCCCACTTACACAAACGATTGCCATTCTTAACCACTTGTCAGTTGAGGAACAAGAGCCACTTTCCTCTTTTCTTTGGGGATTCTGGCCAAAACCTCAGCACCATTTTCCAAGCAATTAATGAACCCTGAAATGTCCTGGCTCTGGACCACCAGCCTCAGCCTTGTTCTGTGATATCTTGCTTGAGAACAGAATGCATGGACAGGCAGTGGACTGCCACTCAATGAGAGCAAAACTGAGATTTTTAGGTGAAAAACACCCAAAGTTGTTTTTTTTCTTCCAATTTTTTTTCACTTTGGCAACAAGTTAAAAAAAAAAAAAAGGTATCGTAGTTGTATCTTAGGCTCAAGAGAAAGTCCTATAAACAAGAATCCTGGGGTTCTAAGGGACCCTCACTTGCTAAAGTGCAGCACAAAATCTGCCAGGGTGGGAATGTAACCTTCACAGCCACCCCTACCCTCTAGCTGCTCAACAAGAAGAGCTATGGCCAGAGAAGTGAATTTCTGTGTGTGTGTGTGTGTGTGTGTGTGTGTGTGTGTGTGTGTGTGTGTGTGTGTGTGTGTGTGTGTGTGTGTGTTTGTGTGTGACAGAGAGAGAGAGAGAGAGAGAGAGAGAGATCACCCTGGGACATGAACTCAGGGCCTGGGTGTTCTCCCTCATCTTTGCTCAAGGCTAGCTCTCTACCATTTGAGCTGCAGCTCCACTTCTGGCTTTTTAGTATAGTTCATTAGAGATACGCGTTTCATGGCCTTTCCTGCCTGGGCTGACTTCAAACCGCAATCCTCAGACCTCAGCCTCCTAAGTAGCCAGGATGATAGGTGATGAGCCTCCAGTGCCAGGCAAAAACTGAATCTGATGAAGAGCAAGAAGATATCAAAGGCATAAGCATGAGCCAGGCACTGGTATGCTTGTCATCCTGCAGGAGGTTGAGATTCAGAGGTTCATAGTTCAAAGCCAACTCAGGACAGAACAGTTCACTAGGTCCCGTCTCTAAAATAATCAGCAAAAGGAAGGGGTGGAACAAGTGACTAGTCAAGTGGTAGTACACTAGCCAAGTACACAAGCTGAGCAAACCCAAGGTCCTGAATTCAAGCTCTAGTACTAGCAAAACAAAACAAAACAAAACGAAAAGGCAGGGAGGGAGAAAGGGAGGGATGGAAAAGGGAGTTGAAAGATGAAAGAGAGGGAGAGAGGAAGGAAATGAGCAAAGGAAGAAAGGAAGGAGGGAGGGAGAGAAAGGAAGGAGGGAAGAAAGGAGGGAGGCGTCGGACATGGTGGCTCAATCCAGTAATCCTAGCTACTTAGGAGGCTGAGATCTGAAGATCAAGGTTCAAAGTCAGCCTGGGCAGGAAAGTCCAAGAGACTCTTATCTCCAATAAACCACTCAGAAAACCAGAAGTGGCACTGTGGCTCAAGTGGTAGAACATTAGCCTTGAGCTGAAGAGGTGAAGGACAGCTCCCAGACCTAAGTTCAAGCCCCATGACCGACAAAAAAAAAAAAAAAAGGAGGGAGGGAGGAGGAAGAAAGGGTCATTTAGGAAATGAGTTAGGTGTGGTGACAGAATCAAACACCGGGCGTGCTGCTGTCCTGGGTGACTCCTGCCTTGCTTTTGGAGTTCTAATAATGCTCTCCGTTCAGTTCCCCATTTGCTTGAACAAAAGGCAAAACTCTGAGGGCTCAGTAGCTCTCAGGCACCAAGCATATGGCACATGCACAGAATCCCTCTTCCTACTGGAGGCCATGATGGCTTCTAAGTGTGTCTTGGATTCCCCACTGTGCAAGGGCTGGGTACTGCCCCGAGCTGAGAAGCCAGCAGGCCACATTACAGTCAGGATCACTGAGCTCCTGGGCCAAATGACTTTTTTTCTGTTTCAACTCGATTCTAATGGCACACCTACAAGGAAATCAGCAAACTGAGTGAGTCATTAGGAATTGCTTTTCAAGAGAGCAAAGCATCTCTAACAAAGGCCCTTTAAAAGCCCAAGGGAGACGGGCAGCAGGCAGGAACACTCTTGGGAGAACACGGAGGGTGGCATTTAGGTTTGAAAGGGGAAGCTGGAATCAGAGGAGTGATCTCACAAACACAAAGCTTTTATAACAGCCTGTCCTAGACGAGAGCACAAAGGGGAAAGCATCCTCCTTCGGAGAGCAAGGGAAGTGACTTTTTGCAAAGAAAAGCAGGTGAAGAGCAGAATTTTAGTGTCATCAGAGTAACTGTTCCTAAAAATAACCAGAAATAGCGGAGAGTCCAAATTACTCTCTAGGTCCTGAGAAAGAAGGTCTTTATAAATGAGCTGGAAACCAAGAGGTGCTTAACAGAATATTCTATTGCCTTCTAAGAACCCTGATGGAGCTTTGCTCACCCCAAGGTGGCCCAGGCCTGGTAACACCATGACTAGGAATGCTACTGGCAGTTTTAGCTTTTGACAGTAAGTTAATCCATCATGAAGCCAATTCATTCCCTTGAGCACAACTTTTTTTTTTTTTTTTTTTTAAAAAGAAGTTGTTCTATGCTTCATACCTCTGGCTTCCAAACATGAAAACATTTACTGCTCAGGACCCCCAAGGCCATGTCCAGTAACAGCAGAAAAACCACTGGATTTTGTTTTATTCTTTCTTTCTTTGTGTAGTGGTACTGGGGTTTGAATTCAGGGCTTTGAACTTGTTAGGCAGACATTCTATCCCGGAAACCATGCCCCCAGCTCTTTTTGTCTTATTATTTTACAAGGAAGCTCTCCACTTTTTACCCAGGCTGAACTGAACCATGATCCTCCTATCTATGTTTCACCAAGTAGCTAGGATGGCAGGTAAGAGCCACCCAGCAGCAGCTCTTTCACTGAGATAGGGATCTCACTCACTTTTTGCCCAGGCTTGTCTGGAACTTCAACTCTTCTGAGCTTTGCCTCCTAAGCAGCTGAAATTACAGGCATAAATCACAGTGCCATGCCTCCACTTTTGGTCTGAGAGATAGATAGTCTTTTCTGTCCAGGCTAGCTTCAAACCATGATCCTCTGGATTTCAGAGCTTATAGATATGAGCTACAGGGGCCCAGCTCAAGTGTGTGTGTGTGTGTGTGTGTGTGTGTGTGTGTGTGTGTGTGTATGTGTGTGTGTGTGTGTGTGCGCACGTGCACGCGCGTGTGTGCACCAGACTGGGGCTTGAACTCAGGGCCTGGGTACAGTCTCTGAACTTTTTTTTTCCCTCTCAAGACTAGAAGACTTGAGCCACCTGAGCCACATCTCCGTTTCTGGCTTTTTATTTTCTTTTGTAGTTTATTGGAGATAAGAATCTCATGGACTTTCCTGACCAGGCTAGCTTGTGATCTTCCCATCTCAGACTCCTGAGTAGCTGGAATTACAAAAGAGGAGAGATCTACAAATGCAAAAATGTTGCATTTGAGCTTGGCTCAAATCTTCATTGACTCAGGTGTTGGTTCCTCTGAAGCCTGGCGACACAGCTTGACCATGGGATTTCTGAAACTATGGTGGTCCATACTTTCAGTGAGACAAAGACAAACATATAAATAGCCTTCCTATTTATGGTAGCAATCATTTCCTATTAAAAATATTCACTGAAGCCAGGTGCCGGTGGCTCACGCCTGTAATTCTAGCTACTCAGGAGGCTGAGATCTGAGGAAAGTCTATGAGACTCTTATCACCAGAAAACCAGAAGTGGCGCTGTGGTTCAAGTGGTAGAGCGCTAGCCTTGAGCTGAAGAGCTAACTGACAGTGCCCAGGCCCAGAGTTCAAGCCCCCCGACCAAAAAAAAAAAAAAGCTGAGACACTGATAAATGAAAATACTACAGATTCCAAGAAGAGCAAAACATATCTTGATGTTGTTATACAAATACTTGAAGTTTAAGAAATACTAAGACTGGCTTAAAATAGGGGAGAAAATTCTTATTCATCATGAGCTTTTTTTCTCTCAAGAAAAATGATAAGACATTACCAGAATTTCCACTACTAGTCGAGTAAGGAAATTAAAATTTTTGACTCCCGATCTGATTATTTAATTCTATTTTCAGTTACATTATCTAATAGGTTTTCGAATTAGTGGGTCACAATGTGAAGAGAATGAAGAATCATTTGTTGACTGGGACAAAGCACCTTTTTTTTTTTTTTTTAAACTAGCCCGTCTAATGACTGTACAATAACTCTTACATTGTAGAGAGAGGGCAAGATAATTGATAAAGATTTCCCACATGAATAAGACATTCACACAAAAATGACATCAGCAGGTCCAGTCTTACCAGCTGGGACAGCTTGACAGAGGCAGTTACTCAGCCTCAGGCCACAAACTAATCAGCCCAGAATCTAGAGGAGCCAACTCTTGACTCCAGAGAGGCCCTGTCACACAGGACATTATTTACCCTGCACCACATATACTTGACACACTGTCCCCAAACGGCCAGTCTTAAGTCCAGTCAAAAGCAGACAATGGAAAGTCAGCATAATTTTTCAGGAGGAGTATTTCAAATATTCCTACAATCTTTCATTTCAGTCACATTTTGGATGCAGATGGATTTCCCTCTCCACTGATACTTAAAAGCAATACACAACTGCATGTTTGAGTTTCCCATGGCACAGATTCCTTCTTGAACTGTAACAGCTAGTAGTAGTACACAGGATCCCCTTAATACATTCTGGCTTTTTGGTGAGTAATTGGAGATAAGAGTCTTACAGACTTTCCTGTCCTGGCTGGTGTTGGTGTGAGTCACTGGCACCTGACCATCTATTTACTCTTTAAGCCTTCAGATTCCACCAGACGGCCTCATTTCAAGCAGTGCAAGAGGCCATAACATACAATATTAAAGGCATCTCTTCTGGGACTTAGCCTTGTGTTCATTTATTCTACCCAAAGAACAAGAAACTAATGATTCCCAGTCCTTCAAAATATTGAACCTTTGACATAAGTGCTCAGCAAACCTCACCGACTTAGGCTACTTTAAATGCAAAGGTTGGGACCATTATGTAAATAGAGAACTATTATACTGTATAGTTCAATGAGCCAAGTACACACACAGAAAGCCAGATTTAAGAGAAAAATATAAATTCATTGGGTGGGGAGAGGGGAGGGAAACACTTGAATATTGAAGAATGACTTGTGATTAGCATATCAATAGGAATAAACAAACATTTAAAATACCCAAAGGCACTTAAGGACAGAGGCTTTCAACAAGCTTCTTAAACTTCTGTTTATACTCTTAAATTGCTTGGTAAATTCCTCCTACAAGACACTTTAAGAGGGGAAGTTCAGCTCAAATATCCTCTCTGACAATTAATAAGGTTTCACTCTACTCAAAAAGGCAAGTGTGGTGTCTAGTTTGCTTGACTGACTTAAGCCAAAGAAGAATCTAGAATAGCAAGATATGTTGCCTGAGTTTCTATGTTTAATTCACTCTCCTCTTAAGTGGGACATTTATTTCAATATATGGACAACATTACTAAGCCATTTGGGAGCAATAACCTTTCTTTTACTTTTTTGAAGTGGTCAGAAAAAAGAAGCAGGCATATAAACAATGCTGGAGGGGAAACAAATCGCTTCTTGTAATCTTAAGAACTAGAAAGAGTAGTTCTGAATTAAACCAGAAAAAAATATAATCCAAGGTTAGATTGTTGAACATTGGAGCCGAGCATTGGGCATGCTTTCACTAAGCCAATGAATTACAGTATTAAGTCATTAGTGACAAAGCATGCGGGTTCAATTCCAGATGTTTGCCCTGCAGTGTCAGTGTGACAATTGTTAGGTTTTTAAAAAGAGGTAGTCGAGTTAAGAACAGCACCACGCAAGTGGTATTCAGGTAAGGGGTAGGTTTATTCATCGTTCTAACTGGCACCAGGCCATGTTGGCCCTCCACACGGCTGGGAAAGGCCTCAGAAAGAGAGAGAGCTGGGAAAGAGAGAGCTGGGAAAGAGAGAGAAAGAGAGAGAGCTGGGGAAAAGAGCTAAGAGAGAGCTAGAAAAGAGAGAAAATAGCTAGAAAACAGAAGAGCTAGAAAAGAGCTAGAAAAGACCAGAGAGAGCAGAGAGAGGGCATCTGGGCCTGGGCTAGACCTTATCTAGGGTATGGGCAGAGAAAGGTATGGCCACATCAAATTCAGATGTGACCTCAGCGGATGCAGATGTGACCTCTTCCAGGTGTCCCAGTTGCCTAGGTAACGCAGGTACTGGGTGGAGACTTTGCTGCGAGGAGGGTGGAGTCTGCTAGCCATCCAGGAGCAGACCTTACAACAATAAGTCAGGGCAAGTCAGACTCCAGACTCTTCATCTACAAAGCAGAGGTAGTAAGTGTTTGCCTTATGATGTGATACAGAAGCTGGTATGGCAGCCTTTGGCATATACTATATGCATAGAGTACATATCCATGTTTGCATACTAGCCCCCACTGTTAATTGGAGATAAGAGTCTCATGGACTTTCCTGCCTGGGCTGGCTTTGAACTGTGATCTGATTCTTGGATCTCAGCCTCCTGAGTAACTTGGATTACAGGTGGGAGCCACCAGTGCCCAGCTAGAGCTGGCTTTTTAATGAACTAACAAAATGGGTTCATCCTAACCTCAAGTTCAAGTGTCCCACGTGCCCTTCCCATGTGCCACACTCGGCCTGTTAGTTCCTAGGCTCTGAGATTTTTGCTGAGATGTGTAGTCCTTCACCCTAAACGGGGTTAAAATGGTGACTTTTCCCCCCTTCTTCTTTTATTAATAATGAGCAGGAATGTTAGTAGTTCCCCGAACTTTGAATCAGATATCTGCTACTTTTTAAAGTACTTATTTTAGAGAATTGTATTTTGTTTGCCTGTTTGCTTGTTTGGAGACATGTTCTCAAGACATAGCCCACAATGACTTGGAACTGAAAATCCCTCTGTCTTCCTGAGTGCTGGAATTACAGGCACGTGTCACCTTAGAGAAATTTCCATAAATACTTTCTACCCTCCAAACCTAAAATGTGTTAGTATAAAGTGCCATTGTTTCCCAGACTTTATGTTTTGAGACTTTATTTATACTGACATTAGGTTGAAAATATACCACTGGGGCAGAATTGGAACTGCTGTCACCACAGAAACAAACCTAGTCCCACCCAGCATCACAAAACCAAACAGAGATTCAGACAGAGACAGAAACACAGGTGCACACACACATGCATGCACGCATGCACACTTATCACCACCACCTCTTTTTGTGGTTCTGGAAATCAAACCCAGGGCCTTGGACATGCAAGGCAAGCACCATTCTACTGAACTTCATCACCAGTATTCTCCCCTCCATTTTAAAAAGAGGCTTTAAAAAAAAAAAACTTAACCTTAGGCATCTGCTTAAACTTAACCATTGCCTCTGCTCTAACTCTAAAACACACAACCATATTTATGATGCAGTAAATACCAGCCTTAGGAAAGGAGCTGGCCCTAAGTGTCCATAGACTCACAGTGGTGAGTACCTGGTCTCTTACTCCTGAACAAAAATCTGCAAAGAAAACCCTTCAGTGTGGACTAGGACCTCGGGGAGCCAAGAGCATACTTGTCAGAGACCTTGGTAAGGCTTATGACCAAACATCCAGGGCCCCTTTTCTTTGGGCTTCCCCTCCATTTGGGCTTCCTGACAAACAAGATCCTGAGTACACATGGAAACATCTGAATGTTCCTGTTTTGAGTAACCCTTGAATGTGATGGTCAGGCACGCAGGGGCCTCTCTGAGGACTGAAGGGCAGAGTAAGGAGTCTCTACAGCAGATCAGCTACAAGCTGCTGAGGGAGGAGAGAAGGGCTGTCAAGGCTTTCAGACACTCATCGATCCATGGACTCAAATGAGAACTACGCCGCACAGGAGGGAGGCAGATCTCACCATGGCTTCACTCATCGGCCGGCTTACCCCAGCATTCATAAATCAATCTTTCCAGACTAGAAGACAATATTCAAACAGAGAGCTTTTTGTTTTGGAGGTTGCTGCTTTGTTTGTGGTTTCATTGGCAGGCTGTGTGTGTGTGTGTGTGTGTGTGTGTCTGTGTGTCTGTGTGTGTGTATGTGTGTGTGTTTCTTCAACTCCCATCAACACTGGTTGCTTAATTTATGATGAAGATGATGAACTGTAGGTTATTAATCTTGTTCAAGCAAGTTTTTCCTTGATCAACAGGTAAACGGGGCTGCAAAGAAAAGGCATCTGCCATCCTTCCTTCCCATCCTGCCGCTCACCTTGAAGGCTGGAGTATTTCAGAAGGCCTTGTGCTCAGCTTCCCTGTGTAGGGGACTTATTCAGAGAGGTGGATTCACCCAGGGCAGAGGGAAGAAGGGAGGGAGGGAGCGAGAGTGGGAGGGGTTTGTGACAGGGCTGTTCAGAAACTGATGGTTTGGAAAGTTCTGAAGTATCTCTCAAAGTACCTAAGTGGGTACAAAATGACAGACCAAATGTACCCAACATTTAGCTCACAGAACATTCCTGTTCCCCAGCAGAAATCACCAGCTGAGCAAGGAGAGACACAATTCATGTGATTTAAAGCTCCTTTAACAGCACAGACAATTAACTCTCCTTTCATCCAAGCAAGAGAATACACTATTCTGGGTTTTCACTGACTTCTACTGTTTTGATCACAGTAAGAAAAACAACAAGCTAAATGTGAATAGCACATGTCACTGAAATGTCTGGAAATGGATTTAGAGGCACGGCTGGTGTTGCTTGTCTGCTGTTACTACATACCTAAATCTGTAGGATAAAAGGACAATGCACTTCTTAAAGTGAAGGCAGATGTGGAATCTTTTGTGCAGGTGTGGGTATGTGTTGTATGGGTGTTATGTGTCTGTGTCTGTGTGTGTGTTATGGGCTTGAACTCAGGGCTTCAAGTTTATTTGACCTGATCAGTTGGCACTCTACCACTTGAGCCAAGCCTCCCACCCTGCTTTTTGCTTGTTACTTGGAGATAAAGGCTCTCAGGCTTTTTCTGCACTGGTTGGCTTTGAACTGTGATCCTCCACATCTCAACCTCCTGAGTAGCTAGGATAACAGGCATGAACCACCAGCACTGAGCTCAGATATGGAATCTTTACACAAGTATTCTTATATGGTAATCATGATAAGCCATCCGATCAATCGTCTGCATCCAGAAACTGTAGCTAGGTGGTCCTATGACGCTACATTACTCAGAATCACTTTCCTTCCATCCTTAAACCCAAACCCAAAGATCTGCATATTCCTTGAAGGAGGAACTTTCAAAAAGTCAAGAATAAGCCACTTGCTACAATGTCACACCAGGTTAGAGCTGGCTGCTGCTTGCTCAGAACAGAGAAGAAGTCGAGAAGATGCATCAGGCAAATATTTGCGTGGTCTCCGGAGCAGAGTGATCTATCCATTTGCTCACCAAAGTACACAACTGCAGCTGAGAGAAGAAATCAATTCCATTCAACAAACATTTATCACGAGCCAGGCTGATTGGCCAGCACCTGGATATGGGAGCTGAATTTCTGAAGAAGTCTAGAATGACTCCGTTCCTTCCCCCCCACAAAAAAAATCAAATCATAGGGAAAGCAGCAGCTGATTCTCTGTAATGATCCCCAGGTTAAGTATTTTCATAGGTAAATAGAATATCACTGGCCTAGGGCGTGCCAGTTTCTTTTGTGTAGACTGACAAGCATCTCCTCCTGATCTTTATTGCTTATAGTAGGAAAACACACTTATGGAAAAATCAGTGATGATTTCAGAACTTTGGATATATAGATGAAAAGACTCCACTTACTAAAACAAGTGATGGTATGAAATATACTGAGTATATTCAATGCACTCATGTGAAAATGGAATAAGGTAAATGGAGGGGCTGGGAGGGGCAGAGGTCAAGAACAATGGAAGGGGTGGCATTGACTGAGAGGTGTTGTCTTCTTAAACTGACAGATTGAATTGAAACCGCTTTGTACAGCTACTTAAAGACAACAAAAAATATTTTAAAATATATTCTCTGAGATGAAGCCTTGCTAAATGTCCCAGGTTGAACTCTGAGTTGTCAATCTTCAAGAACTCTCCATTTTCATATGAAATATTGGGAGCTTCCTGTGGAGTAAACTCTTTGATTACTTAAAAAAAATAGAAACAACAACCACAACAAAAACCCAGTGGATACATTTAAAATTAAAAGGGAAATCTCATTTTTTAAAAATGTAATAAGACATATCACCACAGCCCAGAACATTTTCCTGTAACTAAACACAATGCTCTTTTAGGAGTCAATACAAAATACTTTTATGTGGAAGATATAGAAAAATTGAGCGCTTCTGCCAGCTTGAGCTTCAATAAACAGGATGCTGCTGCTAGACAGCCAGTCACCTGAGGACAGACAAACTGCAGTGTCACCCGACACAATAGAACAACACAATACAGGCCTGCACTATGACTTGAGGGTTCAGTGTTGGGAGACATTATCCAGGAAGCCTGTGCAGTTAGGTATACCTGCCAGGGTTGGAGCTGGGGCATAGGGTCTGGGGAATAGGCTGGGAAGTTCATTTTAAGGGGTTCAGACTTTCAAAAGGGGGTGAGAAAACGTTCTGGAGATGGTGGTAATGATGACTGTCCAACACTGTGAATATAAATGTCACTGTAATCTGTCCCCTCAATAAACGGGTAAGATGGTTCATCTTAGGTACCATCTCATTCCAATAAGCCAAGTCCAGGTAAAAACTTCATAAGATTTCCACCCCCCTGAAAAATAATCTCATGAGAAATGCTTTCAAGTAAACCATGGACTCTAGTGGTCTGCCAAAGACTATACATCTCAGTGATGCTGTTATGCAATTATGCATAAGTTTCCTAAGACACTAGAGCATCTTTTCCCCAAGGGAGACGGAACCCTTCACCTCACTTAGCTCCCAACTCTTCTTCCAGCAGTCCAAGCAGATGATGTGGTCAGGATGATAATGATTGTGGCAGCTCTTTTTTGGTTATTCAGTGAGCCAGCTGCTACCCTTTCCTTCCTTTGTTATAGATGGGAACAGAGGGGAGAGCAGAGTTCTGTACACCTGTGCATCACCCAGGACGTTGATGGAAAAGGAGCAATAAGACCAAGAGCTGAAACTATGCCCAAGGCCACATCCATGGGCAGCAGACGTCAACCCCCTCCCCCCCCCCCCCCGCCAGGTTTCCCTCTCCCTCCTTAGCCCTCCACAAGGCTTTCGCTTGGTGGAGAAAATCTGTACTATAATTGCTTGTCAAAGAGAAGGCACTTACTAACACATAAAATATCCAAGTGAATTTAATAAAATTACATTGGAGGTTAAACTACAGAGATAAGAAATTCAATCTCTGTGTCCCAATTAATTGGCTGTTCTTTCTAAAGTGCCTCAAATGTTTTCTATATGCAAAACTGTTAGAACTATGAAAGAGCCCTAAATATGGCACCTGTAATCATTTTACAGGTTACAAATAAATCCCAGAATAATGGTAATTACGCAGTACCTATTGATTGTTTAATTACTTGAAAGTGCCTTCTAATCACCAAGTCATTAAGGATCTTATGAGATCTAAAAACTATGTCATCAAGTTATTTCACAATTCAATCATTGAGAGAAGATGGAACGAGAGTATTTTGAACTAAAAGAATCTAAACACTTCAAATTAAAAGTGGACATGTGAGCCAGGCACCAGTGGCTCACATCTATAATCCTAGCTACTTAGGAGGCTGTGATTTGAAGACCACAGTTCAAAGTCAATCTGGGTAGACAAAAAGCCCATGAGACCCTTATCTCCAATAAACTACTAAAAAAGCTGAAAGTAGAGCTGTGGCTTAAGTGGTAGAGTGCTAGCTAGCCTTGAGCAAAAAAGCTCAGGCACAACTCCCAGGCCTTGAGTTCAAGTCCCTAACCAGCCTACCCCCTCCCCCTGCACCCGGCAAAAAAAAGTGGACACATGAGTGTGGGTCTGTGTCTGTTCTAACAAAAAAAATCTTATCATTTTATCATCTGACATTAGAAAATATAAATCATCACAGGGGGGAATGTCACTCAGTGGTTGAATATAATGCAGGCAAGACTCTGAGTTTGATTGTCAGAAAAATAAAAAATTATATAAATAATCTTATGTATGTATACATGCACATGTATCAGCAGCAGCAGCAGCAGCAGCAGCAGCAGCATTGCAGAGTCAAAAAGAACCTGCCACAACCTTGTGGCTCTGAATTACAAGAGCACAATGTTCTTGGATCTATACCTTCAAGAGAATTGTTCCAGTCAAAGCCACCAGGACAATGAGCGTCCTAGCAATGTTCCCATACCTTCAGGACAAATCCAGGATGGTTTACAGTTGGAAAGACATGGGTTGTGATGGATTTGTGGAAGGAACCTGTGGAGGTCATATGGACCAGTGTTCCATCTAGAATGGAAGGCTGTTACATGCAGGACTTTGGGAGACAATTCTGGTTGAATCCATTCGTTATACAAACAAATGCATAATGACGTGTAATGGATATAAGTTTACCCCAACAAACGCACCACAATTCAAAAGTGTATTTTATTCAACGATCCTACTGAACATCATAGCCTAGTCCAGCCTTCCTTGATCATGCTTAGAACACTTCCTTTATCCTAATTACAACTGGGTGACATCACCTAATTCAAAGCCTATTTAATGATGAAATACTAAATAGCTCATGTAATCTATGGATTATTGTTCTGAAAACACAAAACAGAATGGTTATATGGATGCTCTTTCACACTACCAGAAAACTGAAAACTCCTAAGTTAAAGAGTATCTGCACAGGAGAGAAGACAGAAAAGCTAAATGACTTATTGAAATATACACAGCTATTGAGGCCAAAGCCAAGACTCAAAGGCAAACAGCACCAGCCTTTCAAGTCACAGTGGTCTGGTGCGGTATCTCAGAAAATATGCTTTTTTACTCTTTAATCTCCCTCTCCTTTTCCTCGACAGCAAACTCAAAGTTAAGGCAAGCTATTAGAAGCACAGAAATCCTAAGACAGGCCCTCAACCTCAAGTAAGGTCTACTCTACTCTGCATTACTTCAATAATACCACTATAAAGGCTCTCCACTCCACTTAAGAATGTTTAATGCCCAAAAAGGAAATACTATTGCTTCTCCTGCCAAATTTGTAAAATAAAGATTTAAAAGTTACCCTAGCAAAGTTCCACCATGCTGGAGCTCATGCATACTTCTAATAATCTATCTTCTTATCATAAATCTTTGTGTGTATGTGTGTGTAAATACTAAGGCTTGAACTCCAGGCTTTGTGTTCTCTTACTAGGCTTCTTTGCTGGTGCTTTACCACCAGCTACACCTCCAGCTTGGCTTTTTTTCTGGTTAATGTGAAATGGAGTCTTTCTGATTTTTTTTTTGGTCTTGGGTGGCTTTGAATTGTGACCCTCTGATCTCAGCCTCTTGAGTAGCTCTTGATGACAAGTATGAGCTATGAATGCCCAGCTTGTTACAAATTATTGGGAAACTGTCTTTTTGAAACCCTTAAGACCAACTCTAGCCCTTCAGTGGCAATGATATCATTAAATGAGTGTCTACTGATTTCGAGGCCAAAGACAATGATGGGTGCCCTCCAAGGTACACAGGAGCTTCCATGACAAAGAATTATCCAGGCTCAAACCTCAACAGTGGTGAGGTCAAGAAATCCTGCCTTAGAACTTAAAAAATGGCAAAACCTCCCATGCTCCTGGATTGGCAAGATTAACATCGTGAAAATGGCAATACTTCCCAAGGCTATCTACAAATTCAACACGATACCTATCAAAATTCCACCCTCATTCTTCAAGGAAATAGAAGAGGCAATCCAAAAATTCATATGGAACAATAAAAGACCCCGAATAGCAAAAACGCTCCTCAATGGAAAGGACACTGCTGGAGGAATATCAATACCAAATTTCAAACTCTACTATAAAGCCATAGTAATCAAAACAGCTTGGTATTGGCATAAGAACAGACCTCAGGACCAATGGAATAGAATTGAAAACCCAGAAATGAACCTACAGACCTATAGCCATCTAATCTTCGATAAGGAAGCTAAAACAATAGAATGGAAGAAAGACAGCCTCTTCAGTAAATGGTGCTGGCAAAATTGGTTAACTACATGTAGAAAACTAAAGCTAGATTCTTATATATCTATCACCCTGCACCAGAATCAACTCCAAATGGATCAAAGACCTTGAACTCAAAGCAGACACTCTGAAAACATTACAGGATGGAATAGGAGAAACCCTAGGTCTCCTTGGCTCAGGCCGAAATTTTCTGAATAGAGACCCGGAAGCACAACAAATCAAAGAAAGGTTGGACAAATGGGATTGCATACGGTTGCAGAGCTTCTGCAGGGCAAATGACATAGCTAGCAAGATCAATAGAAAGCCCACGGATTGGGAGAAGATCTTTACTAGCCATACAACGGACAAGGGTCTCATATCTAAAATATACTTGGAACTCAAAAAATTAAACCCCCCAACAACAAATCCTCAAAGAAACAACTGCCCAATAAATAAGTGGGCAAAAGACTTAAAGAGAAGCTTCTCTGAAGAAGAAAGAAGGATGGCCAATAGACACATGAAGAAATGTTCAACATCCCTAGACATAAAAGAAATGCAAATCAAAACAACATTGAGATATCACCTCACTCCAGTTAGAACAGCAAAAATCAAGAACTCTAACAACAACAGATGCTGGAGGGGATGTGGACAGAAAGGAACCTTACTTCATTGTTGGTGGGAATGTAAACTTGTTCAACCACTTTGGAAAGCAGTATGGCGGTTCCTCAAAAGACTTCACATAGATCTCCCCTATGATCCAGCAATCCCACTTTTGGGCATTTACCCAAATGTCTACAAACAAGACCACACTAAAGCTACCAGCACAACAATGTTTATTGCAGCATTATTTACCATAGCTAAGATATGGAACCAACCCAGATGCCCCTCAGTAGATGAATGGATCAAGAAAATGTGGTATATATACACAATGGAATTCTATGCCTCCATCAGAAAGAATGACATTGCCCCATTTGTTAGGAAATGGAAAAACTTGGAAAAAATTATATTAAGTGAAGTAAGCCAGGCCCAAAGAAGCATAGGTCCCATGGTTTCCCTTATTTGCAATATCTAGTATAGGTATGAGTCAAGCGGAAAAGGTCAGATAATGTGATGTTAGGAAAATGAACCCTTAAATATGTATTTTAATGTTTTCGTTTCTTTCATGCATGTGTTTCTAACGCATTTATAAGATTATTTCTTTGTTGCTTTGTATGTCCCTCCCCCACAGTGTAACCCCCGCTTTCACTATATTTGATGTCAGTATAACATGTGGAGGAGATGGGGACAAACAAGTCGTTTAAGGATTCAGGTGGACCTGTTGCAACAATGAGAAGTACAAAATGTCATGTCAAAACCAGCTTTACAATGTCGGTGTGGGGGGGGAGGGGGGTATAGTTGGGTGGGGGGAGGGGGGAGGCTGGGAAGGGAGGTGAAGGGTAAACAAAGGAGGAGGCTGCAATGCTTGGTAAGAAATGTGTGCATTATCCTGCCCATGTAATTGTAGCCCCTCTGTACAGTATGTTCTCAAATAAAATAAAATAATATTTAAAAAAAAAAAAAAAAGAAATCCTGCCTTAGAGTGATCTGATCCCTGTGCTTTCTCCCTGTCTAGTGTGACTATAGTCACCACAGCACATCAGAACTAAGACAAAAGGTGAAAGCAGTTAGCTGACAAGGAGGCTTCCCTGTGCCGGTGAGATCAGCAGGCTGCATCCCTCTTGGTATTGGAGCTAGCTCTGAGTGCCCAGTCATTCTCCCACAAAGCACAGAGCCCTCTTCACTCACACAAGGCTCCTGAAAGAATGAATTATTGACGCTGGAAAAGTTTTTGTATTAAAGCACAAACACAAATGGCACGATTATCCAAGAAACACAACCTTCTCCTGTACTAACTCCATACCACACAAGAAGTAAGTACTGTCACACATGACTCATCGCAACAGACAAGGGAGAGCTGCATTGCACCCTGGGTTATGTCATAAAAGCATCTTTCTGTCTAGACTATTATTAAGCTTGCTGCTTGAAAATGCTCGATTTTCTTTTTCTGGGGGCTGGTGGCTCAATGCCTATAATCCTAGCCAAGCAAGAGGCTGAGATCTGAAGATCAAGTTGGAAGCCAGAATGGGTAGGTTAATTTGAGAGAATATTATCTCCAAGCAACAAAAAAGCCAGAAGTGGAATGATGGCTCAAATGGTAGCGTGAACAAAGAGCTAAACAAGAGCATGAGGCCTCTGAGCTCAAGCCCCAGTACTGACACATACAAAAAGATAAGCTTTATTTGCTATTACATAAAAGATTAATAAAGAGATCACCATATGCCCATCTGAGGAAATCTCATGCAACAGGCTTTGATTTGTCTCCACTGAGCCTATTTGGTCAATAACTGATTTGCAGGTGTTGGGCTGGATTATTCTAGAACAATGTTAAAGAGTAATCATGAGCAGATCAAATCTAAACACTGAAAGTCAATTTTTTGGGTAAGGTAATCAAAACTGGTAGTATTATATGTTTGTGTGTGTGTGTGTGTGTGTGTGTGTGTGTGTATGTGTGTGTGTGTGTATGTGTGTGTGTGTGTGTATGTGTGTGTGTGTGTGTGTGTGTCCTGGAGCTTGAACTCAGGGCCTGGATGCTGTCCCTGACCATTTATTTGCTCAAGGCTAGTGCTCTACCAGTTGAACCACAGCTCTGCTTCCAGCTTTTGGCAGTTTATTAGACATAAGAGTCTTGCAGACTGTCCTGCCCTGGCTGGTATCAAACCATCCTCAGATTTCAGCTTCCTGAGTATCTAGGATCCTAGCATGAGCCACCAGCACCCAGCTGTTGTTTAATTTCTGGAAGTTTATGCAAGTTTGAGTCAACATGGAAGTCCTACAGTAAATAATTACACAAAAGCATCAGGCTGAGCAGCAACCCTAAGGTCACTTAACCATTTTGCAGTTTCTTCCTGCAAGGCCTCTGAGCCCTGGACACAAGAATGAACCCACACTTGTATTCTAACTGCACATCCTAGATGACGCCCCACACAGACTGAGCCAACTTCAGACACTGCAATCTGAATGTACCTTAAATAATTATATTGCATGTTGTTCTGAGAATCCCTTCTATGAGACTGACCCACCCCCAAAACATTTCTGATGTATTTTGAAAATTTCTAGCATATTGATTATTGGCAATTCATTTAAATAAAAGCCATATCCATCTCCCACCCTAAAAAACAAGGACAGTGTTTTTGTTGTTGTTTGTGTGTTTGTGGGTCCGGGGTCTTGAACTCAGGGCCTGTGTGCTGTCCCTGAGCTCTTTTGCTCAAGGCTAGTGCTTGACCACTTTGAGCCATAATAGTGCCACTTCCGGTTGTCATACAGAGACTTTTCTGTTTGGGCTGGCTTTGAACCATGGTTCTCAGATCTCAGCCCCCTAAGTAGCTAGGACTACAGGTGTGAGCCACTGGTACCTGGCTATTATTGATTTTGTGCTAGTCCTGGGGCTTGAACTTGGCCTGATCACTATGCCTGAGCTTTTGAGTTCAAGGTTAGCATTTTACCACTTGATCCACAACTCTACTTTTAACTTTTTGAAGTGATTAACTGGAGATAAGAGCCTACCAGATTTTCCTGCCTAGGCTAGCCTTTGAACCACAGCCCTCAGATCTCAGCCTCCTAGGGTTGGAGGTATAGCTCAGTTGGTGGAGAACTAGCTTTCTGCAGGTAGAAAAAGCAGCAGGTACCAAGTTCAAGTGTTGGTCTCAGATCAGATCTAATAAAAACTTCTGAGTAGCTAGGATTATAGGTGTGAGCTACCTGTGCCTGGAAAGTAGAGTGTTTTTGTCTGTTTTTGTTTTTTATTGCTTCTGTGCAAACAGTAAGCACATTACTATTTTATAGAAACTGTTGAACATAACCTGGAGAGATATTTTATTTATTTATTTATTTAGGTTTTTTTAAATTTTTATTTTCTTGTAAAGATGCTGTACAGAGAGGTTACAGTTACATCAGTAAGGTAATGAGTACATTTCTTGTCAAAGGCTTTTTGTAAATATACATGCATTTTAAGTAAAAACCACACTATTAAATACATACCCGTTTCCTTTTTAAAGCTTCAATTGCAAACGTCTTACACTTCCGATTTTGAAATGGATATAATATAGTCTATTTATTGATTATAGTCTTAATTATGACTAAAAATGTAGTATTTAGATTTTTTTAATAGACAAGGATAAAGGTTACTAAAGTAGCCCTATCAGGTCTCAGACTTAAGAGCTTCCTGCCTCAGCAGCCTAATGCTGGGATTTCAGGTATTGTGATATTGTGGACAAGTTTTTTGGATTATATGTTTCCATATTGCAGGAATTAAAAATATATCCTGAGAATTTGCTTTTTCTTATTGGCAGTACTGGGGTTTGAACTCAGAACCTTACTCCTGCTAATGAGGTGCTCTACTACTGGAGCTACTCCTTCAGCTTAACAATTAGAAAGAAAGGAAGGAAGAAAGGAAGGAAGGAAGGAAGGAAGGAAGGAAGGAAGGAAGGAAGGAAGGAAGGAAGGAAGGAAGGAAGGAAAGAAGGAAGGAAGGAAGGAAGGAAGGAAGGAAGGAAGGAAAAAGAAAGAAAGAAAGAAAGGAAGGAAGGAAGGAAGGAAGGAAGGAAAAAGAAAGAAAGAAAGAAAGAAACAAAGAAAGAAAGGAAGGAAGGAAGGAAGGAAGGAAGGAAGGAAGGAAGGAAGGAAGAAAGAAAGAAAGAAAGGAAGAAAGAAAGAAAGGAAGAAAAGTCTACTGTGTTAAGTACTCAGCACCTGGGAATTTTAAAAGATGATGAAGACACAATGTCTGCATTAAGTTTTAGGAAAAAGCCAACATTATAGATATGCATTTGCTGCTCAATCATTTATTCAATGTATAGTACTACCTACCTTTACATTTTACATAGTAGGTAATAATCAATGATCAATATATAAAATTAATTATCTAACAAGGTACCAAAACTGTACTTCCAGGTGTAGCCTAGTTTCAATAATTTCCTCTCAAATAATGTAGTGTTCCAATATTGAGATTCAATTGGAAGGGCAGGGATTAATCTTTAGCTCTTAAGAGAATTCAAAATTCAATGTCAGTTTCCCTTTCATAGTGATGGAGAGATATTTTAAAAAAAGAATTGCCAAAGAAAACTGAGTCTGATTCAGGACCCTACAACTGTCAACAAGCTTCTGTGTGTCATATCAGGGATAGTTAGGGTCTAGACAAAGTCTATGACCTTATTTTTCAATTGCTTACAAAAAAGTAAGAAGATCCAGAGTGGTCCTTAAGTTGACCGCGTGGTAAAGTCCACAGCAGAGAGCAGCTGAGACAGTGGCTGGCTACTGTGGGTTCAGGGATGAAATGTGGCCTTCTTGAAGAGGAAGCCAAGGCCTAAGAGAGAGGCAGGGAGACCACAAGTGTGGGATAACAATGCTCAATCCCATGGAGAACTACACTACAATCCTCTGAGATAAAGAACCAGGGTCTCATGAAATGACTGGAAATTAAATAATATAAACAACAAGAGTTGGTGAAATAAATAGCTGGAAATACAAACTACTTGTAGTAACTTTGTTGAGTTTTGGAACAGAAGCGATAGTAATGAAGCGTCTTGGACTTATATCTGAGGAACAATGAAATTAGGCTGCTAAGCTGGGGTGTCTGGACAAAAGGAGGCTCATGTACATGGTAGGGCCTGGAGAAAGAAGTTTTCTCATATCTGGAGGATTATGTTCTTGAAGAAGATTTGGCTTGCAATTTTAAGCTGCTCTAAGGGTATGAAGTCGGGTTTAGTTAGTGAAGATTTTGGGAAGGCAGAAGCTGGGCTCATGGGATAATGAACATTCTTTGGAGTTGCGGGGAAATGAACGGACTGGGAGGTAAAGAGGGCCATGTGACTCACAGTGACCAAGGATAAAGGAGGACAGAAAAGATCAGATCAGATGACCTATGGCCCTTATGACCCTTTGAAAACTGGCAGTCTCTTTCTCTTTGTCTCTGGCTCTCAATTTCTGTATGTCCTCTCTTATACCCTCTCCCTTCCACTCCTCTCCTGGGTTCCCTCCCTCCCTCCTTCTCTCCCTGTTTCTATCTCTTTCTGTCTCTCTCTGTGTCTCTGTCTCTGTCTCTGTCTGTCTCTCTCTCTCAGCACGTAAACCACCAAGATGGATTCTTCACTCTCCTCATCACAATCTTAAAAGAGACTGAAAAGAGAGCTGAGCCATACTATGGAATTCACCATATTCCTAATTCACATTGTCACCCTGGGGGTAAACTACGGCTACAATTTGGTAAACACCGTGTAGATTTCAAGAGGGTGATGAGAAATGTGTGTGGCTGATTAGAAGTCGTGTTTTGGCAATAAACATTAAACATTTTTTTTTATTTTGACTTCTCAAAATAATGACTCTGTCTCTCCAAGAATGTGTCAGGATCATTAGGGTCCCAATAGGTGACATGCCAATCAGCAGCCAAGAGCATTAGCGAACAAGAGAGAGGCTTTGTGCTGCTGTGGTTTGTAATGGGAGTCATGGGGGGCAGGAAGAGTTTCCTTATTTAAAAACTTCTGACAGAAAATGATTTAATCAATGTTATTTACCTATTCTGTCTGGTAAATAAAATGAAATACATACATATATACATACATACATACATACATACATACATACATACATACATGTATATATACATATCAAATTGCTACTTGATTATCTAGTACCAAAGTGAAAAAATAAACATGTCTCCCCTTACCAAAAATAAGTAGCCATGTGCCAAACAGGGAACTTTGGAAAACAGCGTTAACTATTAGCCTTCATATAAAACGCTTATATTTCTAATCTAAAATGGATTTCTAGATGGATCTCTCTTAACAAGGTCTAAGACTTTGGTGATGAGATGAGGGTTAGTTCTGGATTTTCTAAACTTTCTCTTCTGTGATCAATGCTCGTGGTATCAACTCTTCCAAGAATGTATTGCTTTATTCCTTGAACAGTGGAAAAAAACTATACATTGTCCCCCAAATGTATACTCTCCAGGTAGGAAGCATCTATAGCCAAACAGCTGTAAAAAAGGACACATGGAGCCCAAAATGGGCTATAGATTTGCTTCTCCACCTTGACAGCAAATCAAGAGTAATTTTCTCCCTAAATCAGAGCTTCATTCATTAGCCACATTACTTCACAAGTTCAATCTGATTTCCCAAAATGCAATAACACAATCTCCCAACCTAATTATCTTCATTGAAAGTATTTAAAAGCATTTTCTGAGACCCATTTCTTTCTGTGTCAGACAGGATCAATGTCAAGTGAACAGCTTGGCTAGACTACATTCTGTCTAGCTATAGAAGGCTGACATTTTAAGACATGATTGTTCATTGCAAGGGAGAAATTTCCCCTCTAGAGTACATAGCAAATGGGACGGCCCAGTAAATAAAGACGTAAATATGCATTCGCTTATGATTGTGCTTCAGAAACCAGATTCTCACCAACACCTTATACATACACTGGTGACATTCTGTAGAAGTGGAAATAAAACATTCTGAATGACTTCCACAATGATTTTAATTAATTCAGAAAAATAGTTTAAGGCCCAAAGAAAGAATTAAAGCCATAATAATGAGAGATAATTTGTAATGGAACTATCATCTCACATTACAAACACTGAAGAAAACGATGGCTATTTCCCAAGAAATAATCACCAGGAAACAGATGGGTTATTTCAAGGGTATTGCAATAACTTGGTTACCAAAACCCCCGAAGTTTTAATCCAAAACACTTCATTTCTGTTTCCTTTAGATAATCAAAAGAAATATCAAACTGAATTTTCAAAAAAAATCCTAGGTAATTTATTTGAGAAAAATACCCTTTTAAAATACTATAGACATTTGCAGGTAAATGGCTGGGCCTAGAACAAACCAAGTTAAGTGAGGTAAGCCAAGCTCAGATAGGTAAATAGCACATGTTTTCTTTCATATGTGGAAACTAGATATAAAATACCATGGGACATGATAACCTACACAGGGCTCTAGGCACTCATACAGTCATACTAAAGGGAGGATACCACTGGAGAGGAACCCAAAGGCATAACTCCTTTGAACATTTAAAATACTATTAATCAAAAGGCATCCCAGAAAATGGAAACATGGAGGATTTTTGGTTGTTGGTGGTAGTGTGATAGTGGTGGGTTTTTGTTTTTGTTTTTTTGCTTTTGGATTTTTTTTCTTTTTAGTGGGGGCAAAGTGGGGGTACAGAAAGGGAGAAAGAA
The DNA here is from genome assembly GCF_024711535.1 of Dipodomys merriami. NCBI lineage: Eukaryota > Metazoa > Chordata > Mammalia > Rodentia > Heteromyidae > Dipodomys > Dipodomys merriami. Next base: position 7,317,079 of record NW_027205604.1, on the reverse strand, counting down.
GGGAACAAACACAATCCTGGTACTCAGTAGCCACTATGTGGAAAATGAACTGTATGCAACTTATGGACAGGGATGGGAAGGGGAATATTTTTGCCCACAAAAAACAAATGTACCTTGACTTATGAAATGGTAATCCCTCAGCAAAAGGATGGGGAGTTCAATCCTTCCCAACTGTGGAACGCCTGACTATCTCTGAGCCTTCCTTTCCTCTGAACACTGTTCACAAAATTCATTTCACCTGTGTCCTAGGCCAACCACAAGTCCACCTCTCCAGCCTCGATTGTCTAATAGCTTACATTTTCAAAGCAAATGGGATCCTTTGCTCCTTTGGCATGAGTTGTACAGACTCAAGACTATCACCCTAACTACAAGGGAGATGGAGGTTGAGGGATCATGGTGTGAGGTCAGCCTGGGTAGGCAGAAATTCATGAGACTCCATCTGAGCCAATGGCTGGAGTACCACGGTATGGGCCTTTAATCCCAGCTACTAGAGAAGCACAATAGCTGGCTAGTGTCTCCGGACTTGCATCATCAGCATCAACATGAGGATCCCACCCCAAGAGCACCTAGGTATAGAGTGAGGCCTAAGGCAAGAAATGTAGGATGGGGTGGTGGGGAGACTGACTGGAATATAGTATACACATATTCAGAGATGTACCAATAAAGTCTCCCTCTGTTTAACTATTATAAACCAGCAGAACCAATAGTAACTAAGGCAGAGAGAGGCTGGAAGCGTGGCTCATGTGGTAGAGCGCCTGCCTTGTGAGTACAAGGCTCCGAATTTAATCCCCAGAACTGCTACAAAAAGAAAAAAGAAATAGAACATAAGTTCTGGTAGTGCTTAAAGGAAAGGAAATTACCCCTAAACAAGCTTCAAATCCACAGCACCAGAATTTATGATCATATACAAACAATCTAACACATACTGAGAGGAAAGGCTTGACTCACAGAATCTAGTCTGGGCACTCTATCTACAGATCTATTCCAGAAGGTGGAGAGTCAATGGCCAAATACAATATCTCATTTTGCATCTTGCTAGGCATTTATGAGCAAGTATGTACAACAGCACTGTGGCCCACGTGACCCACCCATGCCTCACACAAACACCATGACTTACCTTGTACACTTGCCCGTACGTTCCATTTCCAACAAGTTCCACCAATTCAAAGATCCCTGCAGGGTCCTGAAAGACAAATAAACAGGCCACAAAAAATCAAAACAATATTCCAGGCACTATCTCAATCAAAAGCAAATATTTTGAAAGGAGCAAAGAGATAATTTTATTTGCATGGATTGTAGGGTATTAAAATTGAATATTATCAATTTAAAAAAACAGTCAAATTCGCCTGAAGTTCCATTCATTCATTAGCTCCATTCATCTTATCTTCATGCTATACTTTCATGAAATATGTGTACACCAGACAAAAAGCCAGGTACCAGAGGTTCATGCGTTGGAATCCAATTTACTCAGGAAGCTGAGATCTGAGGACAAAGGTTCAAAGCCAGCCCAGGTAGAAAAGTCTCTGAGCTTTTTAATCGCCAATTGACCAACAAAAAATTCCAGAAGCGGAGATGTGGTTCTAGTGATACAGCACCAGCCTTGAGTGAAAAAGCTAAGGGAGAGCTCCATGGCCCTGAGTTCAAGCCCAAGTACTTGCACACACATGTTCTCATGCGTATGCACGCTCTCGCTCTCTCTCTCTCTCTCTCTCTCTCTCTCTCTCTCTCTCTCTCTCTCTCTCTCTCTCTCTCTCTCTCTCTCTCACACACACACACACACACACACACACACACACACTTTCTCACTGAGGTGGGCTCTCAGGGAGAAGGGTACTCCTACATCATAGAGCATCTGCCCAATGGAAATCACATCTCCATGAGGCTATGGGATCCACATGCACCTCTCAGAATGCTTCTCCTTGGGCTCATCTCTCCTGTCTGTAATGCTGCCCTGAAAATTATGCTTTTGAAGGTAGCTACAGGATTGAGAATTCCAACCAAACTCAAGAACCCTGCGAGTTCTTGCTGTCACCCAGGTGCCTCCGAACCCTTGGGAGTCAGCTGGATGTTACAGTGTTCATTAAATGTCCTATAATTACCACTATTGTTACTGAATTACAATCTCAACCCCATGAAAAGCAAAAGAAAGCAAAGCCTATCAAATTTAACGCAGAGGCAGAAATTGGCTTTTACTCTTAGTAATTCCCACCTGGAACGAAATCACATCTTTAAAGGCATAAATCAAGATGCAGTAAGCTAAATGCCTGTAGAAGCTGGGCGAGCGAGTGAAGTGTGGCCTGGGCCACTGGAGAGGCCGGGCGTCCTTTCTTTGGGTGAGAAGCGGAGGACCAGGAAGCAGTACTTGACTTTGCCAGAGATAATTATTATCCTGTCAATAGGAGCCAAAGATTCCCAGGCCTAAAGATTTTTCAATAAAAACCAAACGTTTCCTTTCACATGAGATCTGAATTTATTAAGTTCACACATTCTCTGAGAGATTAAAAAAAAGACCATAAACTTGCATGTCCTCCTACCTGACACCTAGGAGACCACTGTCACATGTTATTTTGTTGGGTGGCTGAGGGGCAGCCAGAGGGGGGACATCCTGAGTTGAGATTTGGACAGACTTAGATAGAAGACTAGCTGGGTCTTGACTGTCATGGTGATTGTGGGAACGCCGGACAATCAACATGGTGACTCCCCTCTGTCATCATCCCTGTCAACAGGGACGATGTCTATATCACCCAGCTTTTGTGAAGAGTGAGGACCTAGCACAATGCCTTACACACAGTCAGCAATCTAGTGATACTTGATAGGGGCCAGGCAAGGTGGCTCATGCCTGTAATTCCTGTGGAGGTAGGACAACCTTGGTAGCTTGATCCGGGTCAAAAGCAAGACTATGAAAAAATAAACTAAAGCAAAAAAGGCTTTGGTTCAAGTCACAGAACACATGCTTGGTAATTGGAAATCTCTGAGCTCAAATCCTAGTACTATCAAACACACACACACAACCCTATAATATTCACTTTTAATCTGAGGGTTTTATGCAGTAGCACTGAAATTCACAAAATGCTTTTATTTATTTATGTTTTGGTCGGTCATGGGGCTTGAACTCTGGGCCTGAGCGCTGTTCCTCAGCTCTTCAGCTCAAGGTGAGAACTCTACCACTTGAGCTACAGTGCCACTTCTGGTTTTCTGGAGATAAAAGTTTCATGAACTTTCCTGCCTGGGCTGGCTTTGAACTGCGATCCTCAGATTTCAGATTCCTGAGTAGCTAGGATTACAGGCGTGAGCCACCGGCACACACACACACACACACACACACATTTGTAAAGATACTGTACAGAGAGGACGTTGCATGAGTGAATTTCCTATCAAGCATTGCTACCCCCTCCTTTTTCTCCTACTATCCATCCCTTTGCTCCCCACCTCCCCAACTCCCCACCCCCAAGTTGTAAAGTTTGTTTTCAACATAGTATCTTGTACATCTCATTGCTATAATGGGTCAACCTGTATCCTTGTTTCAGCATTTTGTTACTGCCCTTCCCCTCCCCAAATTAGAAAAATGTATATACAAGATGCAGGACACCAGAAGCAAATACAGTGACAACAGGAGTTATACCACAGGGGGAAGAACATACAAAAGAAACAAAAAAAATCACAACAGAGACTAAGATAAAGTCTCTTGTGTCCCTATCTTGGGTTCATTTCACTTAGCGTTATCTAATATGGTCATGTGAACATAGCTTTTGGCTTTTTCTGCTTGTCTGGTAAGATTATCCTAGATGTATACTAATTATTGCAAGTAAGGGAAACCATGGGACCTATGTTTCTTTGGGTCTGGCTTACTTCACTTAACATAATTTTTTGTCAGTCTTTCTGATGGAAGCATAGAATTCCATTAGATAGATAGAGAGAGAGAGAGAGAGAGAGAGAGAGAGAGAGAGAGATGTAAACACATACACACACACACACACACACACACACACACACACACACACACATACACACCCCACATTTCCTTGATCCATTCATCTAGTGAGGGGGCATATCTTAGCTATGGTAAAAAAAAAAAATGCTGCGGTAAACATAGTTGTGCTGGTAGCTTTAGTATGGCCTTGTTGTAATCATTTGGGTAAATGCCCAAAAGTGGGATTGCTAGGTCATAGGGGAGCTCTATGTGGAGTCTTTTGAGGAACCTCCACACTGCTTTCCAAAGTGATTGGACAAGTTTACACTCCTACCAACACAAAATGCTTTTAGAGGGAAAGTAGTCACTCTATGAGAAAAAGGCAAAAAAAAAAAAAACAAAAAAAAAACAATTTAAGAGAGTTTTAAACTCCAAAACACTAGTGCTAGAGGAAAAAATTAATTAAAAGAATAAAGCCAACTGGGTGCTAGTGGCTAACACCTATAATCGTAGCTATTCCAGAGGTGGAGATCTGAGAATCACAGTTCAAAGCCAGCCTGAGCAGGAAAATCTGAGACTCTTATCTCCAAATAACCACCAGAAAAACCAAAAGTGGCACTGTGGCTCAATGTGGTAGAGTGTTGGCCTTGTGCAAAAACAGCTCAGGGACAGCACCCAGACTCTGAGTTCAAGCCTAATGAATGCCAAAAAATAAAAGGATAAAAACAATAAAGCCAGGTGTCAGTGGCTCATATCTGTAATCTTAGCTACATGGGAGGCTAAAAACAGGAGATCCAACGCCAGCCCAGGCAGAGAACTCAAGACCCCTTCTAAACCACAGCTGGGCACAGTGTGCACACCTGTCATCCCAAGGAAGCTGGGATTGGGAATATCACAGTTTCAGGTTGGCCCAGGCAGAAAATTCCAAGTGATTCCGTCTCTATGAAGGGAAGCTAGAGGCTGTGTTGCACACCTGTGATCCTAGTAACTACAGGGAAGTTAAGACAGACAAACTGAAGCTCGTGTTTTTGCCCAGGAAAGAACTTAGACTCTATCCTACAAATAGAAGGTGAAAAACGAGGCTGAAGGTATGGCTCAATAGTAGTATACCAGCCTAGTAAGTACAAGTCCCTAAGTTCAAATTTCTGTACCAGCAAAGGAGAGGGGTCAGGGTCGGGGTCAGGGGAGGAGAGGGGAGAAGAGAAGGACAAACAGACAGACAAGAGAAGAGAGGCAGAGAGAGAGAGAGAGAGAGAGAGAGAGAGAGAGAGAGAGAGAGAGAGAGAGAGAGAGACAGAGAGAGAGAGAGAGAGAGCATGCCAGCATTTAGTCACTAGGAAACACTGGAATTAGAATTACTTACTCTTACCAGCCAGGAGGGCAAGAAACCACACTTCAGGAAACCCCAGATGCCAGAAGTTCTAGCTATGTCCACCTGGTCCAGACAGGTGGGGATCACACTATAAGGGAAAGGAGCAGGGCCTGCACCATCACCCCACAGGTAAAGGACCCAGTCAAGACCACCTGGAGAGTCCTCAGGATGTTCTTTGTTAAACCACTAGGCCACTTGAGCAGCCAGTTTTGCTACAAATAGCATGAGAAAGAACCTAAGGGAAGCAAAAGCAGCTCATCAATGGTGGCAGCTGCTGTTTGTTTCCAAGCCTCACTTCCCAGTAGTTTGTTTGCTCAGTGATGTTTCTGCAACATATTGGGGGAGAAGTTCTGCCTGTGCTTGAAATATCTCCTTGTGCTTTAAATGTTCCTTTTTCTACACTGGGAAAAAAAAGAAGAGATGGAGGAAAGTGACTAGTGGCTGTCTTAGGAGCTCAGGAATATTAAGGGTGTGAGGGAAGCAGCAGAAAGAAGTGGTGGGCAAATATCAGCTTCTCTACTTCCAGGTCCCCTTCTTAGCAATGGGACTAATAGAGAAGTCTCAAGAGGATTTGGGCAGCTGATTCTGAGGTCCTTGTCAGACTCTCCAGTTGATGGACCTATGTCCAGCCAATCAGGGCCAAGGAGATGCCATTCAGAGACTGTGGTTCCAATGGCTGGAAGAGGGAAAGGCTTTTTGCTAGATCCAGTCAATGGAGCCAGAAGTAAAGGTCAAAGGAACGAAGGAACTCCATTGGAAACTGACCTTGAGAAGCCACACCAGAAATAATCATCTGATCAAGTTGGTTTCTCTGAGAACCAGCATATCAAGTTGGTTCCTTGGAGAGTCTAAAAGTTTACAAAGGGAGCTTCCTATACAATGTCTTGGGTGTCTATGCCTGATGGGAGTGAAGGAAGAGACCAGAGGGAAGAGCTGAACTGTGCTACAGAGAAAACATCCCTTCATCATTCTTGTTCCTCTAGTTTTCCAATCACCTAAATTCAAGTGAGACCAAAAGGCAAAAAAAAAGCAAAGGCAAAGGCCCCGCTCCAATACAGGTTCTGAATTCATCACATGGCCTTGAGAAGTCATGCATGTGGACCTCCAGGCACCATGTCCTGGCCCCATTACCCCAAGAAGATTTGCACAATAAGCAATGGACTGATTAGACCACAGAGGTTTGTGCCAGAATGGGCATCCAGTCTGAGGAGCTAAAGGATATATGGAGAGCTCGTGCAGGCTGCCTGGAGCCTCTGATGGGGACCGATATGGCCCACCAGCCATCCATTGATCTCAAGAGGCACATGGCTCTCTCCTGGAGGGACCTTACTAACCCGGTGCAATCTGCCTCAGGAATCCCTCCCATCTACAGAGGCTCTGCCTATCCTTTTCCTCAATAAATCTTGGCCATTTTGCTGCCCCCTCTTTGTCTTCCATACCAACAAGACAAAGAGCTCCATCCAGATATTGTACTTTTTTAGCATCATAAGCAGGTGAACATTCCTTTATATGAATGTCTGTCATCTTCAGTTACATTCTAATGGAATGGTGAGACATCTTGACGTGGGCAAGTATCTGGCTTTTCCTTCTACTCTAGCAGAGCCTTTCATGTAATTTCTCCTAAGAATTGTCTATCATTTTCATTTTGTGTGTGTGTGTGTGTGTGTGTGTGTGTGTGTGTGTGTGTGTGTGTGTGTGTGTGTGTGTATTGTACTAAGGTTTGGGGATGTGACCACAGGACTTCACCCTGGCTAGGCTGGCGCTCTATCACTGAGTCATGCTTTCAGCCTTGCATTTTGCTAGTTGTTTTGGAGATGGAATCTATCAAACTTTCATTCCAGGCTGGCCTCAAACTTCAGTTCTCTAGATGTAAGCCTCACAAGTGGCTAGGATGACAAGTATGAACCACTGACACCTACTTCCATGACGTCAGTTCTCTATACCATATTTTATGCTCAGGCCTGTCCTTAATTGTCCTTTTGGGGGCATCTATCTACACTGATGGGCACCACTCTGATTGGAAATATACATCCAGCATAGCTCTATCAGTCTCTTACACAGATTCCATTTCTTCTGCCCACAAGGTTCCATCCCTGGCCATCTCGCCTGTCATTCTGCTCAACATCTGCTAATTATCTTATCTCCAAAGTCAATCATATCCATCTGCTCCTCTCCATTCATGAAAGAGGGTTTCATCCTCTCTTTCTAGACTATCTGCTATCAGGACATTCTTTCTTTCAACCTCTCAACCATACTAATCTTTCTAGTCATGACACAACCTAATTTAAACAAGTTATATGATGGGATGAAAATAAAAGCCAAGGTCTTGACTCTAAGTTCCATCATTCTGGGCTACGACTAACTAGGATCTCAAACCACGTGTCATTTACCTGACACAACACTTTCAGTTCTGTCCCTGAGTTTTTGTCATTGTTGGGATTTTAAGGTTTTTGTTTTTTTGGTCAGCTGCGGGGCTTGAACTTGGAGCCTGGGCACCGTCCCTGAGCTCTTTCACTCAAGGCTAGCACTTTACTACATTGAGCCACAGTACCACTTTCTCCCTTTGTTTTTAATACACATTTGCCAAGATCATTTCTTCAGCAAACACTAGTAGGCAAGTCTATCCCAGGCAGTGCAGTTGACTCACTCCTCTGTGGAGCCTTTTGCAAGTCAGTACATGTTCTCTCTGCCCCAGCTGCCCTGTGTCCCCATGATCACCACCTTTACATGGTGCTGTCCCTTCCCCTCCCATATTTCTCTCCCCTGAGAAGTTACAGATGCCATGGAAACAGAGATAGTAATGTTTAACTTAGTACTTCCCAGTACTTAAAAGCCTGTATGCAACACATAATTGCTAGACATAGCAATTGACTCTCCGTAGTGCATGGCTTTCTCCCCCAATTCTCCACCTCATGTGTAAAGAAATTACAAGATAGGAGAATCAGAACTTAGCACCAAAGTTTTAGCAAACTTAGGTCAGTTATTTTCTTTCTTTTTATTAGACGGTACTAATTGTACAAAGAGGTTTTCATTTTGATATTTCCATACATGCATATAGTATGATTTAGTTGAATTCATCCCATTATTTTCTGTTTCATCACTCCCTGTTTGTTGTTTTGTTTTGTTTGGTTTTGTTTGGTTTTTGTTTTTGCCAGTCCTGGGGTTTGATCTCAGGCCTGGGCACTATCCCTGAGCTTTTGCGCTCAAGGCTAGCATTCTACCGCTGAAGCCACAGCACCACTTCTGGCTTGGAGATAAGAGTTTCATGAACTTCCTACCTGGGCTGGCTTTGAACCTCAATCCTCACATCTCAGCCTTCTAAGTAGCTAGGATTATTTGTGTGAGCCATAGCACCTTCTCTCCCCTTTTTAAAGGACTTTTAATGGATTTCATTATTTGATTTTCATACATGCATCTAAAGTACTTGGATCATAATTGTCCTCCATCGCTACCCTTCTTTCACCCTCCCCCATCCTACTGGCTCCTCTTTCCAGTCTCTATTTTACACTCACATTTTCAACCTACACAAGTTGTTTCAGACACTCTTCCTGTCACTGACGCCCTAACACCAGTCCCAAACATGCCCACCTGTCACAGGTGCAAGCCCCTATGGTCTTGCCAGTTCTAAAACCACCCATGGAGTCTACTGTTTTGAGCCATGCTTCCTGTGTTGAGAAGAGGCTGTCAAGCCAGGCCCATGTGCAGTACAATGAGGGAAGGCGCTGCACTGATAATCATGTCACAAAGACAAAGCAGCTCAAAGCCAAGAGTTAGCTTAATCCTCCCTCCTCTGTTTGCTTAGCTGCTCTTAAAGCAAGGATGGGCAGCAGGGAAGCAGGCTCCATACTCCAAGGAGAGAAAGGCAATTCATTGACATTTACCAAAGTCAGGAATCTCTGTTAGCTACGCATGCCTTTATTCAGATCTTAACCTTTGCAGAGAGGCCAAGAAGAAAACTTAATTCCCAGGTAGATCAGCTTACATTATTTCATAAGGAAATATAACTCCATATCAAAAGGCAGGCTGTTCCCAGAAAGAAAGTGCTGATAAAAGCAAATGTGACTAATCATTATAATAAAAAAGGAATAGCAAACAATTCATGATCACTTATTTAATGATCACAACCTCATCAAGTTGAGGCTACTATTTATTATTACTCTTGTTTTTTTTTTCCAGGTGAGAAAACTGAGGCACAGAAAGAATAAACACTTGCAGTAGGACACAAAACTGATGAGTGCAGGGCCAGGATATGTATGTATATGTGTTGATATACATACATACATACATTTACACACACACATATAACACATAACCATCTGGTCAGATGCCATACTGAGCTTTTAAGTGCTATACCATCAGCTTCATCAAATCGGAATTCGCAGCCCTAGATTCATCACTTACTGGCTTCTCCAACTTTGAACAAGTTTCATAACTGCTCCGAGTCTCTGTTTTTTCATCTTTAAAGTGGGGGTAGTATGACTTCTTTCTGGGGCTGTTGTGAGGATTGTTAGGCTATAGTTAGGCACGATGGTACATGGCTGTAATACCAGCTACTAGGGTTGCAGAGACAGAAAGGTTCTAAGTTCAACATCAGCACAGCAACATTATTGAGGAAACTAGGAGCAGGGCTTAAGTGGTAGGCTTGCCTAGCATGCATGAGGTGCATGCAGTACTTCAAACCAAGTATCTATGCTGCCTCAGGGCTCAACACATAGTAGGACTTCAATAATAGTCATCTATTTCCTTCTTTTTCTATTTGAAAATGTTCAGTTAATAAAGAATAGGCCAGCACCCATGGCTCATGCCTATAATCTTAGCTAATCAGAAGGCTAAGATCTGAAGATCATAGTTTGAACCCACCCCAGGAAGAAAAGTCCCTGTGAGACTCTCTAATCACAGAAAAAGCCAGAAGTAGAGCTGTGGCTCAAAGTGGTAGAGCACTAGCCTTGAGCAAAAGAGCTCAGGGACAATACCCAGGCCCTGAGTTCAAGCCTCACAACCAATAACAACAACAACAAAAGAACAGGCCGTAGGAAAATCCAGCCTGCATTTCATAGATTTCCAATTTTAAAAGCCTATAAAACTAACAACGCCAGTGAAAGAAATCCTATTGCTTTTCAGCCAATAATATCACCTCACATTTTAGTAGACAGGATCAGATATTTATGGACCAACAGATGTCTCTTTAGAAATGTGAGGAAATTGGGAGGACACGTTAGGTGTTTCAAGCTCCAAGGATGTTGGAATAAATCCCCCTTTCCATCAGCTGATGAAATCTGGGCAGCCTTGGCTGGCTGGGGTCTGTCTTCACAGCAAGGCAAAGAGATTTAAGATCCAAGGACTGATTGTCCCAGTCTCTGAGCTTTCCTTTGATCCCTCCAGGTCTCCTGAATGACACTAGATTTATTGGAATACTAAATAACATCTTAAGACTAAATATCTAAAGTTTGAAAGGCAAACTTAAATCGCTATGAAGAAAGATATATCCTTAGCAGCATAATAGAACCTATATATTCTTCCCTACCCTGCCCTCTTTTTTGAAAATGATATTCAGAGAGAAACTAGAGAGCTTTTGAGCAATAATCTAACCCTTTCCCAAGACTCCTCTTACAGACACAGCCCTCCCAGTGCAGGACCTTTTTCCTTTTCCCCTTGGGCAAGATGAACAGAACATAGATTGCAGATCTAACTCTGAGAATGATCACACATCCCTGGATTGCTACTCATCAGCCCAAGGGTTGTACCTCCTCTAAACTTAAGGGAATGAAAAAAAAGGGACCAAATGTTATTTTTTTAGAACCATATTTAGCAGCTCTTTGGTTGGGTTTCAGCCCTGAAAAGCAAGCATATGCTTACAAAAGCAAAACAGAACAAAGAAAACACAAACAGTAGGGCAAGCTCTTCATATTAATATCTTAAGTCTTCAAGCTTTTTCAACACCATTATTCTTCCAGAATAAGTGCAGTATGGAAAAGGCATCATGCTGACTCATGAACCCTGGGTTCGAATGCACATCCATCTCACAGTCCAGGTCCTACAGGCACTCATTCTTATTCCCCTTCCTAATACAGCTAGGGTCCAAGGCCTTGCCTTATACAATAGAGTTTACTTATTTCCTAATATTCACCTACTGTGTTATTCACTATCCAAAGTAGAAGCAAGGACATCAGCCCAGCCCCTACCTGAGGTAGTTCCAGTCTAAGGAGGCAAACAGACGTGAGCAAGGATGTGATGAAATTATCCTAACAAGTGGAAAAGGTGCTTCCAAAGCACCTCTAGAAGATCTGCAATGTAGTCCAGTGGCTTATCTTCATTAACATACTGGTCTAAGCCATGCCTCTAAGGTCCAGCAAGGAAATAGATAAATATATGATTGATACATAAACAGATAGGTAGATAGACAGATGGATAGATGGATGGATAGCAGATAGACAGATAGATAGATAGATAGATAGATAGATAGATAGATAGATAGATAGATAGATAGATAGATAGATAGGCAGGCAGGCAGGCAGGCAGGCAGGCAGGCAGGCAGGCAGGCAGGCAGGCAGACAGACAGACAGACAGACAGACAGACAGACAGACAGACAGACAGACCACTGCTTATAGATTTATTTTTCATGGTCCTGATGATCTATTAGAGAAGTAGGGCTCCAGTCTGGAGTCCACTCCTGGCTAGTGCGATCTGACTGCTCATATTGTGGGGTTTCCATCTATGCTATGGACTACTGGCACCTTTTCAAGGTTGTATCTCTGCAGCCCCATATGAGAAGCAGAGTCTTGGGAAAGGCAGTCCAGAGCCAGGCTGCCTCCGGTACTGATGCCTGTATGGGCATGGCCACTAGGGTCCTTGAGCCAATACTGACTCCTCCACTGCCATCCAGCCCTTGGCAAAGTCAGAACACGGGAGCCACATCCAGGCCTCTCAGAACAGGATAGTGATGACTTCTAGTTTGGCTTTCAGCTCTGAGGACAGAGGCTAGAGCCTCCACACCTCCTATTTGGTTTGTTGTATGTTTATTTCTACCCACTAGTCAACAGCCTCAGTAGTGAAACAGTTTCCGGTACTCTGCCCCAGCTTAAGGCTGGCCTCCCAACGGCATCTCCAACCTGGCTCCTCCATTTCACAGGCAAAAGACCTTAATCTACAGATGTCACTGGATTGGGACAGGCAATGGCCCAAATGCTTTGTCCACCTTTCACTCTCATCCTTACAGCAATCTGGGAGATAGATATTTCTAAGCCCCGCTTTCACATGATGAAACCAGGGCTTCAAGGAATTAAGTACCTTGCCCAAGGGAAAGCAGTAAATGGTAGAGATGGCAGCCAAGCACAAGCCTTAAAGGGAGGATAAAAATACCTCCCCTGGAGACTTGTTCTGAGCATCAGAAACAACATATAGAAAGCACTTAGTACAATGCTTGGCAAGGCTTAATAAATAATATCTATATTACTGCTCCTGCTGGTATTAGTAAAAGTTGGCCAAGCTAATAAGAGCATTAGTAGTAGGGCTGATATTCAAGTCCAGATATTTCAAACCTTCTTTTCTATAAGTGGCCAATGCTGAAATATGTTTGGTGTTGTGGGGTGGCAAACCTTGAGATTTAATGGTGATTCCCAAGAAATAACCCCTGGTTAGCCGGTGACAACCATCAAATGTCGAGAAACCTAGAGGATGACATGCCATGTCCCTGTTTCCCTTTAGAGCAGGAAGCTCTAAAGAGAAAGAATAAGAGCAGGATGCTGGTGGTTCTCACCTGTAATCCTAGCTACTCATGAGGCTGAGATGTGAGGATCATGATTCAAAGCCAGACCAGGCAGAGAAGTCTATAAGACTCTTATCTCCAATTAACCACCAGAAAACTAAAAGTGTAACTGGCTCAAAATGGTAGCACACTAGCCTTGAGCAAAAAGCTTAGGCTCATCACCCAGGCCCTGAGTTCAATTCCCATGACTGATCAAAGAGAGAGAAAGAAGAGAGAGAGAGAAAGAGACCAAGTAGGATACAGATTTCTATCTGAAGGCAAACTTTCTGCCTACTTTGCTAGCAGATAAGATAAATATGAATTACATTTTGTGGGGGTTTTTGGTGTCAGTCCTAGGACTTGAACTCAGGGCCTGGGTGCTCTCCTTGAGTGTTTTTGTTCATGATTAGTGCGCTATAACTTGAACCACAGCCCCACTTCTGGATTTCCAGTAGTTATTTGGAGATAAAAGAGTCTTACAGGGGCTGGGAAAGTGGCTCAGTGGTAGAATGCTTGCCTTGCATGCATGAGGCCCTGGGTTCCATTCCTCCACACCACAAAAGCAGAAAAAGTGGTACTGTGGCTCAAGTGGTAGAGCACTAGCCTTGAACTGAAGCGTTAAAGGACAGCACCCAGGCCCAGAGTTTAGGCCCCACAACCAAAAAAAAAAAGTCTTATAGACTTTATTGATCAGGCTAACTTCTTTCAACCATGATCCTCAGATCTCAGCCTCCTGAGTAACTAGGATTACAGGCCTAAGCCATTAGTGCCCAGCAATACTGATTTCTTTGAGTTAGCCAATGAATTGATAGTGAGTACAACAAAGTAGACCCACAAAGCACAGAGACTCCATAAGCCAAAGAAAGCCTGATTCAGACCTCCACTTTACCATGCAGTACCTTAGGAATGCTGGGCATACTATTTAATCTCTCTGTGCCTCAGTTTCCTGGACTGAAGATAGAGATAATGGTATTTACTTTGTAAAATCACTTGATTTAAAAAAAAAACTAGTTATATCTAGAACTTTTCAGGTGACATCTGATACATTCTATGTAAGATCTCAAAAGAATGTCTGCTAAAAATTCCTTATCCACAAAGGAATAACTTGCATTGCTTTTGTTCAGTCAGTCAGGATGATGGAGCTAGTCACATCTTCAAAGTTCTACCATTTGTGCCCTATTGCAAAACCAGTAACATAACACATTTCTGACATCAGCTCAGTAAGATCCTTATCCTCCTTTGACGGAAAGCAACTCAAGGCCTAGAATGAGTGCTGAAAATCATGCGTCTTCCAACAAATAGCTTAGGTGACTTGGTCTCAGCTAGTTGCAAAGTTACTGGCAGACCTAAAGTCTTTGGACTTCTGGTTTTTTGACTGAATGGGAAGACCAGTCTCCAAACAGTGGATCTAGAAGGGAAAGAAACAGGCTGCTGAGACACATGGATGGCAGGTGTCAATTCTAGATGCCTGATTTGAGAAACAAATTTAACTCATGTCCAGAATGATAGAACAAGATTTATCACCCATGGCTAATTTGATACAACTGAGATAGACCATTTGGTAGGTCACACATAAATATCAATGTAGGAGATACATAACACTTTCAAAAGTATTTTTTTTCGTTTATAGACTTGATGAATCCATATTCATATTTAGCTCAGCTCCAAAGTATTTCTTTACAAATCAAAAACAAAGAATTCAACATCAACTGTTGGTTGCTCATTTGGCTTGCATTGGAAAAATGGGTGAAGATGAAAACAATCCAAGAAGAACTACTAACATTAGTCCTGAAGCCAGGCACTGGTGGCTCCTTCCTGTAGTTTCTAATTCCTTAGGAGACTGAGACGAGACCCTGAAACTGTGGTTCAAAGCCAAAGACAAAATAAGCAAAAATGTTTGTGAGACTCTCATCTCCAAAATAACGAGCAAAAAGCTAGGCTGGTAGTATAGCTCAAGTGGTAGAGCACCAGACTAGCAAGTAAGCTGAATGAGTTCCAAGCCCTGCGTCCAAACTCTGCTTCTACAACATTGCATTTTCTGCAAAACTATTTTCATCCTTTGTCTGCTCTGAAGACTGGATCCCTTGCCAGTCCTCACACTTTGATCTGAAGTTCCTACTGCAATGCACATAAACCTACCTGTGCCATGTATGGACTGGAGATCCCAAATTTGTGTTCAGAGACCATTTTCCAACCCACTAGTCAGGAAAGGTCACAGAAACTTCATCAAGCAGGTTAAGAAAATTCTTCACTAAGCTGCAGGATCCATTTTGGTCAAGAACAGCTGTCCTCAACTCTCCCATAGTCTGTCCCAGGTTGGTCTCTCTCTCTCTCTCTCTCTCTCTCTCTCTCTCTCTCTCTCTCTCTCTCTCTCTCTCTCTCTCTCTCTCTCTCTCTCTCTCTCTCTCTCTCTCTCTCACACACACACACACATACACACACACACACACACACACACACACACACACACACACACACAATGTCCACAGAGGCCCCCATCTCGATCCCACCCATAGTCAGGTTACTACAAAGAAGATTCAGCTGTTTTGGGAAATGTAATGCATGCTTTACAGGACTGAGAAGGTGGCTCAGTGGTAGAGCACTTGCCTTGCATGCGTGAGGTCCTGGGTTCCATTCCTCAGCACCACATAAGCAGAAAAAGCCAGAAGTAGTGCTGTGGCTCAAGTGGTAGAGCACTAGCCTTGAGTTGAAGAGCTGAAGGACAGTGCCCAGGCCCAGAGTTCAGGCCCCATGACTGACAAAAAAATAAAAAATAAAATAAAAATACATGCTTTACAGGGAGACCTGCAGGACAGAGTAACTTTCCAGTATTTCCAGCAACACCAGATCTCAATGATGGGAAGGAACTAGAGTAGCAAACACCTTGGCATTTTGCCTTCTCAAAGATGTAGATGGAGAAAAAAAAAGATAACTACAGCAGCTGGGACTTTAAAGACAAGAAGAGATTAGCTAAATAATTAAGTAATAAAGAAGATGAAGACATCCAAGGTTCTACTTTGAAGAGAAGAGACTTCACAAAGGCCATTCCTGCTTACAGCAGACCAATGACAGGAAGGCTTGCTGAGTTTCAGTAGTTCTCACACCTACAAGTACCATGCAGTTGACAGGAGGCAGAAATGAATGAAGCTGGCAGAAGAGACCTCATGCTATAACAAAGTACAGCAGAAGTATGAGCTATTCTTTACAGGCTGCTGTCCACCCTTCCACCCTTACCTGGCTCCACATATGTTCCCTTCTTGTCCCTTTGCATGGAGAACCACAAAGGAGGGCAGAAGATATGCCGATTGGAAGGGGACAGGGCCAATGCCTTTGGGCCATGGGGCCAGGGAGAAAGTAACTGGCTGGTTGGATTGTCTCTTTTTCTCACTTCCAGAGAGGGGTGGGATGGCCCAGAGCCATGTAGAACAGCCAAAAGCCCATCGAGGGCCCGCTCTGTCATCTGGCATACCGAAATACCAGCCAATCCCAATCCATCACTTGGTATCACCACTAATGGTACAGATGGCTGGTTAATACCAATTTAGACAGATTGCTGACTATGAAGCCTCATTTGCATCTATTTTTTGCAAGGCTTTTATCCTAGTATAACGCTAGTATAAAGAATATATAAATTGGTTTGCTTGTTATTGGTTGGTTTGATTTCCATAAGTTTGGGAACACTGTCTTGAACTGACTAGCTGTGTCAAGAGTTTCTTTGCAGCAGGATTTCTCAAAATCGTTACTGTGCTGATGGGCCCCGTGAATCTGCAGATAGGGCAAAGCTTACCACATTTCTTCCCAAACTCATCTGGCTATAACCTACTCTTTAAAGAAAACTCTACACTCTAGTGTTTCCCAGGGCACAGGCTAGAAGATGACAGGACACAGAGCAATATATTATAGTTATACTGTATAGGGCCTTATGATTTCCCAAATAATATTTGAGGCAAGCTACTTTTTCCTGTAATCTCCCATTCCCTGGGTGTGATGTTATTTCATCTCTGCATGGTTCCTAGGAAGTAGGCTGTTCACAAAAGGGGGTGGGGGGAAACAAACTCAGGCTCTTTATAGTGACAAAAATGCACATTCTCCCCCACTGACTGCAGTTTGCAATATGCAAAAGCAGTCTCAGAAAACCTTTACAAAGCTAGCTAACAAGCCAGGGATTCTGTAAATTCATTCTTAACAAGAGGGTTAAAAGCAGCCTTAATCATGGCCTCTGCTTTCCTAAGGGTAACCACATCCTTAGCTGGCCTAAACCAGAGCATGCTGGGACTTGTAGTTCTTGCATGCGACTGAGGACCGCACAACTCCAGTTTCCTGTACACTTGAAGGCCTTTGAACTCAGATCCTGCTCTTTTTTTTGGTCACCACAAGGTAACCTAGCAGCTGAGAAGAACTAATTGGGCAGCATTTTCTGACTGCTGGCATGAACAACTCTCATCACAGCATCACCGTGGCAACCTGACTGGAATGCTGGTTATTCACACAAAGACAGCCTGGTCTGCATTCTGACTAGGGCTGCAATTTCTCTCCATTCCACTTTGCCCATTACCAATTGCTACTGTAGGAACAATTTCTCCTTTAAGCATGCTTGTTACTGGTCTAGGGAGGGGTCGAGGATAGTCTTTTCTTAGTCTGGAAAAATCTGGAAAGAGATGGGGAAAGTAACATAGCCTGTATTTCCAGGAGCAAGGAAATTTTATTAAAACAGGCTCTATATAAACAGTGAGGTCATCAGGGAGTTATTCCATGGCTCATCACTAGGGCCACAGAACTCCATAGAGCTGGCATAGAGTTGGCAGGTGGGGTGGGCATTGGATCACTAGCAACTAGATCACAAAAGCAAGGGGTGTTCCTTTCCTAGCCACCTATAATGTGCCCACTGACCACCCTCCTCCAAATCCTACAAGGAGCCCTGCCATCTAATGTTTCATCCAACCTCAGTCTATCTTCCTGTCTGCAGTGCAGCTCTCCTGGGCATTAGCTAAAGCCCCACTATTCCCAGTAGACGTCCTGTAGACATTTCAATTCTGTGTTCGTATTTGTTATGGCTATCCAGAGGGAGCCCATCATTGTCAAATCATATTTCATACTTAAGTTCTTCCCCTTGCACTCCATTAAAGCTCATCACAAAGATGACCTGGCACGCATCTCTGTCTTACCTGCCCTGGAGAGTAACTCTCCAAGAAGCATGGGTAGGTTTTGAATGGGCTTTATACCATTTGCAGGTGGGTAATTTTGAAAGGTCACTTACTATGTTAGAGCTACAGTCTCTTTGTCTATAAGCAGGGCACTATTCAAAAAGTAGCTCACCGGTAGAGTGCTAGCTTGAGCAAAAGAAGCTCAGGGACAGTGCCCAGGTCCTGAGTTCAAGCCCCAGGATTGGAAAAAATAAAGTAGCTTGTCTCAAATATTATCAAAGTGATTTCCAAGATCAACAGCCTCTCAGCCATCTGGGAACCTGGAGAGCAATGCAGAGGCTTGGTCCTGCCTAGACCTCTAGAACTTGATGTAATTTTGCCTTTTCTGTTTGCTTGTTTGTTTCATATTGGATTGTGAGTGTGTGTGTAAGCACTGAACTCAGGGCTTTGCCACCTTGGCTTTTTAATTCAGGGCTAGTGCTCTATCACTTCAGTCATACCTTCACTTCTGGCTTTTCGCTGGCTAATTGAAGGTAACAATCTCACAGATTTTCCTGCCTCAACTAGCTTCAAACCACAATCTGCAGGTCTCAGCCTCCTGAGTAGCTAGGATGAGTTTTACCAAGATCACTGGGTGATTTAGATGCATAGTAAGGTGCCAAAACAATTGATAAAATTTGCTTAGCAGAGGTAAGGTAAGCAAGTTCATAGAAAATACCCAGAGGGAAATCTGGTAAATGAAGCAGGAAGTTATCAGTCTCATCCTGATAAATCTATGGGGAGTTAAACTGGTGTAGAGGACCCAGATATCAGCTCAGGAGCTGTCCCTTGAAGAGCATGTCTAGCGAGGAATCATTGACTAAAATGCACAGAATTAGCCATGGAGACAGCAAAAGGGCTGTGGTTTCGAAATACATGATGGAAATGATCTTCACCCTTTACAATCTTTCTGACATTGAGCAAATCCACTGAAGTCCTTAGCCCCTGATTTCTTTTCCGGGAAAGTCGAAATAAGAATCTTGGCAAATTGCCCTCCTCCCCTCTGCATTGCAATAAAATTGAAATGAGATCAAAAGAATGAAAGAATTTTGCCACATAGCAGGCAATGATTAGTTTCTTTTTATTATCAGTTCATATTAAAATAAAATGTGCCCAGCACAAAGTGACCTGCTGGGCAAAAAAGAAGAAAAAATGTAGCCACCCCTGAAGGATAGAAATGCATGAAAAACAGGATGTCAGGCCACTGTGGATCAAGGGGACAAGTGCCTTCTTGGTCACCTGGCATGGTAAGAGAAGGGCTGGGGAAGGGGAGGGAGAGGATGTCAGAGAAAAGGAATCCATCCCAGGCCTGCAGCTCTTTCCGCAGCAGAGCAAAGATGGAAGCCAGAAGGGAGTCTGACGCTGACCTGTGGGACAGCCACTCCCCAGGAGAATAAGGGGTGAACACTAGCTGCAGGGACTTCCTAAGAGCCCTGCCCCCGAAAGGAGGAGTGAGCCCCAGGCTGGAAGCTCTGACCAGGCCTCCAGGCAGAGTAAGGCTAGGGGAGCTCCGACAGGAGGGAGATCTACAGACTGACAGTCACCTCAGGCCCCCAAAGGGAAAGGTGGCATCTGGCTAGACTTCGAAATACAAGCCGGATTGGAGTAAGCAAAGGGAGATCAGGAGGAGTGAATTTGCCATCTGCATGGTGTTATTGCAATAAGATATATGTTCGTGGCATATGTCATGTCTGTGGAAATTGACTAAAGCCCAGAATTGTGTAAGGATAGTTCCTCCATTCATCACACTTGAGTATATTTCCAAAAGTCATGATTTCATAAGACAAATGCCTTCAAATATTGGATACACACAGTTATGACCAAAAAAAAGTCAGTCAGATGCATGCAGAAGACAAAAGCCATTCTATTTTTAAATAAGACTCTGTGTTTAAAATCTTATTCTTGCCAATCACTGGTGGCTAGCACCTATAATCCTACCTAGACAGGAGATCCAAAGAGATCCAAAGAGATCCAAAGAAGCATGGTTCCATGCCAACCCTGGCAGGTAAGTTTGCACAACTCCACTTCCAAAATAACCAGTACAAAACCAGGCTTAGAGGTGTGGGCCCAAGTGGTAGAGCCCCAGCAGAGTAAGGAGGCCAAGCAAGTACAAGGCCTTGGGTTCAAATTCTGGTATCAATTTTTAAAATCCTCACTTCTCACAGCCACAAAGGAACAAGTACATACATGACATTGCTAAAACAATGTGTTCATAGCCACTTGACCTCCCAAGCGGAAACTGATTCGCTTTATCCTGGTTTCCTGAACCACATATACAGGACCCACGCCATGTGATGTGTACTAAACACTAGCAAAGTAACCAAGATCAATGAGAAAAGAGAGATGCTATTAGTTTATTTTTCCTTCAGTGAAGTACAAAGATGGGTGTTTCAGCATGCTTTGAGAAAAGCAGCGAAGGTCCAGGGAGTCTGGGAAGCCACACTAAATTTAGCATGTCTTCTTGGAATATCTATCCATAAGGATTTTGCTGTGAAGTTTCTTTTTTTTAATTTTTAAGTTTTATTTTATTGTAAAGGTGATGCACAGAGTAGTTACATAAGTAGGGTCGTTAGTACATTTCTTGTTGAACATTGTTACCCCCTCCATTGGTTTCTCAGACTTTTCCCCCTCTCCCTACTCCCTTTACCCCCCCAAGTTGTAAAGTTCATTTCTAACATAATGTCTTCTGCTGTGAGGTTTCTAAAAAATATATTATACATGGAAAAGTCTGCATCCATTTTTAAAAATAAAGCAGAAAGAAGTGACTAAATCTGACTTCCAGTAGGCATGTCTCAGTACACAAATATTCCTAGAGCTTCTAATTTCCTCTCCTTTACCAACAGGGATGTTTTGCCAAACACGTTCAGAAAACATGCCTTTTTCCCCCAAAAAGTATCTGTGTGCTGGTCCAGTGGCTTAACTCAGGGTCTGGGCACTGTCCCTTAGCCTTTTTGCTCAGGGGTAGTTCTCTTCCACTTGAACCATAGCTCTACTTCTAGTTTTGTGATGGTTAATTAGAGATAAGAGTCTCATGGATTTTCCTGCCTGGGCGGGCTTTGAACCTCAATCCTCAGTGCTTAGCTTCCAGAGTAGCTAGGATTACATGTGTGAGCCTGAGTTCAGAAGTATTTTTATTTTTGGCAATAGTGGAAAAATGAACCCCAGGCCTCAAGCTTGCTGGTCAAGCTTTCTTAATACTTCAGCAACACTCTCAGCTTTGTGGCCCTATTTTTCAAGTTCAGTAATGTTCTTAAGTTCACCTCGATCCATTCACAATTTACAATGAGTGAAATTAGAGCTAGAGAGCAGTTGAATTTCCTATTGTCCATATGGATGGATTTCAAGAAAAGCAATACTGTCTACAAAAAAATAACAAAATGAATACTTACTTTTCATGTTTTTTTTCTAAGCAATCACTTGCTAATTGCAATCAGACACCTTTATTAAAAGTGGTGTTCTGTACTAAAGCTGTTACCTCTAAGATTTCTCAGTTATTGTCTGAATTTAAAAGGAAATAAAACAAAGAATCTTATTTAAGTCTTGCTTTTCTCAACTATTAAATGTCCTCCACCCCTCCCAAGTGTGTAAATTAGTCAGGCTGTTTAGAGAGGCAGAGAATATTATTCTATTCCAGAATGGAGCGTAGCCACAGGGGAACTGATCAAATGAAATGAACGTGTTTATTGTGTGCATTTGTTTCAGTATATAGTTCCCTATTTAAAAGTTTGAAAAAGTAAGTTAGTCATGAAAGGGGCGAGTGCGATTTAGAAGAGCAGAGAAAGGAATACAAGCTCTCTGATGATTAAAATATCAATTTCCTGTCCTAGGCACAGTTCAGATTGGGGACGGCTTACGCCCAAGTGTGTCCTTTTGTTATGGTTTCCAAATCTTGTTCATTACTGAATTCCACTCAGTCATTCACCATGCTACTTGACAAAGGTTCAGCCTACAGCACTTGCACACAGAATAGCTGCTTCATTAGCTACTAGTATTTCCCAATGGGTACTTACCTAAATCAAGCTATAACCACATCACTACAACTGCCTATCAGTTCTCAGACCTCCCACATCGGTCCCCAATTTTTTTCGAGAGAATTCATTCAAACATCCCTCTCATGTGGTCTGCTCAGTGACTCTACAATATTTGAGTATATTTTGGAGATGAAAAACTTGGAACTGGAGATAGCATTAGGAAAAGGTTGGAATTTTTTTTTTTTTGGCAGCTGACTCTCAAATAATGCATTGAGAATAATGACTGCAATTGTAATGAAAAATCTGAAAGTCACTAAAAATTTTTCCTTCTGAGAAGAAGAGCCAATTGGCTTGCACTAAAGTCACCTGTGAAATGAGCAGATCCAAAGCGCTGAGGTTTTCCTTCTCAGTGCCTTAGGGGTAAGTGGTGTAGGTGATTCCAGATTCTCAATGTATAATGTACCCCCCCCCCGCCTGTTTGTCTTTCATTATTTTTCATTTATTCTATTCACAAACACCTTCCTTAGGAGCTGATTTCCATCTTCAAACCAGATCACGCATTCTGTCCACCAAGTCCTTCCTGCAACCCACACTCTTCTCCTAGAAGCTCAGTTCTGTCTCCTCACATTCTCACAGTATTTCTTCTAGAAAACAGCCAGCACCAGCCAGGTACTGGCATTATGTGTTCCAGCGTCTGCCTCCCTTTGAGACTGACCTGCTGAAAGCATCTACATTTTCTGATCTCTAGCTTTTAGCAGGGCTGAAGCTTAGAGTGGATTTTCAATAAGTCCCAAACGATCAGCTAGAACAATGTTCAGTTCAGTTTAGCACATAGCACAAGGCCAAGTACTTGAATACAACCCTGCAACTCAGGATCCTGCAATTCTGCCCAGAATTCCATCAAAGAGACACTCCTATTTTAATTTCACAGATGGGAAAAAACTGAAGCCAATGCATAGTGAGATTTTCTTTTTCTTTTTCTTTTTGTGCTGGTAGTAGATCTTGTACTCAAGGCCTGGGCACTGCCCCTTAGCTTTTTTGCTCAAGGCTGGTGCTCTGTCACTTGAACCACAGCTCAAATTCTGGCTTTTTTGTTAGTTAATTGAAGACAAGAGTCTCATCACTTTTTCTGCCAAGCTAGCTTTGAAATGTGATCCTCAGACCTCAACCTTTTGCATAGTTAGGATTATAGGTAAGAGCCATCATCACCTAGCTTCTAAAGGACAGATGTGACATGCCCACTAAGCCTGCCATTTGAGGACATAGAAACCATTGTGAGTAGAATTCACAGCAACTTGTTCTCACCTTGCCGGTGGTCCGAGAATTGCCAACCTCCACGAGACAATTAGAGGGCAGAGTAGATGAACTCCTACAAGGTATATTTGGGGAAATGTTTGAGGTTTGGTGAAATGGTAAGGAGCCATCCCTTATTGAGACTTTAGCCACAAACACCCCAATGACCTCTCCTATCTTTCTACCAATCCCTGTCACCTCATTTGGAGGAAACCTGGTGTGTGTCTGCATACAACCACAAGAGCCATAATTTGAATACAGTACAACTTGATAGAAAGACACTGCCAATGGTTGCCTGAAGCTTGCACCAACACGATCTTGACCTGTAAAATAATTAAGACTCCCTGGAACTTTCCATTACAAACCTTTACCAGCCCATCTGATTCTTGGGCAATACCTTTCTAGCATTGACTGACCTCAGGGAAGCAAAATCCAAGCAATCCAAGGCCTCTTCCTACCCCACAAAACACCCGCATGCAATCAGCCTCCCGTGAGAGATGCGGAGTAATGACTTCCAACACATTAGATTAGCTCTCCAAACGCCATTGTATAAATATGCTCTTGACAGCCCTCCACTCGGTGTTAATAACTGCCATAGAATTTTTGAAAGCCACACAAATAGGAGGAAAATGGATAATAAATAATAATGGCAAGAGATTGTGGCTCATCGGATGCCTTTCGTCAGGATAATGGCCACTGATCTCATTTCCAGGCCTCCCTTCCCACCTTTGTCCCCTGGTGGAGTGAGCAATGATTGTTTACAAACTCCTCTGAAGGGCCCCACTTCACAGGGTCTCCCACACAGCCGCTCAATTAACAGAACTAAATCCCTTGGTTGGGTTCGCAGAAGCTGCCAACCAAATGCCATTTGCTTCCAGAAGCAGAACTTGAGGCTGGGAGGTGTGGAGGATTCCACTCTTGCTAGAATAGCTTTCAAGTGAGTGTCTGGGACCATCAGCCTGCTTTCCTGCCTGGCCCAGGAAATAAGGGTTAACTGGACATCCATCCTTCATGAGATGAGTGCATTGACTCATTTTGCTCTAGGGCTCTCCTGGAGTCTACCTAGCAGATCTTAACCTGTGCCAGCTGAAACCTGTGCACCTCCTGATGATAGTTTATATGTTTTGCACGTGCATGTCTGTTTAGTAGGGAACAAAACATACACATTTGTTATATGAAAGAACTGTAAGATCCAGGATTACCTGGATGGACCTAGAACAAATCATGTCAAGTTGAAGTAAGCCAAACTCGGAGAGACAAATGCCACATGTTTTCCTGTGGAAGCCAGATCTATAATACCCTGAGACATGACAAATTATGCAGGACTCTAGACACAGTGAAATCAAAAGATGATCCTCTTAGGGGAGAAACACAAAGGTACATAGGGACAAAGCCTATGTGCCTCTAATCACAGAAAAAAATATATATATAACATATATAATACATATATAAATGAACTCCAAGAAATGGAAACAAGGGAGTTTTTTTCCTTCGTTGATGTTTTTGTTTTCTTTTCTTTCTGTCTGGTGTGTTGGTCTGTCTTTGGGAGGGTGGGGGAGCACAGAACCCGAGCAGAAAAAGGGCGAACAAGTGCAGCAGTAGTGTTCTGCTGATCACTGTTGAAAGAGAATTGTGCTATTTGAGGATGGGGACCAGAGGGGAGGACTGGGAAAGAGCAAAGGAAGATATAACACTGTACGAAAGGAAAGGTACTTGTTACCTGACTTATGTAACTTGTGTACATCACCTGTATAATTACAATAATTTTTTAAAGAAGTTAGCCAGCTGCTCATGTCTCATACCTGTAATTTAGCTACTTAGGAGGCCGAGATCTGAGGACCACAGTTCAAAGCCAGCTCTGGCAGGAAAGTCCATGAGACTCTTACCTCCAATTAACCACAAGAGAACCAGAAGTGGCACTGTGACTCAAAGAGGTAGAACACTAGCCTTGAGCAAAAGAACTCAGGGACAGCACCCAGGCCCTGAGTTCAAGCCCCCATAACCAACCAAAAAAAAAAAAGTTCTAGATTTTTGTGGACCCTTCAACAGTCCTTCAATATGAGCTGAGTGGCCTAAGAGTACCACCAGTTTGTAAGAGAAGAAACGTATTCTGGGCAGTTATCTGCCTGAGAGGCAACATGAGAATGAGTGTAGGAGCCTTCCCAATGCTAGTCAACATCTTTCTAGAGAAAGCGTCTGCAGCTGTATCTACCATCTACTCACACGCGTACAGTGGCATGCTGGGATGGTTTGTCTTTCATCTACTATCAGGCCTGAGGATAGAAACTATTTTTATCTACTCTGTGAGTGTATGTGTGTGAATGTGCAAGTGTGTGTGAGTACACATGCACACATACGGGGGGTTTGCACTGAAGGGGCTCAGAATTTGCCATTCCAAAATATGCCATTTTGGCGCACCCATTATTTTGAGCAGAAGGCAACAGAGAAACAACAGATGTAGAAAAATCTCTACCCTCTCACTATCTGCTGAAAGACGGGGCATGAATTTCTCTTTGTGAAGCACAGTCCCCATATAAGGAAAACAATAAACAACTCTTCTTCTTTAGTGGTCATTCAGCCTTCCTCAGTTTCCCTCACATGTTTCCATTTCTTGCCATTTACTGCTCTTATGAATTTAATATTTTCTTGTTTCACCTTAATAATTTATTGATTTTTGCTAAGCTGGTATAGAAGCCCCAAATTCTAACCATGTCCTTACCTCATATTTCTTTGTAAACTCCCGTGCACATGTACACAATCAAAACCATTCTTTTCTCTTGAAAAATCTATACTTTTTAAATATAAATTGGGCCAGCCATAGATTCTAAACCCAAGATGATAGACAAATAACAATAATGATCAATCTGTTGACTTAAAACAATGTTCCGTTTCCAGAAATACCTATTTCTGATCTCTGTCACAAAGATTGGAAAAGGATTCTTTTTATATAACTGTGTAAAGGCCAAGAAGATGTATGAGGGCCAGACCTGAACAAAAGTAGATAGGCAAGATGGAAAATTTGTTGATGCTTGAGAGAAAAGAACTTTATAGTCTAGAAGTTTCTAATACTTTGTAATTGCTGAAGGCTGCCCAGAATTTTAACGAACAGCTCAAAATCTCCTTTCTAGTCTTCCCCAAATCATCTAACACACACACACACACACACACACACACACACACACACACACACACACTCACACACACACACACACACACACACACACACACACACACACACACACACACACACACACAACCCAAAACAAAAACTGTAGACAGGCACTGGTAGCTCATGCCTGTAATCCTAGCTACTCAGGAGACTGAGATCTGAGAATCACGGTCAAATTCAGCCCAGGCAGAAAAGTCTGTGAGATTCTTATTAATCACAGAAAAAGTCAGAAGTGGAGCTATGGCTCAAGTGGTAGACAGCTAACATTGGGCAAAAGATGCTCAGAGACAGCATCCAGGCCCAGAGTTCAAGGCCTAGAGTCAGCAAAAAATAAAAAAAAAATAAATAAATACAAGGATAGTTGTGCTGTACTAAGAACACAAAGACAAGTCAGGTGTGAGACTCCCTCCATAAGCTTAGGTAGCATAAACCCACAAGTGAGATAAAGTCTCTTTATGTAGCCTAAACTGGCTACATCCTCCTTGTTTCCTCCTCCCAAGTGCCTCATGGTTTTCAATTCTAAAGCTTTAGGGAATATGCCCATCTCTTAATAAAATAGTGTCTAGCCAAGGTACATGCAGGAAATAATCATAATTATGACCTCAAAATTCAAACAGTTTAATGAAAACAAATGGGGCAGGAGAGAAGTTTCAGGTATCATTTCAAATGCAATTATTGAGACATCAGAATAATGTTGAGATGATTTTGTGAAGTGTAAGTCAGTCATCAATGGGTGTGGACAGGATGTGGGTTGTTTTAAGTGTGCACAGAACACACTTAGCTTCAGAAAGCTAGGACTCAAGCATTTCTTCATCCAAAAAACAAGCCTGTTTGTAGATAACTTCACTGTGTCTTAGCCATATGTTTAGCATATTCTTCTTTTTAATAATACTGGGGTTTGAACTCAGGACTTCATACTTGCTACTTCTGAGTGAGGCCTCTAGCCCCAGTCATGCATTTAGGAGAGTTGTTCAGGTTTTAGAGTTGACAGATGGCACATGATCAATTTCACCACTTAACTTTAAAAAAAGAAAAGAAAAAGAAAGAAAGAATCAGATCTATCCAGAATGGGTGATTGTCCTGAGTATTTTGGTGATTGGGGCTGCGTCATGAGCAAAGCAGTGCAGTGGCCACCCAAACAATAAAATGATGTTCAGAGAAAGGAGAAATGTCTCCACATGGACTAGAAGCAGGACTTGCTAGAGGGGTTGAGTTTGAGCCCATGTATGGAAAGAAAGAAGCTAAGTTCAGGGGCCTGAAGAGCAAGGAGCTGGGGAGAGGTGGGTCACCGTGGCCGTGAGAGAGGAAAGCAGAGGGTGAGGTGGGCAAGTCAAGATAAAAGGTGATGACAGAAACCTCCAAAACATTAACAAGTATTCCCAGAAGGGAAGGCAGCCTGACATACTCAGTATGCAGCATTTTCATCTCATAAAAATACTGCATCTCCTTTATTCCTTTTCAAAACCTAAAGCTCTGATTCTAACTTCTTAAGAAACCATTTCAGTTCGTCCCAAAGAAAGTGGTTCCACAATCTATCTTCCTGTCACATTTCCAGTAGAAACAAGGGGCCTTCTCCCTTCAAGGTCATATCACATGCCCTTATCAGTTCCATTTCTAGGAAGAGCCATAGAAGACGCCACTTTATCAGCAGATCTAAGGGCACAGAGCACTTCCCGCCACCTCCTTGGCCCTTCTCCCCTGCTCGGTGCTCTTTCTTAGGTTGCACAAGTACAAACACATGGGGAATGCAAAGAATGTATCCAAGCTTGGCAGCCTGCTCTCTGCCCATGGTGAGATCTGAAGCAAAACAGCCACAGAAACAAAATGTGATCTCTGGGTCCATGTGTACCCAGTGACCCTTGTTTTTTATACATCCCTGGCCGGAATCCCACGGAGCAAGACAGGGAAGAATGGACCAGGAAATCTCCAGTTTCTGCAAGACAGAAAAGTCACCATTCCCTCCTGGGAGTATGACAGCCAAGCCAACTTCCACTCTTCCCTGCACTCAGTTCTTACCCCCGACTGTCAGTCTACCTCAGAAGTCCTAGAATGGCCCATAGTCATTCCCTGGACCCCCAAACACACATGCCACTCCCTGACCCAAAAACTGCCTTAAAGGCTGCCCTCCCATAGAGCAACACTCTCAGTCACCCATTTCTCCACTCTGTTTTTCCCCAAAGTCGCCCTTTTCCTTTGTCACCAAAGGAGAATAAGGGTTTGTGCGAGGTGGGTCAAGCTATGTACAAGAAGAGATGACTCTCAGAGCACATGGAGTGTTCATTTCTCAAGTTTTAATTTCTCAGGTTTAATTCCAAGTCTGTATAGGAAACTGATAGAAAAGATCGATGTATCTTTTCCTGACAAATATTCAGAATTTGCATTGATCCTAAAAAATGCATATTTTTTCAGTATGTGTATGTATGTATGTGCATTTAGGGCCGCTCACTCTCACTTTTTTTGTTCACAGTAGGCTCTCTACCACCTGAGCCATGCCTCCAGTCTGGCTTTTGGTTGGTTAAAAGAAGCAAATTTTTCTACCAGGCTGGCTTCAAACCACAATCTTCAGGTCTCAGCCTCCTAAAAAGTTAGATGGCAGGCATTAGCCATTGGTACCTAACTGATTTCCATCTTTTAGTAAATGAAATAACAGAGCAAACAAGCAACTGTACACAGAATTATTTACTACTTTTCAACTTTTCTCTCCCTTCAAGCTTGCCCTTCTCTCTTCAAGGTACCCTTGAACACTGCAACCAGAGTAATTTCTCCATAATAAATGGGTCACATGACCCTTCCCCATCTAAGCTGGCCAATAAATTTTCCTGACCTTAGGTCAATGTGACTCAGAGGCCCCTCTTGACACAGGCCAGGCTACATTGTCTGTGTCCTCTCCCCTCCCATACCTCCTGCCAAACTAGAGTTATTTCTCCATTTTTCCAATGTCTCTGAGTTCAATAGCATTGCTAGAGTTCAGCTCAAGTCAACTGCCTGAAAACACTTTTGCTGGAACCTCCAAGACAAGGTTGAAATAAACGTTCACCTGCGGGGTCTTGGGAGCCTCCCGTGCTTTATTACGGCATTACTCTGCTCCAAGTCCCCCAACAACCAGGGATACAGGAAAGCAAAGGCTATGCCTCGTGACACACAGCCATAGAGATGTTGTCTGCCAGGAAACTGGAGACCAAAGTAGCTACGGAGAGGAGGGAGAAGAGACCTCAGGACATTTTCTTCTCATTTTCCAAGCTACCTGATGGACAGGGGCCATAACAAACAGATAGAGGATTTCACCTCTTGCTGATACGAGGTCTCCATTTCTGCTGGCTTAAAATATGCTTCATGATTGAAGGGCTCCATGCTCCCGTCCTTCCCACAGCTGTGTGATTTGTTCTTCAGTAACAATCCCCTACTAGTCTTCTCATCAACCACTAGCCCATCTCGACTTTCCATGTGAAGCTTCTTTCTGAAAATGGATTTTCAGATTGCAAAGATCATAGAGTTGACTCTTTCCTGGCTGTGTGTCATGGGGTGGTCATGCCTGAAACCGCGGATGACATGAAAATACATATGCAGTATAATTTTATACCTGGAAACAAACCCTCACTGTATTACAGACTAGACAAGCGGTAGTTCCACAGAGTGACAGTAGCTGATAGAGAAAAACAAAAGACTCATTCTCAAAGAGAGAGAATGATATTTTCATGATGTTTACCAGAAGGAAATGGGATTGGGGTGTGTGGGGGGGATATTGGTGTGTGTGTGTGTGTGTGTGTGTGTGTGTGTGTGTGTGTGTGTGTGTGTGTGTGTGTGTGTGTGTGTGTGTGTTGCTCTGAGTTTTAACTCAGAGTCTTGCACTTGCCAGGCAAATTTTCTGCCACCTGAGCCACATCCCCAAACTCTGTTCTGTTCTGTTTTCCAGACAAAGTCATAATCTCTTCTTACCTATACCTCCCAGATCTGGGATTACAAGTATGTACCATCAGACCCACTTTACTTATTAGGATGAGGCCCTGCTACTTTAGCCTAGGGTTGTTCTTAAACAGAGATCTTTCCAATCTCTGCCTCCTGGTAATACAAGTATATGCCATCGCCCCCAGTGGACATGTGCTATGCAAGTTCATGAGATACTAGTATAGTAGAAGCTAACACATCATTGTTGAGGCACAGACTGGAGTATTAGGCAGACAATCTTTGAGTCAAATCTCTCTAAATCTTAGTTGCATCTTCAGTAACATCAGAGTTATGAGACACCATTCATGCCATCATTATAGGAAGTAAAGAGAGAGAGCTGGGTAGTGGTGGCTCACAACTGTAATCCTAGCTACCCAGGAGGCTGAGATCAAGAGAATCATGGTTTGAAGCCAGCACAGGCAGAAAAATCTATGAGACTAGATCTCCAATTAGCTGGCAAAAAGCTAGGTTGGAAGGATGGCTCAAATGGTAGAATACCAACCACAGTCAAGCATGCCAAACAAGTGTGCCAGGCATTGAATTCAAACCTCAGAACTGTCATACACACACACACACACACACACACACACACACACACACACACACACATAAATTTTGCCTATGAAACTTGAACAGTGGCTAGCATTTAATAGGTCCCAAACCAATGGTCACAATTACTAGAATAATTACTCATCCCTTATCACTCAAACACAGAGACCACACTGTTGGTTACACAGGAGGCACACACAGCACCTGGGAATCCCTGGGAAAGGCTGGCGGTGGTGATAGTGAGGATGAATGGCAACAGAGTTGATGTGTTCAACTACATAGTGCAAAGCAATCTTTCCCATGATTCACTAGAGGTTTTTGTGGAGCAGAGATTTTTATACTTATGAAATGCACAACTGATAACAACTGTGTTTATGAAGTATGATCACAATTAAAATAAAAAGAGTAAATTGGACATAGCAAGAATCTGTGTACGTACTACCTAGCTTAGGCTCTGAAATGCTGATAGATGGCTCTTGTCACATGCAAACAGCAGGAATTTATCATTTCACACTTAAAACAACTTAATTGAGACATAGATCACTAACCATACAACCACTTGAAGTGGATACTTCAGTGGTTTTTACTGTAGTAGCCATAAATGTGTGCAACTATCACCACCATCAATATGAGAAATCGGTGCCCAGCACCAGTAGGTGATTATAGGCTCAGGCCTATAATCGTAAGGACTCAAGAGGCTTCGATCTGGAGGGTCAAAACTTGAGGCCAGTCACGGCAGAAAAGTCTCTGAGATGATTTCCCCAAAACAACCATCAAAAAAGTAGGGTGGGAGGCATGACTAAAATAATAGAACACAGCTAGTGCTGGTAGCTCACATCTGTAACCCTGGCTACTCAGGAGGCTGAGATCTGAGGATTGCAGTTCAAAGCCAGCCCAAGCCCAAACTTGAGAGACTCTGATCTCCAATTAACCACCAGAAAGCCAGAAGTGAAATTGTTGCTCAAGTGGTAGAGTGTCAGCCTTGAGCACTTGTAATTGCTATGGGACAGCACCCAGTCCCTGAATTCAAGTCCCAGGACTGTCACAAGCCAGTGAAAACTGAATACAAAGACCTAAGTTCAAACGACAGTACCACCAAAAAAGTTTTAGAAATTAAAAATAAAAGTAAAGGAAAATGGATTTCCCAGTAAGAACTGTCATGAACACACTAACATTAAGAAAAAGTAGGCCAAGACAGCTCCCAGCAACTTGAGAGGCAGAAACAGGAGGATCAAGGTGAGAGGCCAGCCGGGAAGGGAGCATGACCTCATATGAAAGAACAAGCCAGGTGTGGTAGTACAGGCCTATTTATCCCACTTACTTAAGAAGTGAAGGTAGGAAGATTACAGTCCAAGGCAACCTATAAGTCCTGGCAAAAGCCTGAGACATTATCTAAAAATAACTAAAGCAACAAGAGCTGGGGAGTATGGCACAAGTGGAAAGTGCCCTCTTAGTAAGGATTAGACCCTGAGTTCAAACCTTAATACAGCATCCTTAAATTTAAAAATGAGTGGGGGGGGGAGGGAGAGAGAGGAAAAAACAAAAACAAAAGAGAGCATAGGAGGAAGATTCAGGAGCAGAGGAGCAGAGCTTGCTGAGAGCGTCTGACATCTGAAAAATCCCCATTCACGGCTGCTGCCTGTCTGCAGAGCCTGCCGTACAAGAGGGCGAAGGGCTCCTGTCTCTGATTTCCCAATGAACGTCTTCCTTGTTCTCCACGCTCTGCTGCACGCCTCTTCGGTGAGTCTTGCACAGATTGATAGACAGAATGAGCTGACCCACCATGGAAAACATCACCTGCCTTTACCTTAGCTGTGTTGAGAGCGTTCAGAAGTTGGCCGACATAGAAACGCTTCTGAATTTCAATACGAAATTTCTGAATCTCTTGGTCTCAAATTATACCACTGCTCCAAGAACTAGGGGGAAGGTTCCTGAAATGGAAATCCTCGGCTCCTGATAGTGGCCAGTAGAAAAATATGACATCCACTCAGCTACTCAGGAAATTGATATGATCTGGTCTCAATTAAAACACAATTAGTTATAGAAAGAAAAAGAAAATACCTTCTTGCAAAACAACAACTTACCAAAAAATATCTTCATATTTGAAACATAAATATTATCCTAACCTATGTATAGCTAAAAGAAAACAAATACTGAGACAAAAGCTTCTAGACCTGGGAGCCTGTTGGCACATGCCTGTAATCCTAGCTTCTCAAAAGAATGAGATCTGAGGATCGAGGTTCGATGTCAACTCTGGCAGGAAAGCCTAGGAAATTCTTATTTCCAGTTAACCACCAAAAACTCAGAAGTGGAGCTGTAGTTCAAGTGATGGAGAGCTAGTCTTGAGTGATAAAGCTCAGGGACAGTGAGTTCAAGTTCCAGTACACGGAAAGTTTGTCTTAATTTCCTAAAATCCAGATCTATGCAGACAATTCAAATATACCAGACAACAGCATTCAGAGTTTATAAAAAAATCTATTTCTTTTTTTAAAAAAACTACCTTTTATTCTCTTCTGCTTAGTCCCATGGTTGCAATTTACATGTACCAGAACAAATAAAAATAAAACAAATAAATAGTAAAGCAGAGTTTAACAGCCACTTGAGAAGTGCAATAGTTATTTTTTAATTACCACAAGGTGGAAAATTTTCTTAGATTTTATACATGATTTAACAGGAAATGCTAGGAAAGAAAATAATATACCCAGCTGGCGAGATGGAGAGCTTTAGTTTATGTCGGCCAAAAACCAGTCTCCTCATTTGCTGACATTTTTTGCCTCAGACACAGCAAGTAGCACAGCCCTTTGGGAGAGACCAAAAATAACCGACATCTTACTATTAGCACTTTTCAAATCACTCCTCCATCCACCGTCACCTTTTGCCAACTCCTAACAAGACTTTACAATTGCACATCCCCACGGTGTAATTCCGACTTGGCAATATTTTGCTCACAGAAGTGTGAGACAGGTCAGTATGAAGAGCTAATAGCATCAATCCATTGTGAGTGTGTGTGTGTGTGGGGGGTGAATATGGCAGAATTATTGGATAGACACCATTGTTAAAGACACCAGCATTCCATGTTTGTACACAACCTGAGGATGCATATTGTCCACCTCCACAGTAGGCTGAGTACACAAACCAAAATCTAGCAAAAGGGTCTAAGCGCTTCTTTGTGCGGTTGATGTTGTGTCAATCATGGGGTTAAATTCAGGACCTCATGCTCTCATTTAGCTTTTTCACTCAAGGCTGATGCTCTACCACTTGAGCCACACCTTCACTTCTGGCTTTTATTTTTTCCCTCAGACTTGTCTGCCTGGGCTGGCTTCAAACTATGATCCCCAGATCTCAGCCTCCTAAGTAAGATGTAAGTAAGTACATTACAGATGTAAGTAAGCCACTGGTGCCTGGCCTCCAAACTCTTCTGGTAGGACCCACATAGACCTGTACGACTGGTACTCCAGGGATGAGGCTATGGGCATCCAATGGTTTGAGACACCTGCTTTCCTCCCCACAGAATGCTTTTCCCTCTCTACAAAATTAATCTTTCGTGTTTCTCAATATCCAGAGCCTCCATCACATCTGAAGAACAGGGATCTTTAACTCTCTGCTCACCTCTGAACCCCAAGACTGAGAGACATTTCTTTGTGTTCCCCCTAGAGCCTCTGACCCACAATACCTGTTATCTAGGCTGCAAGGACCCCTTGAGGACTTATTAATTTCTGTAAAATCAGAGGTAAGCACAATGCCTATCAGATAATAGATGATCTGATGCTGCTTTAGAAAATAACTTAGATATTCTCCAAAATATACAAAAATAAAATAAAGACTCAGGATCTGAGGATCGCGGTTCAAAGCCAGCCCGGGCAAGAAAGACCATGAGACTCCTATCTCCAATAAACCACCAGAAAACCGGAAGTGGTGCTGTAGCCCAAGTGGTAGAGCGCTCGCCTTGAGCTGAAGAGCTGAGGGACAGCGCCCAGGCCCAGAATTCAAGCCCCACGTCTGACAAAAAAAAAAAAAAAAGACTGGGAAAATTCAGAACCTGTCTTTAGGAAAGAGGAATATTCAGAAGCATATGCACTCCATTTCACCTGTGGCAGGGCTGCTTCCCAGGTATGGATTCCTAAAGAAACACTTGGAAGCTTCCTTCTGTCATCCAGCATGTGGTTTAAGAGATCTCAGACAGGTGCACTAAGCAGCGGGCAATATCCCTGGTGCCAGCCCTTTCTCCCTTGTGCAGGAAGGTTTAGCTGGAGGCCAACCAACCACAAAAGAGCTGGTCTTCCCCTCAAACTCAGCAACATTCAGCATCTAAAAATATGTCCTAAGGAAATAATCAACAATGTACGAATGATTACATCCAAGGTTATTAAATGTAGCATTATTTATTTATAAGAGCACAAATTAGAAACTGCCTACACATTCAACAACAGGGGATTAGTTAAATAAATTATGAACATCTCCCTGATAGAATAGTAGGAACTCATTTAAGCCAGGATGTTGATAATAATAATTCATGACATGACAGAAATCATTCCCCAAACAGAAACAGAATCAAAAATACCGCATAGAGTTTGACCCTCGATGTACTTATATAAAAATATGTGTATGAATAGTTGCATGAAGAAGAAGACAGGAAGGAAACACGGCAGTATGTTTAGTGGTGTCTATAATTGAAAGAGAGAATCACGGATGCTGACAAAATTCATTCTGTTCTCCATTCTTTTGCTTTATTTTACAAGTGTCCAATTGCAGGCATACCTGCTTCAGGGAGGGCAGAGAGAAGAGAAGAAATGAAAATAAAATCCTGCCTTTAAGAAGTAGAGTCAGAGTTGCAGCGTTGTACTGCTCTGGCTGCACACAGCTGTGGGCCAGGCCCTGGCAAGCAGGTGAATTGTCAAGGTCACAGAACATAACATCAGCCAGGGCTCCCAGGCATGCGCGCGCGTGTACACACACACACACACACACACACACACACACACACACACACACACACACACACACACACACACACACACACACACACACACACACACACACACACACACACCCCACACACACATACACCAAAGGGCCAGAGAGCAACCACTTTCCAAGGGAGTTTCCAGACTCAAAGAGATCCACATGGGGTTTTCTGTTATTGTTTTTAGAATCAGTTTTTAAAAAAATACCCAGGACCCACAATCACCTTGCCAAACTAGGGGAGGAAAACAACCCAAAGAACTCCAACTGTGCTTTTAAATTTTTGATTTATGGAGATTAAAAAAATATAATGCTAAAACCATGTGCCAGTGTCTCACACCTGTAATCTTAGCTACTCAGGAGGGTGAGATCTGAGGATCGAGGTTCAAAGCCAGCCCAGGCAGGAAAGTCTGTGAGATTCTTATCCCCAATTAACCAGGAACAAAAAAGCCAGAGGTGGAGCGGTGGCTCAAGTGGGAGAATGCTAGCTTTGAGCTAAAAGTTCAGAGACAGAATGCAGGCCCTGAGTCTTAGGACCAGGAAAAAAACAAATCACTGATTGGAGGAGAGAAGCTAAGAGTGGGAGAAATAGGCATAGATATAAAGGAAGTTGAGGGAGTGGAAGGGTATAACGTCATAATGAGGGAGAAGGTGGAAATCACAGGCTTCAGGATTTAGAATAGTCCCTGAGGCTGCCCTGAGCCAAGGAATGATGGCTGCTTTGTACGAAATGCCTGAGCACCAAGATGCACAAGATCCCCCCAGTGCTGCTGCCCAGCAAGGCAGAGAAATGGAAAGCAGAAAGCCACAGGCATCTCTATGTGGAAGCATCAGGGAGAAACAGGCCTGAGAGAAGAAGGAAGCAATTTAATATCCACGTCATAGGACTGCCGGAAGAATTAAATAATGCACATCAACAGAGCCCAGTGTCTGACAGAAAATGAGAACTCGATAAATGGGCGCTGTCAATGCCATCTCTGCCACCACCATTATTTATTTCTAGACCCAAACAAAATGATCACATCTGTTTCTTAGGGACCAGGAAAATGGAAGCCAGCAAGTTAACTCTTCAAATAGCAGAGGGAAATGCACAAGTTTTGTGGGGTGCTAAACTCCCTCAAACAAGAGATGCGAAT
Source organism: Dipodomys merriami (assembly GCF_024711535.1). Taxonomy (NCBI): domain Eukaryota; kingdom Metazoa; phylum Chordata; class Mammalia; order Rodentia; family Heteromyidae; genus Dipodomys; species Dipodomys merriami. The sequence goes on along the minus strand of NW_027205604.1, from coordinate 7,279,844 downwards.
GGCCGTATGCTTTTATAAGTACTCACTTAATCTTGAATAGCTTCTGGCACAGTATTTTTTGTGATGCCTACAAATAACCAGTATCATTTTTACCATAAATATGGAAATACAAAGGAATGTGAAAACCTTAGTGGAAAATGTTTTTCTCTCAGAAAGCCCACATGAAGCTGTTCTGGGGTGAAACATTATGAGCCTGGATTCCATTACTGCTGTCCCCCACCTCACGGAAAAAGGATAGGTGGAGGTTGGCAATGACACTCAGCAAAAGCAAGTAGAAGAAAAGTAGGACAATTGTGCTAAGGAAATTAATGGGGTAGGAAGGCAGGCATTAATGGCTCACACCTGTAATCCTAGCTGCTCAGGAGGCTGAGATCTGAGGATTGAGGCTCAGAGACAACCAGAGCAGATAAATCTGAGAGACTCTTAGTCCCAATTAACCATCAAAAAGCTGTAAGTGGAAGTGTTGCTCAAATGATAGGGTATTAGAAAGAAAAAGTTTTGAGAGAAAAAGCTACACTGGAGCACTAAGTTCCAGTACACACACACACACACACACACACACACACACACACACACACACACACACACACACACACACACACACACACACACACACACACACACACACACACACACACACACACACACACACACACACACACACAGAATTAGAGGATGTTGTTTCCTATTAACAGTGATGGACAGATGGCTTTCCTGATTCTTTTTTTTGGGGGGGGTCCAGTCGTGGGGCCTGAACTCTGGGCCTGGGCGCTGTCCCTCAGCTCTTCAGCTCAAAGCTAGCGCTCTACCACTTGAACCACAGAGCTACTTCTGGCTTTTTTCCTTTGCTTATGTGGTGCTGAGGAATTGAACCCAGGGCCTCATGCATGCAAGGCAAGTACTCTACCACTGAGCCACCTTCCCAGCCCTTCTTGATTCTTTTCACACCTGGATTTCTGAATCCTACACATCTAGCAAAGGCCAGGAGGTCATGGGATTATACTACAGCCTTGAAAATGATGTCAGTGAAGATGAGCAAAGTAGAGAGCACTTTTAGTTTATGAAAACACGAAGCACAGCCTTGAGCTGGCCATGAAGGTAGCAGTGGTTATGCACCTAGTCCATTTACATGTACTCTGTAGATCCATGGAAATCAGGTGTGGTCTGAGCCTTTCTGATAGGAGCTCTCAGTAAGAATTCTGAGCAGGGCAACTGGTTTTGTTCTTGCTGTTTGTTGCTGCTGCTGGTATTGTTATTTAGCTAGACTAAAATTGAATTCAGCCCTTCTACCGCTTGAGCCACAGCCCCAACCATTTGCATTTGGTTTTTAGATAGGATCTCACACTAACTTGGCCTACACTATCCTTGAATTATGATCCCTCTACCCATACCTCTCAGATTACAAGGGTGCACTACTACACTCAGCTTGAACAGGATAGTTCCTTCTTAAATCAGACTGTTGTATGCACTTTAGAGTTTTGAACATCTGCCCCTTATCCATCAAATGCCAATGTAACTCCCAGTCATTGTGCCACTCAAAAATATTCCCCCCCCCCCGCCATTTCCAAAAAAGCCTGGCTGAGAACCCACTGGAAGGAATAAATTAAAAGAATAAAATTCACACTAAAAATAATTTTTAAAACTTTCTGAATTCTTTAAAAATTCACATTCAACATGTTTCTGTAGCATAGCAATGAATTTTCATCAGCTCATTAATTTAACAAATCTTCATAACATACTTTGTTAAGAAATCATGAGTGATCTGATCTTGCAAATGGCTGCTGTTCCTAAAGATAGTTTGTGTCTTTTTTTTTTAAGAAAATTGAACTAAAGAAACTCTGAGGACTCTTGAATCCCTGCCAGCCTTCAGTCAGATTATGACAAAAGGGTGCAGTTTAACTATTTTTTAAAGCTCTCACATATATTTTCATTGATTATACTAATTAATCTTTTTATTTTTTATCTTTAAGTAGTTGTACAAAGGAGTTGCCATTTAACAAAGGAGTTCATGGGTACAATATATCTTGATCAATGTCACCCCTTTCAATATCATCACTAATTAATCCTTTTAAAGAGTCCTGTAGTTTGACAAGAAAAATATTATTTTCTCCATTTTCACAGACAGAGAATCTAAAGCTTAGAGGAGTTAAGTGACTTTTCCCATGTTCATAATTGACAGAACTCAGAGTGGCAAGAACTTTTGGCAGTGGTTGGGTAGTTTCTCCAATCAGCTAAAACTTCTCTTCTACATGGCATTCCGTGTCTGTACAGCAGCTCAGTCCAAATCCCTAACACAACAATTATCAATGGGAAACCCTGCCTCTCTTTGACACAATTGACTTCATAATGCTGCAATTTGAATATCAGCAAAGAAGACTGCATAGAATGTCTTCAGTAGTTCTTCCAGGAAGGTACAGTCATTATCTCGCTTATAAGATGAGGAAAAGTAAGCAGAGAAAGGAATAGCTGATTTGTCACCTCAGGTCACATCACACACTAATAAGTGAGTGTAAGAATGTGTCTGGAGGCAGAGATCAGGAGGCTCATGGTTTGAGTCCAAGTAGGGCCAGATAGGTCAGTTAGTAAGACCCTATCTTTATCAACAAACTCTGGATGGTGGTATGTGCCTGTCATTCCAGTTAAAGGAGGCTATATAACTAAAGTTACAGTCTAAGATTAGCTTGGGAAAAATCATAAGACCTTATCAATCCATTGATGAATACTAAAAGCAAACAAGGGCTGCCTAACAGCCCAAGGCCAAGTTCAAATCCCAAATTAAAAAAGGGGGGCGGGGGGAGGAGCAGGGAGGTAGATTTGAATGCAGTAATCTAACTCAGAAGAAAAAGAAACTTCTAATAGATTTAATTTTTTTAAAAAACACAAATAATTAATATATCCTTTTTAGTGTGTATATGGTGGGGGGGCAGATAAGTTCTCAGTGTATAGCCTACACTGTTCTTGAACACTCATTCTTCCAGCTGCAGCCTTCCAAGTGCTGGGATTAAAGGTGTGTACCATCACACTTAGATAGTTTTTGTGTTGGCTAATAAAACCAGCCTGACAACACAAGAATAAACAAGTCACTAACCCAAGAGTATTTGAATTACTCAAGCAATAAGCATTTAGTAAAGGATCAATGATCTACTTCAATGACAATATTTCTGTATTTCAGTGGGAAAAAAAGTCCTAAAATACTTAAATAAGCTTGAGGACATTTAATTTGGATGACATGAAGGACATAATTATTTTAGTTTCCTTTAAGAAAAAACATTATTTCTCTCTTTAAAAGAGTACAAAAAACTCCCAAACCTTAGTTTGGTAACAAGATCACAACAAAAATAATATAGAGGCAACCCACTGAGTAAATAGCAATCTGGAAAAAAATAGACTCATTTTACTCAAACATCAAAGGAGAAATAGAGAAGCTGGCACTAATGGCTCAAGTCTGTAATCCTAGCTACTCAGGAGATTGAGCTCCAAGGATCAAAGTTCAAAGCCAGCCGAGGCAGGAAAATCTGTGAGACTCTTATTTCCAACTCACCAACAAAAAGCTGCAAGTGGAGTTGTGGCTCAAGTGGTAGAGTATCATCTTTGAGCAAAAAAAGCTGAAGAATAGCACTCAAACCCTGAATTCAAGCCCCAGTAAGACACAAAAAAGAAAATACTTTGTAGTTATCAGAAGTTTAGAAACCTTTCATTTGTAAAACAGAAAATGCCTTTCTTATTTTAAGTGGAATTAGGCTGAAAAGGACAGCTAGCCACCACTATCAAATAGCAAAATTTATTTATTCATTTATTTGTTTTTGAAGTATTGAAGTAGCATATTTTCCATCGCATTCTAAACTGGGTCTGTTTGGGTCTATGGGTTTGCTTGCTCACTCTCTCTCTCTCTCTCCCTCTCCATCTTCCTCTCCTTCTCCCTCTCCCTCTCCCTCTCTTCCTCTCCCTCTCTCCCTCTCCCTCTCCCTCTCTCTCTCTCTCTCCCCCCCCAACTGCCCTCTGCAAATGGACAGTAGGCACCATACTCTTTGAGAGGGCAAAAGAGTGTAAATCTCCATTTCCCATGAGCACAGGAGCTGAGTGCTTTTAAATGTACTTTGAGACTTCAGCTACACATGAGGCATCCCAAAGTTTAGTCAGTGACACACCGGCATCTCCCGTGAGCTCCCAGAATTGGAAGCTGCACCTGTCTATTAGAAGCCTGATTTACCAGTACAGGCAGGAAGGGGGGAGGGTGGGGAGGGGAAGGGGAGAGGTACCTCTGGCTGCTTCTCCTCTCTAATCTCTTCAGTAATCAGGGCTCTGGTTCTGCATTCACTTTCCTACCCCACAGCAAACAGCACACTACAATGGTGTTACCACGCCCATTACTGGCCAAAGATAAAAGCAAAAACCAGTAATACTGTAAAACAGAGATGGGAACAAGATGCAATTTCCATAGAAGTCATTTATGTGTCAGCTTCTTCTCAAAAGAGATATCAAAGCAAATGCAACATCTCTCATATTCTGTTCGGTGTCCTGTACCTTGTATAAAGTCTGTCTTCATGAAACAGAAAGACGACAAAGCTACTTAAAGAACAGTAATTCCACTTTAGTGCTCCTCCATTTAGAAAATTCTTCAAAAAAAAAGAAAAGAGAGAAATTACTAGTGAGATGCTGGTGGCTCATGCCTGTAATCCTAGTCCTCAAGAGGCAGAGATCTAAGGCTCTAAGTTCAAATCCAGACCATACCTTGCCCATGTAATTGTAACCCCTCTGTACAGTATTTTCACAATAATAATAATAGAAGAAGAAGAAGAAGAAGAAGAAGAAGAAGAAGAAGAAGAAGAAGAAGAAGAGGAGGAGGAGGAGGAGGAGGAGGAGGAGGAGGAGGAGGAGGAGGAGGAGGAGGAGGAGGAGGAGGAGGAGGAGGAGGAGGAGGAGGAGGAGGAGGAGGAGGAGGAGGAGGAGGAGGAGGAGGAGGAGGAGGAGGAGGAGGAGAAGAAGAAGAAGAAGAAGAAGAAGAAGAAGAAGAAGAAGAAGAAGAAGAAGAAGAAGAAGAAGAAGAAGAAGAAGAAGAGGAAGAAGAAAAGAGTGAAGCTAAAAGCCAGACCAAACAGGAAAATCTGTGATACTCTTATCTCCACTTAACCAGCAAAAAGTCAGAAGTGGAGATGTGGCTCAAGTGGAAAAGCATTGCCTTGATTGTAAAAGTTTAGAGATGACACCAAGACCCTGAGTCCAAGCCCTAATACCTTCACACACACACACACACACACACACACACACACACACACACACACACACACACACACACACACACACACACACACACACACACACACACACACACACACACACACACACAGAATTATTTTACTTTTCTAAAGTCAAAGACAACAGAGCTCATTTAGCCACCAAAGAAGCAATCACAAGGGCCATGGCCAGCCATGGAAGGCCTCTCTAAGATCCATTCTGCCACACAGGCATTCTTAGGGTCAGATGACCAAGACTGTCTACTCTTGGGATAAAAGACACCAGAAAGTGAATGGATCTGAATCCCATTTGAGCCCTGGCTCTCATGAATTATCTCGGTTGGTCACCTGCATCCCTCAACTCCCTGAGCCTCAGTTCCTACAAGGGCAGGTGAGGATGTTTGTAACTGTCCCTACCTTGGGGCTGTTGTGACATAGGATGAAGTGACATCAGTACATACTAGACATCCAAGACATGCCATCCCTCTTCCTCCTCCTTTTGTTCCCTGAACACCAGACCAGCACTGTGGCAAGGTAAGTTCCTACAAACTCTTCGCTCTTTAACTGCCAGTGGTAGAAGCCAAATGAAAGCCTATCCATAAGGAAATATTGCTATTAGTCGCCAACATTGTTATTCACAACCCCGCCTCAGGAAACAGTCAGGAGCATCTTGCAGACAGTATCTCCTCATCTGCTTACTGCAAACTTTTAAACTCTTTGCATAGTAGGGTCCTGCTTTGTAGTTCTTTTCCTTTACATTTTGTTCATGTCACTGATACTTTCATGTCTGGTGCTTATATCCTGGGAAAAAAATTAAGAAAATCAGAAACTGAAATGCTAAAGATATACATTAGCAGCAAGTAACTAGATATTTGCTTACCTTTGAACCAAAAACCTACAAGGAATTTTAGAAAGGTACTAGGCTAAAGAAAAACTAGCATCAAGAACGGACGCTCCAGGCAGGTACTGACGGCTCATGCTTGTAATCCTAGCACAGAAGGCTAAGATCTGAAAATTGTGGTTCAAAGCCAGCCCAAGCAGAAAAGTCTGTGAGACTCTTTTCTCCAATTAAGTGCTTAAAAGCCAGAAGCTTCTAAGTGGTTCAAGTGGTAAAGCATGAACTTTGAACAAAAATGCTAAGGAATAGAGCCTAAGTTTTGAGTTCAAACTCTAGTACTGGTACCAACAAAAAGGAAGAAAGAAAGAAAAAAAACTAGAGCTCTATGAGTTAGGAGAGGTGGGAAGGACTTCCTTGTATTTTCAACACTAGCCAGGTATCCAGAACATGGAAAGCACTTGAGAGATGACCTGCACAACTGGAAAAAATCCCAACCAACCACTGCCAAATAATAAAAAAGAAAATGCAAACAAAAAACCCCAACTCTTCAAGATGAGCATCACTCTAGGATCACATGGAGCTTATAGAAATTCCAGCTTCCATGATGTTTAGATTCCTGGGTTCCATTCCTGGCTGAACTATTACATGGAAAATTCCAGAAATAAACAATGTATATACTTTTCAACGACTGTTATCATAGTAAATTTCTGTAATGGTTCCATTTATTATTAGTGGATAATCTTTGACTAGTTCTGCTTTTAAAACTAAGCTTTATCCTAGGGCAGATCTATAGCACACAGAGGGTCCAGTGCTCTCCAAGGCTTCCAGTACCCACTGGGGAATATGTTCCTTGTGGGTCGGGGGAAACAGCTAGATAGGTGTGTATGTTCTTGCTTCATGCTAGTAAATCCCAATTCCAAACCATTCCAAATAAACAGATCTGGAGAAGAGCTGCACAAGTCCACACCCCTTATGATGAAAGTGATGGTGGTCAGACAGGAAAGCTGGGAAAATCTTACTCTGCCCTCAGCTGCCATGCTAGGAGTGGACGGATGCTAGTGTGCTGTGTTCTCATTCAGGATGCCAACTACTAAGTAATCACGACCACAAATCCAGGGGTTTTCTTTTTGGTTCCACTTTTAGTGCAAGCAGTGTATTTATACATCCCCATTTCATTTCAAATCAAATCGCTGTACTCTGTCTCCTTTCCCAAATGTTGAGAATTTTTCCTATCTAACCCCCTCTTCTTCTAGCTTGTATCAATAATTATTCTGTAAGGAAATCAAGTCAGAGGAGTAGACATATATACCTATAACAAACTTTTTAATTAATTAAAGGTTGTTAATTAACAATTTAATTTTGTCTTCCCCATTTTGTACACACAAAGAAGGCAAAATTAAATAAAGAATTGAAAGGAGGAGCAGTCATTTGTAGATGCTGATGACATCAGCCTAACGGGCTCCCAGCATCTAGCTGTAGAAGTAGAAATACACAGGTCTAAAGAGTCAGAAGCACTTTTGGGAAAACAAGCCACACCCAAAACTCAGTAGCTTACTGGAGATATGATCTTTCATAGTTTTCAAGAGCTCTTAATTTCAAACTGAATTCCAGTCACTGGAAGGCGTGTTCACCCACAGGCCCCACCCCTCCCAGAGATGACTGCTGTCTCTCTCCCCTACCTTTCCAGGTGAGTCTCTCCACTCATGGTCTACAGCTATTCAAAGCAGTCAGGCACCACCAAAGGCAAAGGGAAGGAGGTATAAGCCCCATCTCTAATGAGAGAACTGAATTTGGCCCCAGGATTAAGTGCTGAGATAGACCAATACAGGCTCCATCATAAACAAGGGAGGCGGAAGCCTGGGATTCAGATTTGTGCACTCATAGCTACCACTCATCTCAGACACAGAAGTGGGAGACAGAAAGAGACATTGGGTGATCCCATTTCAGCCAACCTCCAAGGCTGGGCAAGTTATTAGGGAAGAAAAATGAAATAAGAAGTGGTAGTTCTGTCAAGCACCAGTGGCTCACACCTGTAATTCTAGCTACTCAGGAGGCTGAGATCTGAGGATAGTGGTTTGAAGCTAGCCTGGGCAAGAAAGTCCATGAGACTCTTATTTGTAATCAACCACCAAAAAAGACAAAAACAGAGCTGTGGCCCAAGTGGTACAGCACCAGACCTGAGTAATAAAGCTAAGGGACAGCACCCAGCCACCCCTGAGTTCAAGTCCCAGGACTAGCACACACACACACACACACACACACACACACACACACACACACACACACACACACACACACACACACACACACACACACAAGCACACACTCACACACATATACACACACACACACACGAGGTAGTTTTGATTACTGATAATAATCGAACTTATAATGTTATTACATGTGGGGCTGGGGTTGTGGCTCAAGTGTCTAGTCAGTATAAGGCCTTGAAGTCAAGCCCCAAATCCATCAAATATGTGTGTGTGTATGTATCTGTGCATATGCTTTATAATGCATAGAAAATGCCACTAGAGTTTTCACGGAAGTATGATAGGTTTAATCAAAGTTTGATCATGTCAAGATCCCACTGCACAGCCTCTGGTCTGGTCATTGACTAGAAGGCAGTGGGTAATTATGTAATAATGAGCCTACAAGTTTCATAGCATTAAGAATACAAACTTGTGTCTCAATTCCCGTGGTGAATATTCATTTAAATGAAACAGGAGAATGTTCAGGTTGTTTTGAACTAGCATCAGAAACCAATACTACCAGTATCAGGAAATATATCTGCAAATAAACCTGCTCATTAAGGCCAGGCAAGCAGGAAGCCATTTCTGGAAAGACGAACTTAGCAATTACCCCGAAGCTCAGCCCTACCAGCGACTTGCTAATGAGGTCCTCAGGCCTGGGAGGAAGGCACACCAGACCAGGTGAGGAGTTTTCAGTTGGAGATGACTATTAAAACCCAAAGGATTGAATGGTTCTCTCTGATTCTTTTCTCTCCTCCATCCTTGATAATTGCAGCCAAGCATGTGGCTTTTTCTTTGCCCCTTCATTGTCTGGTTTTATAATAGTCTATTTCAGATCTGCAGAGGACTTTTCCTTCCTTTACAACCTCAAACTTTCCTACTTAACTCCATCCTTGCCTTCAAGGTCAAACCACGGTAGGCAAGATCTAGTAACTCTTCCTTTTGAGAAGCAGTTTCCTCCAAAGAGGGTGAAAACAAGAAAGACAGCAAAGCACGTATCAATTTCCTTCTCTGTTTTTGTTTTTGTTTTTGTTTGTTTGCTTGTGCTTGTTGCTGCGGCTTGAACTCAGAGCCTTAGTATTTTCACTGGTGCTCTAGGATTTGGGCCACAACTCCATTTCCATTGGTTAATTGGAGATCAGAGAAGCTTTCCTGCCTTGTCTGGCTTCAAACCACAATCCTCAGCTCTCAGTCTCCTGAATAGCCAAGATGACAGGCGTGAGCCACCGGTACCTGGCTCTATTTCCTTCTTACATGATCATCACTTGTATGCAAGGTCCAGCCCAGGGCAGCAGCCTCATGTCACTGCCGACAGAAGCAGAAAGTGAGCAACAGCCACGTGGAAACTGGGTTAAGAAAATCCAAGGGAATAAATAGCTAGCTAATTAGCGTGTTCAATTAATCTCCACAAAGTGAAATGGATTTTCAAAGATGTTCCTCTTTATTCTTTTGCCAGAATTTAAGGCTCCCCCCTCCCCTCAGGACTAGCCTGTTAGAGCCAACAGAAGGATGGATGACAGAAAAAATACTAACACTTTAAAACTATTGAAGAAGCCAGCTCATGCTTGTAATCCTAACTACTCAGCAGGCTGAGATCTGAGGATTATGGCTTAGAGCCAGCCCAGGCAGAAGAGCTCATGAGAAACTCAGACTATGTCAGTTGCAAACTATGACTATTTCAATTTTACAGATAAGGAAAATGAGACACTGGCACATGCAATCGCCTGCATAAGGGCTACTTAGCCAGCAAGAGGCAGGGCGAGCCCACAATCCCATGCATATTCCCACCTCCCCACAAGGTGTAAGATGAGCAGGGCTTTGGGGACCAGACAAGGAGGAGACTTAACCCAACTTCACAATTACTATGCTGCTTATGGGACTGAAGTAGATTCACAGATCTAAGCACCAGGTCCTTAGAGATAACAGCATCCCATTCTGACAATGGCTCTGACCTCCCTGAACATAGTATGTCTGCAGTTTTTGTTGTACAGACTAGAAACAACAGAGTGAAGAGAACCAAAATGAACCACAGGGATGAAGGAAACCTAGACTGCTTCCTCCACAGGAAGAGCATCTCCCCTGCAGCACCACAACTACTTGCTATAAGCCTGGACTGGGAGTATTTGTATATTGTGTGTGTGTGTGTGTGTGTGTGTGTGTGTGTGTGTGTGTGTGTGTGTGTGTGTGTGTGTGTGTGTGTGTGTGTGTGTGTGTGTGTGTGTGTGTGTGTGTGTGTGTGTGTGTGTGTGTGTGTGTGTGTGTGTGTGTGCCAGTGGTGCTTGAACTCAGGACCTGGGAACTGTTCCTGAACTTTTTTTGCTCAAGGTTAGTGCTCTACCATTTGAGCCACAGCTCCACTTTGGTTTTTGTTCTGGTGCCTAATTGGAGATAAGAGTCTCATGGAGAGAAGTACAAGTTGTCATGTCCAAAACGAGCTTTACAACGTCGGTGCGGGGGGGGGGGGGGAAGGGGGGAAGGAGAAGGATTGGGATTGGGGGGGAGGGGGGAGGCTGGGAAGGGATGTGAAGGGTAAACAAAGGAGGAGGCTGCAATGCTTGGTAAGAAATGTACGCATTATCCTGCCCATGTAATTGTAACTCCTCTGTACAGTATGTTCACAAATAAAATTAAATTAAATTAAAAAAAAAAAGAGTCTCATGGACTTTCCTGCCTGGGCTGGCTTTGAACTGAGATCTTCGGATCTCAGCCTCCTGAGTTGCTAGGATTACAGGTATGAGGCAGCAGTGCCCCACAGTGTTTATACAGTTGACATTGCAACTCAATCAATGACCAGTTCTCTTTTTTTAAGGTACTTATGCATGAATGTTTGATAATAACATACAAATGCATATTTTTGTATGTGGGTACTGAGGCTGAACTCAGGGCCTCATGCTCTTGCTCAGCTTTTTCCACTCAAGACTGGCTCTAGACTCTGTAGGCCACACAAGCTACATTTCCAGCTTTTTGATAGTTAATTGGAGATGAGTCTCTCAGACTTGTCTTCCCAGCCTGGCTTCAAACCTTGATCATCAGGTCTCAGCTTCCTGAGTAGCTAGGAGTACAGGAGTGAGCCACTGGCCCTGATGAAATGTATATATTTTTACTTCAATCTTTTGTAACTTCAGGAAGTCCTTAAATCCAAATTGAGTCTTTTACAAATGGCCAAATCACTAATTGGCTTCATAGTCATCTAAAGACCTTTAATGTTAATGGGGAAAAATTTAGAATCTTGGATCTTCTCTCTTCTACTTTTCATGTTCCTTTCAGGCTTCCATTCTACTTCATTCTCATCCAATATCTCCCTCTCTCTCTCTCTCTCTCTCTCTCTCTCTCTCTCTCTCTCTCTCTCTCTCTCTCTCTCTCTCTCTCTCTCGCTTACTCGCTCTCTCTCTCTCTCTCTCTCTTTCTCCCAACACACACACACACACACACACACACACACACACACACACACACACACACACACCATGTCTTCGTTTGTTTGTTTGTTTTTGTTTTTTTGGGGGGGGGTCCGGTCCTGGGACCTGAACTCTGGGCCTGGGCACTGTCCCTCAGCTCTTCAGCTCAAGGCTAGTGCTCTACCGCTTGAGCCACAGCGCCACCTCCAGCTTTTTTCTTTTTGCTTATGTGGTGCTGAGGAATCGAACCCAGGGCCTCATGCATGCAAGGCAAGCGCTCTACCACTGAGCCACCTTCCCAGCCCGACACACACCATGTCTTATACTAAATGTTCCTTTTACAGAAGGCAAAGCCTCTCAGCCTACTGGTCTGTGAGCATGCGTACTTGTTCTTTCCCATTTCTGTATCCCTGCACTGGCCACGTCCCCTGAGCTCTTTCTCATTTTCTCCAGCTCACATCCTGTAGATCATGCTCAAAGGCCTTAAATTCAGCCCCTAGTGATCCATTCTCTTCTTCCACTAAATTCCTACCTGAATAGCTTTTCCTTTGCTTTGCATTGATACTCAGTTTGACATTACTGTGTAACTTCCTTTCAAGAAAAATCTCCTCAATGAGAATGCACAGGATTGTGGGCAAAGATTTACATCTATTCAGACTGAAGTCAAATCCCAACTTTGCCATTCCCAGGATATACAACCCTGAACAAGCCACTTAATGTCTCTCTATAGATAGTAATTGTGATGACCTCTTATCATATAGGTGAGAATCCATGCCTGGCAGATGGCTAATGCTCAAGAATGCCTGCTATCCTTATTACCAACATCATTCCTCATAATTTCCTATCCAACAAAGCACCAACTGTCTACCATATGTACCTGCCAACAGATCCATCCATTCACCCACACAAGTTAGAGACTTGATACATTTCTACCAATTATCAAACCGCGATGCACATATCCTTCCCAAGTTCCCTTTCTCCAAGATGTACAAAGCATTTCAAGTTTATTAATCCAGTACTGAAACTCAAGAAGATTGCCCAGTCTCACACAGTGCGTGCTGATTTCTAGGAGTCTGAAGTAAGAATAGAAAAATGCTCATTTCCCTAGTTCATCTATGCTGGGTTGAGGAACAGTTGAATAATGCATTAGGTCCTTTCAGGTGTGTTGATCAGATTCTGCTCTTTAGGAAGCATTTTACCTGGAAGTAACTATTTGTCATTCTCCCTTCAAATGAAAGGTAGATAATAGACTGCCTCTGTTTGGCAAAAGTATAATAAAGGTCTAAATGATAATAATACCTGAGGCTCATTTGGAGCAGTACAGTTTATAAAGCACATTCATGTGCATCATGGTGTTCCATCAGCCTCCCAGGCCTTATCTCCGTGCAATGAGTGGAAGTTGCGAGAGCTTTCCCACATGCCAGGTCATTGCTTCAGACCTTCCTGCTCCTCTTTCCACTCCTTTCAAGGCAATGCAGGATGTAAATGATTCTCACATCTTTACAAAGAGATACTCAGCTGGGAAGAGTGAAATCCGCTGCCACTTTGTGTCTGGGGTTAACATACTTGGAGACATAATGCAAGACAATCAAGTGGAATTGAATGTGATTCTATACAACAAGAAAGCAAGTTGAAGAACTCCAGTGAGGTCTTGCTTTACAGTTACCATTTGCAAAGTCTTTCTGACTTGCTTTCCTAGAAGTGAGGAAAGCAAGCACTGCCTTCAGTCCCTACTCAGCACCGACATACCTAGAAGTTGCTTATTCAGCATCTTCCCATGTCCAGCTGTCCGCCATAGCTGTCCTCCAGATCCCAAGCAGTGTCCTGGCTCCTCTTCACTCCTACAGAGTGTGTTCCACCTCCATGGCTTCACCGCATGCCCATTTCCCTCATCTAACTCTCATCAGCACAAATGACACATCCTAGGAGAGGATCTCAATCCCTCTCACCCCGTGAACCCCCCAACACTTTGTAACCACCTCCCCAACAATTCGTCACAGCACTTGTCCCTATATGACATTGCACAGATCTTTAATCTCTCTGTGTTAGTGATCTCAGTAGTAGAAGGTAAGCTTTGTGGAGGGCCAGACTTGGCAACTTTCACTGGTGTCACCAGCCTTTAGAACTATGCCTAATAAGAAAACAAGTAAAGGAAGGAATCCCACTCATTTAGGAAGGCCTGTAAATTTCCCTGGTAAAATTACCTTCCACATGAAAAGATTTTCATATATGAAATAAAAGAATAAAAACAGCTTGACATGCAGCTCAGTGGTACAGCACTTACCTAGTATGCAAAAGCTCTTGGTTGGACCACCAGCACTGATACAAATTGCAGACAGACAGACAGAAAACTAAGATAAAAACCCAGGTACTTAAGAGACAAAGATTGAAAGGATCACGGTTCAAGGATAACCCAGGCAAAAATTTAGCAAGACCTCATCTCAACCAGTAAGCTCAATTTGGTAGTGTACATTTGTTGTCCCAGCTACCTACCCAAGAAGTATAAATAGACTTTTGTGTGTCCGGGCTAGCCTGGACAAAAACACAATTTGGAAAAATGACTACAGCAAAAAGGGTTGAAGGTGTGGCTCACGTGGTAGAATACCTGCCTTTCCAGAAGCATAACTTACACAAATGCAAAGAAAAATGTAGTGCATGAATGAGACAAGGAACAAATGAATAAAATCGCTAAGAGCAGAATAACCATGTTTCAAGTTACAATAATAGGTGACACATGTCACCAAAGATAATGGCATTCTTTTTTTGGGGAGGGGGTCCAGTCGTGGGGCCTGAACTCTGGGCCTGGGCACCATTCCTCAGCTCTTCAGCTCAAGGCTAGCGCTCTACCACTTGAGCCACAGTGCCACTTCTGGCTTTTTCTGCTTATGTGGTGCTGAGGAATCGAACCCAGGGAGATAATGACATTCTATTGATAAGAAAATAAAAGAACAACCAGCACTCCTTTCCACAACCTAGCAAGTGGACTCTCATTGGCTAAATCAGTTCCATCCCCTACTTTGAAGTAAATGAAAAACTACTGGATAAATAAGTGGGCTCTACTTTTGGACAGAAGACTGTTAGTTAGTAGCCACTGGCATGTATGACAGTGAACAGGCATTGATGATGACATCATGGCCCCGAATCTGATGCAACAGCTACTCAATGACACTCACAAAGCATGTTACTAAAAATACTTAACCTGAATGGAATCATGGGGAGTTCATTGCATCCACCAAATGTAGGGCATTCTGTAAAATGGCCAGGATTCTTTTAAAAAGCAGATCTCAAGAATAAAAGACCAGAGGACTTCCTAGATTAAAATAAAAAAGAAGAAAAATACACTAGATTTCATCCTGACTTGGAAGGGCAGCAAAGGACTATAAAATCTAGAAGATGAGGGCTGGGAAGATGGCTCAGTGGTAGAGTGCTTGCCTTGCATGCATGAGGCCCTGGGTTCGATTACTCAGCACCACACAAGCAGAAAAAGCCAGAAGTGGCGCTGTGGCTCAGGTGGTAGAGCACTAGCCTTGAGCTGAAGAGCTGAGGGACAGCGCCCAGGCCCAGAGTTTAGGTCCCATGACTGACCAAAAAAAAAAAAAAAATCTAGATGAGAGTGCTGATTAGGACTATAATTTACAGAGACTTCATCTGCTCTTTTTTAAATATGTTTCTTATAGTAAAAATAGTGTACAGAGGGGTTACAGTTACATGAGTAAGGTAATGAGTACATTTCCTGTTGAGCATTGTTACCTCCTCCTTTGTTTTACCCCTACCATCCCTTCCTTCCCCACCTCCCCAACTCCTCCCTCTCCCTCCCAAGTTGTAAAGTTCGTTTTCAACATAGTGTATCTGCTTTTGTCTGTAGTATTAAAGACAAGATTAAAGTTATTATTATTCATTCCTACAAGTAATTTCACATTTCTACACACACACATGCACACAAAGGTATGCACACACATTCCTTCAGATATATATCTTCTCACAGTAAAATCTATACCCTAAGTTCAACAAAGCTTAGCCTTCACAAGATATCCTTAGTACTAATGGGTGGAGATGAGATTTATAAATCTTCATTTATAAGGTGATTATAAAACATTTCCCTACATCTAATTTTTTTGAGGGAGGTAGTGCCTGTTAGACAGGCTCCCAACCACACAAACTGCACTATCAGCCCAACACTTTTTGCTTTAGTTACTCTAAAATAGGGTCTCAAATCTTTGCCCATGACAGCCTGGACCTTAATCCTCCTATTTATGCTTCTCACATAGCTGGGATCATAGGTATGTTCCACCACACCTAGTTTTTTTGTCTGATATATATAATATATAATATATATAATGCTCTCACACACTCGATCTTTCTCTCTCTCTCTCTCTCTCTCTCCCTCTCCCCCTCAACATTGTGTAAAGTTCTTAACAAATACTACTTCAGGCCCTTAATTCCTTAAGTAGAGATGACAACTGATAATCTTTTCACCCTAAGAGGTTCACATAGAATGCAGAACTCATAAATGATTGCTTAAACTTGATGACTATGTACTTGCATTTTAAATGATCCTGAATATCTCTGTGCTGCAAAATGTACTGAAGACCAAACTGTCCTTCTTGCAATGTTCGTTCAATTGTCTTTAAAATATTTCATGAAATCGTTAATAAAATAAGTCTTCACATCTCAAAGAAGCTGTATTTGAAGAAACTGGACAACTGAGCCATTCTTTCTATGTATAAGAAATAGAGTGGGAGATACAATAGGTCACTATCATAGCTTATTTTGAATTGAGATGACAGTAAGATGATTAAGCCAGAGCTTCTGAATGCTCTGATTGCTCTTGCTAACAAGGCTTTTTTCTCCGAGTAACTTGGCCAGTCCCCTTGCATGGTGGTTTCTGCCCCTTTCCCTACTCCCTCACTCACCCTCTTCCATGAGGACCTTCACACTGATTTGCTTTCTTCAGTACTTATTGAATTGATTTCAGTATTGTGGAAGGTTCTGATAGCATTTAAAAATCATTTAACTGTCTGCTTTAAAACTTAAACTTGGTAGCCTGGAGTGGTCCTGTTCCCTAATGGCAGTTAAGAGTTCCATCTAAGCAGGTGGAATGAGGGAAAGAAAGGAGAACTGTGAGGCAGATTGGGATAAAAAGAGGCAGACATGTAACACATGAGAGGTAATATGTGGCCCGTCATGGTGGTATTCCCTCCCATAATACCTCGGGCTCCTGCTCAAATGCTTTTTCCCATAACACCCTGGGTGCCCAGCCAATGAAAAGAGCTGGGGTGGTGTAGGCCCAAGCCATCAAGCAATCATGGTGAGGCCCAGGGGACGAGCTCTAAGAGGAGAGATAAAAGCCACTCTTCAAGAGGACTCCATTGGACTCTTCTTTGAGGCTCCTCTCTTTGGAGAGCTTTTCAAATAACTTACTCTGCTTTAAGCCAAATGCGGTGGCTCATGCCTGTAATCCTAGCAACTCAGGAGCTGAGATCTGAGGATCATAGTTTGAAGCCAGCCTGGGAAGGAAAGTCTAGGAGACTCTTACCTCCTGTAAACTACCAAAAAGCCAGAAGTGGAGCTGTGGGCTCAAGTGGTAAGATGGTAACCTTAAGCAAAAGGAGCTCAAGGACAATGCCCAGGCACTGAGCTCAAGCCCCAGAGCCAGCACACACACACACACACACACACACACACACACACACAAACACACACACACACATTCTAAAAATAAAATAAGCATAAAATCCATACCTAGTTTATTCTTTAATATTCATTTGCATTTAGGAGTCTTGACATTTGTAAATACATCATTCACCAGGCTCTTTTTGTCTCTACCTAACTGAAATCAAGCTACTCGATGAGCTTAGACAATCCTACCTCGGCTGGGGCCTCACAGCAGCCTTCCCATGATCAAAGTGTTTTGAAAGGCAAGCTTTCTCTAAGGCATATCCCAAAGAAGTTCCATGACCTAGTTCTAGAATGTCACTCCACATAGATTTCAGCCAGTGGCAACTCATATACAAATCATCTTTACTTCAGCAAATGAGATCCTCGATTCTCAGAATGCTTCCTCCTGAGAGGCTCCCCCGGGAGCTCACTGCCAGAGAGAAAGGGGATCACGTGTTCTGTCCAGATACAACCACTACCAAGCGCTGCAACCTAGGAAGGAAAATGCTTCTCTCATCGTTAAAATAAGACCATTAGACTAGGTCACCTCTCACTCACCTTGCAATTCTAAGATTCTATAATTGCATTCAGTGCTCCTATATGGGGCAGAGCGGGAAAAGATTATCACATTTCAAATAGATAGCATAAATCCTTAGGTAATTCTTCTATTTTGGTACCTCTATGCATTTGGGGTATTATGGTAACTGCCAAAGGACTTCTAAAACCTTAGAGATTAAGGGTTGCAGCATAGCTCAGTGGTAGAACATATACTTAGCATGCTTAAAGACCTGGGTTCAATCCCCAGCACTATAATAAAAAAAAAACCTTAAGAAATTAAAATATGGCCCAAACTGTAACCCCCCCCAATTCCATTTGTAGATGCTTATCCAAGAAAAATAAAAACATGTCTGTGCAAAAGGATGTACACACATCTTCATAGCAGCTTTATTCATAAGAGCCAAAAGGTGTAAACAGCTAAAATGCCTACCCAGTGATAATTAGGTACACAAATTTCACTATCTTTATACAATGAATACTACTCAACCATAATGGAAATGAAGTACTGGTACACACTACTAAAGAGAGGAATTCAGAACTTAGTATGATAAATGAAAATAGCCAGTCACACAAAAAAGTCACATACTCTATAATTTCACTCCTATTAGCCATCCAGAACTGGGAAATACAGATAGGGGTAAAAGTAGAACAGTGGTCTCTTAAGGACGGAGGTGAGAAGAAGCAGAAGATGAAAGAGAAGCATGGCCAAAGGGTCCACCAAGGGCTGGGAAGGTGGCTCAGTGGTAGAGTGCTTGCCTTGCATGCATGAAGCCCTGGGTTCAATTCCTCAGCACCACATAAGCAGAAAAAGCCGGAAGTGGTGCTGTAGCGCAAGTGGAAGAGCACTAGCCTTGAGCTGAAGAGCTGAGGGACAGCGGCCAAACCCAGAATTCAGGCCCATGACTGACAAAAAAAAAAAAAGGGTCCACCAAGTGTTAAATAGATCAGTGAAATGTAGCGAACCCCTATAAATATATAATGGTGCAGGAATAAAATGCGGGGGGCTGGTGAATGTAGTAATCATATTCAGTGGACCTATGTGAAAATGGAACTAGGAAATTTGGGTGGGTTGGGAGAGATGGGGGAGAATGATGAAAGGGATGACATTGATCAAGAAGCATTGTGTTCATTAACTGAAATGTTGAAATCCCTCTGTACCACTACTTGAAGAAGAAGGGGGAGGAGGAGAAGAAAAAGAAAGAGAGAGAAAGAGAGGAAGAGAGAGAGAGAAAGCAAGATGGATACTGGGCTGCCATAACAAAATACCTCCCTGTTTCAGACACTCAAAGGTCACATCAAGGCCCGGTTGGTCATATGGGGGAGGGGAGGGCTTGGGAGTCTCTCTCCTGGTATTCAGCTGATCACCTTTCCCTCCAGTCCTCTCTTGAAGAAAATGAAACAAGCTCTCCTTTTCTCTCCCTCCACAGACACTAAGCCTACCAGATTAGAGAGAGACCCATCCTTATGAGCTCATTCAACCTTTTTCACCTAAAGGTCCTATCTCCAAAGATAGTCTCACTGAGGGCTAGAAATGGAGCTTGTGAAGTCTGGAGGGCACCAGATGCGCTGTCCTGACATGGCATGGCAGTGATAGGCCATGACAACATGATGCTGGTGGAAAGAAGTCACTCACAAAACACCACGTGCACAGAATCTATATGTATAAACTATCCATAGCAGGCAAAGCTAGGGAGGGAGTAAAGGGGTGATTGGTTGCCTGGTCCTGGATTTGGAGAGAAATGGAGAAAAAGTGGGAGTGAAGATTAGTGAGTGCGAGATTTCTTTAAGGAAGCGGAGTGATAAAAATAGCCAGAAATTGATAGGGATGATAATCGTCCAACTCTGAATACACTGAAACACTCTCAACTGTCTGCCTGCAATGGATGAGTGGTATGCTATGGCTCTGTAAAACTTGCAACACAACAAGTAGGAGAACTATATTCAAGACTACAACCTAAGAATTAAAGAACAAAGGTTTTCTGCAGGAAGCTCTGGGTTCAGATCCCCGAATTAGCCATGTAACCCCATGCAAGTCTTTTTCACCCAACCATTGGGGAAAGTTCTAGAAGCTTTCTCAGGTGGGATGAGAAGGAAATAAAGTCATAGATCCAACCTGCCCTGAGCATTTAATAAATTAGGTGTTTTTTTGAAAAAAAAAGAAAAAGAAAAGATTATAGCCGGGCACTTGTGGCTCACACCTGTAATCCTAGCTACTCAGGAGGCTGAGATCTGAGGATCACGGTTCAAAGCCAGCCTGAGCAGGAAAGTCCAGGAGACTCTTAGTTCAATTATCTGTCAGAAAACCAGAAGTGGTGCTATGACTCAAGTGGTAGAACGCTCGCTCCTGAGGGACAGTGCCCAAGCCCAGAGTTCATGCCCCACAACTGACAAAAAAATAGGAAAAAAAATATTATATTCCACAAAAGGAAGAACAGGCTGTTTTTCTGAGGGAATTAATTTCAAATCTAAGGCTGAGTGTGACCACAACATGATAATATGGCCTGTGCCACCTGTTTCTTGTCCTATAAATCTATCTGTGGCATAAGAGACAAATCAGTAAAAAAAAACAACATGGCTTTTAGCATATCCAGCTCGAGTGAAGACACGCAAGCAACTTCCAAGCAGATAACACACGTAAATGACTTATGTCCAGAACTTGTCCCTGTTGTTTTGCTGACTGACTCGAGCTTAGCCAGACCTGACTCATGAAGTCTTATTGTAACACTAAACAGCATCATTTACGAAGCACCAGTGAGGTCAGCCTACCTATCTCTCCGGGTCTCAGCAGCTCTGGAAACAGACAGAACAGGACTAGTTCCTGTCTTGAGAAGACTATAGCCTAGCAGTATTTCCAGTGACCTGCTCAATGTTACTAGCATCCAGCTTTCTGTAAGGTCCACTCCTGGATGGCTAGCAGACTCCACCCTCCTCGCAGCAAAGTCTCCACCCAGTTGCATTACCTAGGCAACTGGGACACCTGGAAGAGGTCACATCTGCATCAGCTGAGGTCACATCTGAATTTGATGTGGCCACACCTTTCTCCGATAAGGCCTAGCCCAGGCCCAGACGCCCTCTCTCTGCTCTTTTCTAGCTCTTTCTCCGCTCTTTCCTTCTCTCTCTTTCCCAGGCCTTTCCCCACCGCCTGGAGGACCAAGATGGCCTGGTGACAGCCACGTGGAGTGCCAACCTTGCCTGCTCCCAACAGGTCTACTGAATAAACCTACCCCTTACCTCAATACTACATGTGTGGTGCTGTTCTTACTCGACTACCTCTTTTTAAAAACCTAACACTTTCCATGTGATATAAACCAACAATAAAATGTGAAACATGTTTTTTTAATAAAACTTTTTTTATTGTGAAAATACTGTACAGAGGAGTTACAATTACATGGGCAAGATAATGAGTACATTTCTTATCAAGCATTGTAGCCTCCTCCTTTGTTTCCCCTTCCCATCCCATTCTCCCCACCCAACCTTCCCCCCACTACCACCAAAGTTGTAAAGTTTGTTTTCGACATAACGACTTGTACATCTCATTGTTGCAATGGGTCCACCTGTATCCCTATTTAAATGATTTGTTTTTTCCCTTCCCCTCCACAAATTATAACAACATCAAATACAGTGAAAGCAGGGGTTATACCGTGGGGGAGGGACATACAAAGCAACAAAGAAATAATCTTATAAATGTGTTAGAAACAATCCCATGAAAGAAAAAAAACATTTGAATACTTATCTTGGGGTTCATTTCCCTAACATCAACTTATCTGACCTTTTCTGCTTGACTCAGACATATACTAGTTATTGCAAATAAGGGAAACCATGGGACCTATGTTTCTTTGGGTCTGGCTTACTTCACTTAATATAATTTTTTCCAAGTCTTTCCATTTCCTAACAAATGGGGCAATGTCATTCTTTCTGATGGAGGCATAGAATTCCATTGTGTATATATACCACTTGATCCATTCATCTACTGAGGGGCATCTGGGTTGGTTCCATATCTTAGCTATGGTAAATAAGGCTGCAATAAACATAGTCGTGCTGGTAGCTTTAGTGTGGTCTTGTTTGTGAACACTTGAGTAAATGCCCAAAAGTGGGATTGCTGGGTCATAGGGGAGCTCTATGTGAGTCTTTTGAGGAACCTCCATACTGCTTTCCAAAGTGGTTGAACAAGTTTACACTCCTACCAACAATGCAGTAAGGTTCCCTTCTGTCCACATCCCCTCCAGCATCTGTTGTTATTAGAGTTCTTGATTATACCCATTCTACCTGGGGTGAGATGGTATCTCAATGTTGTTTTGATTTGCATTTCTTTCATGGCTAGAGAGGTTGAGCATTTCTTCATATGTCTATTGGCCATCCTTCTTTCCTCTTCAGAGAAGTTTCTCTTTAAGTCTTTAGCCCAATTATTTATTGGGCAGTTGTTTCTTTGAAGATTTGTTGTAGAGGGATTTAATTTTTTGAGTTCCAGGTATATTTTAGATATGAGACCCTTGTCTGTTGTAGTGAAGATCTTCTCCCAATCCGTGGGCTTTCTATTAATCTTGCTAGCTATGTCCTTTGCCATGCAGAAGCTCTGCAATTTCATGCAATCCCATTGTCCAACCTTTCTTTGATTTGTTGTGTTTCTGGGTCTCTATTAAGAAAATTTCAGCCTGTGCCAACAAGACCTAGGGTTTCTCCTATTCCATCCTGTAATGTTTTCAGAGTGTCTGCTTTGACTCCGAGGTCTTTGATCCATTTGGAGTTGATTCTGGTGCAGGGTGATATATAAGGATCTAGCTTTAGTTTTCTACAAGTAGTTAACCAATTTTGCCAGCACCATTTACTGAAGAGGCTGTCTTTCTTCCATTCTATTTTTTTAGCTCCCCTATCAAAGATTAGATGGCTATAGGTCTGTAGGTTCATTTCTGGGTTTTCAATTCTATTCCATTGGTCCTGAGGTCTGCTTTTGTGCCAGTACCAAGCTGTTTTGATTACTATGGCTTTATAGTAGAGTTTGAAATTTGGTATTGATATTCCTCCAGCACTGTTCTTTCTGCTGAGGATTGTTTTTGCTATTCGGGATCTTTTATTGTTCCATATGAATTTTTGGATTGCCTCTTCTATTTCCTTGAAGAATGAGGTTGGAATATTGATAGGTATTCACATTGAATTTGTAGATAGCCTTGGGAACTATTGCCATTTTCACCATGTTGATCTTTCCAATCCAGGAGCATGGGAGTTTTTTGCCACTTTCTAAGTTCTGTTTGATTTCCTTTTTCAAGTTTTTAAAGTTTTCATCATAGAGGTCCTTCACTTCTTTGGTTAAGTTAATTCCTAGGTATTTTATTTTTTGTGGGGCTATTCCAAATGGAGTTGCTTTCCTAATTTCAGCCACACTTTTCTCATTTTTGGCATACAGAAAAGCCATTGATTTTTGAGGGTTAATTTTATACCCTGCTACTTTGCCAAAGTTTTGAATCAGCTTGAGTAATTTGGGAGTGGAGTCTATGGGATTCTTTAAATACAGGATCATGTCATCTGCAAAGAGGGAGAGTTTTACTTCTTCTTTCCCTATTTGGATCCCCTTTATGTTTGCATCTTGTCTTATTGCTGTAGCTAGGCATTCTAATACTAGATTGAAGAGAAGTGGAGAGAGTGGACATCCTTGTCTTGTTCCTGAGTTAAGAGGAAATGGCTTTAGTTTTTCACCATTAAGTATAATGCTGGCTGTAGTTTTGTCATATACAGCCTTTATTGTATTGAGGAATGTTCCATGGATTCCTAATTTTTCCAGAACCTTCATCATAAAGGGGTGTTGGATCTTGTCAAATGCTTTTTCTGCATCTATTGAGATAACCATGTGGTTCTTATCCTTGCTCCTATTGATGTGATGAATTATATTAATTGATTTGCATATACTGAACCAGTTTTGCATCCCTGAAATGAATCCTGTTTGGTGTATGATTTTTTTGGATGAATTGTTGAAGTCAATTGGACAGAATTTTGTTGAGAAGTTTTGCATCAGTGTTCATCAAAGAAATGGGGTGAAACATGTTTTGTTGAGGGGGAATCGAGAAGGGAGGCAGACAAATGGAGAGAGGAAGGATAGGTAAATGCAGCCATAATATTCAATGTACATGTAGGAAAACAGAGCCAGGTAACTTGAGGGGAGGGTGGGGCTGGGGAAGATGTGGGAGAATGGTGGAAAGGGGTGACGTAGAACAAGATACATCATAGTTATAAACTATATATCGCTGAATTGAAATCCTTTTGTTAAACTACTTAAAAGATCATTTTAAAAGTGATCTTTAGAGGGCTGGGCATGTGCCTTAGTGGTAGAGTAACTACTCAGCATATATGAGGCTCTAGGGTCAATCAGTTCCCATATAAACAACAATAAATAAATAAAATTAATCTTTAAACTATAATTAGAAAATAAAATCTGTTGGCCGCATGAAGGAGGCGGTCACAGCTAGGAAGTTCTCAATGCTTCTGAGGTGAGATTCCTTCCACTCCAAAACCAAGGGAGAGAAGTCGGGGCCAGGAGTAAGAGATCAGCTCTGTGCCAGCCCTTCCCAGGCGATGCCTCAAATACAAACCTTTCCTGCTTGTGTCTGACTCAATCACAAAGCAAGAGCCAGGCTACACAGTAAACTAGGGTAAGGGCATGGTGTACTAGTTGCGCCTAAATTGAGTGCCAGGGACAGTTCTAGCTCTCACTGTAAATTAATAAACTGGCTCAATGTGACAATGGCAGAATACTACTGCCCTCTTGCCCTAACAACACACACACACACACACACACACACACACACACACACACACACACACACACACGACCAGAAAACAAAGTGTACCCCTGTGCATGGATGACATAACCAACCCATCATTGTAACTGCATCTCTGCCAAGAGTCCTCTGTGGAGATGATCCAACCCACAGATCCTTCTGTGTCCTGATGCACACCTCTGTGGGCAGATGCCACACTACCATGGTCCTTTAAAAGCTGTTGGCACCATCATTCCCAGCCATCCCCAAAATATATACTCAGGACAGTTGTTCATCGCACCTCTGGCTGAACCCCAACTACAATTCACAGGACATCACAGGAACAGACTCCTTCTCAGATAGACTAGATGGTTGGGCAATTGCTATTCAGTTCACTTCTTGAAGTAGAAGACTCAGCAGGGAGACTTAATATTTTTGTGCTTTGTGCTAAGGATATTATTGTGTTGCATTGAATTAGATAACATGATTAGGACAAAAGAACAGCCTAGAACAGCCTAGAACCTAGAACAGCCAGGCACTGGGAGAGTCATGCTTACTTAACTGGAAAGAAGCACTATAATGTGGCAATGAAGAGACAGATTTTTCCAGGCATGAGTGGCTCACACCTGTAATCCTAGCCCTTTGGGAAGATGAGATCTGAAGATTGCAGTTTAAAGCCAGCCCAGGCAGGAAAATCTATTCTAGGAGACTCTTCAAAAAACTACCAAAAAGCTGGAAGTGGAGTTGTGGCTCAAGTGGTAGAGTGTTAGCCTTGAGCAAAGGAAGCTCAGGAACAGTGCCCAGGCCCTGAGATCATGCCCCAGAACTGCCACAAAGAGTCACAAAGACACAGACACACACACATACAGACAGAGAGAGAGAGAGAGAGAGAGAGAGAGAGAGAGAGAGAGAGAGAGAGAGAGAGGTGGGCCATACCTATAGTTTTAGCTACTAAAGAGGCTGAGAGCTGACAATCAAAGTTGAAAGTCAGTCTGGGCAGGCAAATCCTCAAGATTCTTGTCTCTAACCAGCAAAGCCAAAAGTGGAGGTGTGGGGTAACTAGTACAGCCTTGAAGCCTTGAGCAAGAAAGATGAGTGAGAGCAAGAGGCTCAGAGTTCAAGCCTCAATAGAGGGGGAAACCTAGCATAGTATCAACCAACTGTGGAACATTCTGTAAGGTGTGTTTGACTAAACAACTGGATAAGTCGTTTTCATCAGTCTTAGAAACACAGAATTCAATGCATCCTCTGAAAACATTATGTAAAATATAATAGAGACCATAATGTGATAAAGGACAGAAATAAAACATAAAATTCCATACACATAAATCACTATCCATGTGTTCATACAAATGTACTCACACACACATACACACACACACACACACACACACACACACACACACACACACAATTTATAAAGGGGCATCTCTTTCTGGAAATTAGTAGTACAACTGTACATGTAAAAATAATATTTATATAGATTTTAAAAACAAATTAAATGACTTCAGTTTAATTCACTTTAACAAATTTTGTCTTTGAAGTTACTTTCTTGAAAAATTTTGTTTTATTTTTATGTAATTTTCTAAAAGGACTACCATCAGAAAGGAATAATAATTTCCTTCTGCAAATTAAGCCACCATCAAATATCTAATATATACCAGAAACTGCTCTGTACTTACATTGAGACCCTTAAGTTAGCTTTGATGTTCTCAATCCATCATCCAGTAAAACTGTAATGAACAGAATTTTTTCAATCAAACGAATTCTCTTCATAGACACAAAGAAGTGGGTTCTCAAACGTGCTTTTACAGCTTTTAGCTCAGTGGTTTTCATGGACGCCACAGAGAGCACAGGATGAGGCAGCCCTCCATTTTTACCTGCTGCAGCTAAAACCTGTGATCTGACCTGCCTGCGCCTGAGTCTGGGGTGAACGCTCCTCATGACGTTACATGCTTCCATGGCTACAACCACACATATCTCAGCCTCTCTGCCAGTGAGTCCATGGGTGACACTGTCATCAGGAAAACAGATACTTCGTTGTACAGCTATTTAAGCCTGGGCACATAATAGTAAATACAGGAAATGACTACAATCACTTCAAATCAAAATCTTCATAGTTAAAAGTAATCTGAGCTGGGCCCTAGTGGCTCACGCCTATAATCCTAGCTATTTAGGAGGCTGGTTTTGAACAAGCCTAGGAGGGAAAGTCTGTGAGACTCTTTTTCTTTTTTATTGTGAAAATTCTGTACAGAGGGGTTACAATTACATGGGCAAGATAATGAGTACATTTCTTATCAAGCATTGTTGCCTCCTCCTTTGTTTCCCCTTCCCATCCCTTCCCATCCTCCCCCTGCCCCCCCACCCAATCCTCCCTGCTCCCCCTACCCCCCATCTGTGAGACTCTTATCTCCAACTAACCAGTAAAAAAAAACCTGAAAGTCGACCCGTGGATTACATGGTAGAGTACCAGCCTTAAGCAAAAACAGCTAGGAGACAGTACCCAGGGCCTGAGTTCAAACCACAGAACTGGTATAATTTTTTTTCAGTAATCTGAGGTCACATAAAAGAATAGGTAGAATATATGTACACTCATTCAATTGATGTGCAATTAATTTGTGTGTTTTGAAGCAAAGAGTGAAATTTATACTTATTTGTAATATACATGCACCAACTTCAAAAAAGGACAGTTTAAACAACCTAGAAGATACTGAGAGACTGGTGTACCAACTAACAATTCTCAACTAAACAATAATGTTATAAATAGTAACCCAAGTTCACACAAATATGGATGTCAACATTTTAACACCTCTTGGATAAATATAAAAACAAGTCTACATAATTAGACTACAAATTCTAATTTTAAGAAATTATATTACCCATGTCATATTTATTACAAAGTATTTATCTTTGATTCTATGCAGCAAACATCCCATTATTATTTTTTCTCTATTTAAAAAATATTTAGTTGTGAACAACATGTGTTCTGTTTTTCCAAAGAAAACAAAATGGAGGAAATGAGAACACCATAACTATACAATACTTCCTTTTTAAATTTCAAGACAGATGCTATGGGATCATGCCTATAAGCCTAGCTATACAGATGGCTGAGATTTGACCATGGAGTTTTGAAGACATATCAGGCTTCCAGAAGTCTCTGATCTCCAATTAACCACCAACAAGATGAAAGTAAAGCTGAGTGTGGCAGCCTTAAACAAAAAGCTAAGGGGCAAATATGGCTTAGAGGTAGAGTGCTTGAAGTTCTGGGTTTGATTCCTCAGTACCACATAAACAGAAAAGCCAGAAGTGGTGCTGTGGCTCAAGTGCTCACCTTGAGCAAAAGAAACTCAGGGACAATGTCCAGGCCCTGAGTTCAAGCTCCAGTACCAGCATTTAAAAAGAAAATCCAGGGGCTGGGAAGGCGGCTCGGTGGTAGAGTGCTTGCCTTGAATGCCTGAGGCTCTGGGTTCAATTCCTCAGTACCACATAAGCAAAAAGAAAAAAGCCGGAAGTGGCACTGTGGCTCAAGTGGTAGAGCGCTAGCCTTGAGCTGAAGAGCTGAGGGGCAGCGCCCAGGCCCAGAGTTCAGGCCCCACGACCGGACCCAAAAAAGAAATAAAATAAATAAATAAAAAGAAAAAAATAAAAAGAAAATCCGAGAGAGAGAGAGAGAGAGAGAGAGAGAGAGAGAGAGAGAGAGAGAGAGAGTATGTGTGTGTGTAGATAGATAGATAGATAGATAGATAGATAGATAGATAGATAGATAGATAGATAGATAGATAGATAGATAAAACTGTTTTTCAAAGGAATGGGTTTTCTTCCAGTCTTCTCTGCCTCCCATCCTGCCTACTTTGAACTGGCACTTCATCATCTCTGAACCCTCCAAAGTTTCCTCCTTTCTGTGGCCCCTATCCATTAAACCTCTCACCACCCCTGACCCTGTCAAGACTTTACTTCCACCTAGTAAGATCACAGACTCCTAAAGTCCAGCCACAGGTATTGGTGGCTAAGAGAAGGAGAGAGTGGTCACTGGGAAAAGTCAATGAAGAGTGGGGTCGAGGTGTGGAATGGATGTGGCTACCTGGACAGTAATTCACTCCAGAACAATGGAGAACAGACCACCAGCAAAGCCTCAAGCAAACAGAAAGCAGATGCAAGATCTTCAAAGAGAAGTAGAAGGAACCAAGCATGATCTTGGTGGGCCACAGACAAAAGGGACACCAAATGGTAAAAGTCTTAAAGTTGTGAGCTGAGTCTAATGATCTCAAAGATGCCATGCATTGCTGTTGTTGTTTTCATTATTCAAACTGGGTCCTAAGCACATCAAAGATCCTGAGATTGGGCCAGGATGGAGCTCAACACTGGAACCCTTGCCTGGCATGTGGGAGGACCAGGTTCAATGCCCAGCGCTGCAAGAACAATCCAGTTAAAAAAAAATCCTACTTCTGCCCCCTGTGTCTTGAACAGACTCCCTTATCTCCAGACTTCCTCTAGATCCCAACAGGCTTCCTTCCTTCAATAAGAAAAACTCAAGATCTTTGTGAAACAAGACTCTCCATTTCAGCTCTTAATTTCTTTTCTTCCTTCCTTCCTATTGGAGAAAAATCCTTTCTGACCTCTAAGATTGAATCCCCTGCCTGTGATTTCCTTATGGACCGCATCCCAAACTAAATACCTTCCATTGGTTTACCAACCTGATGAACCTCCCTAGTCGGTCTCCTTAGCCAGCCACACAAGGCAGCAATTAGACTTAAATACAAAACTACTATGGAAATATTGTACTGGTCCTAAAGGCATCTATCACATGCATCACTGGGGAGGAAGTTACAGTTAGGGAGGACCAAGAAACTGTGGTAGGATTGTACAATATGGCGACTAGAGATAACAGTTCTGTACTTGACATTTCCAAAAGCTAGACCAAAGGATTTTGAAAGATTTTGTTACAAAGAAACAATAAATGTTTAAACTGACTTAAAGTTCCCACAATTTAGCTGGGTGTTGGTGGTTCATGCCTGTAATACTACTCAGGAGACTGGGTTCTAAGGGTTACTATTCAAAAGAGCCCAGGAAGAAAAGTCTGTGAGATTCTTATCTCCAATTAACCAGCAAAAGGTCAGAAATGCAGCTGTAGTTCAAGTGGTAGAGCACTAGCATTGAGTGTAAAAGCCAAGTGAAATAAAGCACAAGGCCCTGAGTTCAAGCCCCACTATCATAAAAAAGAAAAAAAGACAAAAAATTGTACACAGTGTGTGTGTGTGTGTGTGTGTGTGTGTGTGTGTGTGTGTATGAGTGTGTATGGAATGGTAAGTAGTGCCCCATCAATATTTATAACCTTTATGTTTGGGCTATCAGTTAAAAATGAAACTTTTAAATGGAATTTAAATGTTTAATTAAAATAAGAGGATTTCTCAGAGAGTAAGGTGGTTAAAAAAGTTATTCTTACTCTCTAGAGCTTTTGTGTCCACTTGAATCATGATTTTATTTCTATTCAAACAGTGTAATTCCTTAGAAAAAACTAACTCACAGGGGCTGGGAAGGTGGCTCAGTGGTAGTGTTTGCCTTGCATGTATGAGGCCCTGGGTTTGATTCTTTAGCACCACATAAGCAGAAAAACCAGAAGTGGCACTGTGGCTCAAGTGGTAGAGCGCTAGCCTTGAGCTGAAGAGCTGAGGGACAGTGCCCAGGCCCAGAGTTCAGGCCCCACAACCGGACCTCCCCCCGCCCCCCCAAAAAAAAAGAAAGAAAGGAAAAAGGAAAAAAAGGAAAAAAAGAAAAACTCACAGTCCAACAAAATGAATACCAGAAAACTGACACTTGATAGGTGGAGGAGGAGGTGAAGAGTGGGGGTAGATGAATGAAGAAAAAGAGAGTAGGAGAATGCAGTCATAATATTCCATGTGCATATGTGGGGAATGAAAAGAGGAAAATTGGGAGGACAGGTGGGGTTGGAAGGGATGGAGGAGAATAATGGAAGAGGTAACACCGATCAAAATGTGTTGTACTCGTTAACTGCTGTGTGGAATTAAACCCCCTTGTACAACTTCTTAGAGATAATAAAATTATAATTAAAAATAAAAGACAATAAGCAAATTCTCACCCTGCATTAAAACTATAAGGACCAAACTACAGTAATATACATTTTTGTAAAAAAAAAAAAAAGTATTTTATTTAAAGCCAACTTTCTAAGATTCTCTAGCTACTGATGATATAATATTGAACAAAATCAAGGTGTATAGTCCCAATAGAAGAGGGTTCTATGGCCCTGTCTCCTGTGGACTGGGAGTTACAAAGGCCTCACTGAGCATATTTCCCCTCAGCAAAGAAAGATCTGCAGGTGTAAGAGAGAAAGACATATGGGAGGAAGAATAGTGCCATGTTTGAAGGAAGGTGTGCAATGCTGTTGGGTATTGAAAAT